>NC_138528.1:133932514-134514527 GCF_964234715.1 Podarcis melisellensis | reverse complement strand
GGGGCAAACGTGAAGCCCTGAATCTAGCTGCTTTCTAATAACTGATGCATGTAGAAAGCTGCCCAGCTGAACTGGCCAAACGTGCTGCCCAGCTGAACTGACCAAACATGCTGCCCAGCTGAACTGACCAAACATGCTGCCCAGCTGAACTGACCAAATGTGCTGCCCAGCTGAACTGACCAAGCATGATCCACCTGGAGGAGGAACCGGCAAGCCACTCCAGTATCCCTGCCAAGAAAACCCCATGGACAAAGACAACAGGCATATCATAGAATCATAGAATTGGAAGAGACCACAAGGGCCATCGAGTCCAACCCCCTGCCAAGCAGGAAACACCATCAGAGCACTCCTGACATATGGTTGTCAAGCCTCTGCTTAAAAACCTCCAAAGAAGGAGACTCCACCACACTCCTTGGCAGCAAATTCCACTGTCAAACAGCTCTTACTGTCAGGAAGTTCTTCCTAATGTTTCGGTGGAATCTTCTTTCTTGTAGTTTGGATCCATTGCTCCGTGTCCGCTTCTCTGGAGCAGCAGAAAACAACCTTTCTGCCTCCTCTATGTGACATCCTTTTATATATTTGAACATGGCTATCGTATCACCCCTTAACCTCCTCTTCTCCAGGCTAAACATGCCCAGCTCCCTTAGCCGTTCCTCATAAGGCATCGTTTCCAGGCCTTTGACCATTTTGGTTGCCCTCCTCTGGACACGTTCCAGTTTGTCAGTGTCCTTCTTGAACTGTGGTGCCCAGAACTGGACACAGTACTCCAGGTGAGGTCTGACCAGAGCAGAATACAGTGGCACTATTACTTCCCTTGATCTAGATGCTATACTCCTATTGATGCAGCCCAGAATTGCATTGGCTTTTTTAGCTGCCGCATCACACTGTTGGCTCATGTCAAGTTTGTGGTCAACCAAGACTCCTAGATCCTTTTCACATGTACTGCTCTCAAGCCAGGTGTCACCCATCTTGTATTTGTGCCTCTCATTTTTTTTTGCCCAAGTGCAATACTTTACATTTCTCCCTGTTAAAATTCATCTTGTTTGTTTTGGCCCAGTTCTCTAATCTGCCAAGGTCGTTTTGAAGTGTGATCCTGTCCTCTGGGGTGTTAGCCACCCCTCCCAGTTTGGTGTCATCTGCAAATTTGATCAGGATGCCCTTGAGTCCATCATCCAAGTCGTTGATAAAGATGTTGAATAAGACTGGGCCCAAGACAGAACCCTGTGGCACCCCACTAGTCACTCTTCTCCAGGATGAAGAGGAACCATTGATGAGCACCCTTTGGGTTTGGTCAGTCAGCCAGTTACAAATCCACTGAGTGGTTGCATAGTCAAGACCGCATTTTACCAGCTTTTTTACAAGAATATCATGGGGCACCTTGTCAAATGCCTTGCTGAAATCAAGGTAGGCTACATCCACTGCGTTCCCTTCATCTACCAGGCTTGTAATTCTGTCAAAAAACGAGATCAGGTTAGTCTGACATGACTTATTTTTCAGAAATCTATGCTGACTATTGGTGATCACAGCATTCCTTTCTAGGTGCTCACAGACTGTTTGCTTAATGATCTGCTCCAGAATCTTCCCTGGTATTGATGTCAGACTGACTGGGCGGTAATTATTTGGGTCCTCTCTTTTCCCCTTTTTGAAAATAGGGACAACATTTGCCCTCCTCCAGTCTGCCGGGACTTCGCCTGTTCTCCAGGAATTCTCAAAGATGACTGCCAGTGGTTCTGAGATCACATCTGCCAGTTCTTTTAATACTCTTGGATGCAGTTCATCTGACCCTGGAGACTTGAATACATCTAAACTAGCCAAGTATTCTTGTACTATCTCCTTAGTTATTCTGGGCTGTGTTTCCTCTGCTGAATCATTTGCTCCAAATTCTTCAGGTCGGGCATTGTTTTCTTTATCGGAGAAGACAGAGGCAAAGAAGGTATTGAGGAGTTCAGCCCTTTCTGTGTCCCCTGTTTGCATTTCACCATCTTCTCCTCTGAGTGACCCCACTGTTTCTTTGTTCTTCCTTTTGCTACGAACATACCCATAAAAGCCTTTTTTGTTGCTTTTAATCTCTCCAGCAAGCCTGAGTTCATTCTGTGCTTTAGCTTTTCTGACTTTGTGCTGGCTATTTGTTTCAATTCCTCTTTGGTGGTTTCCCCCCTTTTCCATTTTTTGTACACATCCTTTTTTAATCTTAACTCAGTTAAAAGTTCTTTAGATAGCCACCCTGGCTTCTTTAGGCACCTTCCATGTTTGCGTCTCATTGGTATTGCCTGAAGTTGTGCTTTTACTATCTCCCTCTTAACAAACTCCCAGCCATCATGAACTCCCTTTCTTTTTAGTATTACTGTCCATGGGATCTCACCCAGCACTTCCCTAAGTTTTATGAAGTCGGCTTTCTTAAAGTCAAGAAATTGAGTCTTAGTATGCTTGGCTGCTCCTTTCCGCTGTATAGTAAACTTCAGAAGAGCATGATCACCCGCGCCTAATGATCCTTCCACTTCTACCCCACGAACCAGGTCATCAACATTGTTTAGGACCAGATCTAAAATGGCTGTTCCTCTTCTTGCTTCTCCCACTTTCTGGACAATGAAGTTGTCTGCAAGGCCAGTGAGGAATCTGTTTGACCTTATGCTCTTGGCTGAGTTTGACATCCAACAAATATCCGGGTAATTGAAGTCCCTCATAAAAAAGTTATGACACTGGAAGATGAGCCCCTCAGGTCGGAAGGCGTCCAACATGCTACTGGGGAAGAGCGGAGGACAAGTACAAGTAGATCCAGAGCTGATGAAGCGGCTGGGCTAAAGCCGAAAGGACGTTCAGTTGCGGATATGCCTGGAAGCGAAAGGAAAGTCCAATGCTGTAAAGAAAAATATTGCATAGGAACCTGGAATGTAAGAACCATGAACCTGGGTAAGTTGGAGGTGGTCAAAAATGAGATGGCAAGAATAAATATTGACATCCTGGGAATCAGTGAACTAAAATGGACGGTAATGGGCGAATTCAGTTCGGATGACCATCATATCTACTACTGTGGGCAAGAAACCCACAAAAGAAATGGAGTGGCCCTCATAGTCAACAAAAGAGTGGCGAAAGCAGTACTAGGATGCAATCTCAAAAATGATAGAATGATTTTGATATGAATCCAAGGCAGACCTTTTAACATCACATTAATCCAAGTTTATGCACCAACTACTGGTGCTGAAGAAACGGAAATTGACCAATTCTATGAAGACTTACAAGACCTTATAGAAGTGACACCAAAGAAGGATGTTCTTCTCATTATAGGGGATTGGAATGCTAAAGTAGGGAATCAAGAGATAAAAGGAACAACTGGCAAGTTTGGCCTTGGAGATCAAAACGAAGCAGGGCAAAGGCTAATAGAGTTCTGTCAAGAGAACAAGCTGGTCATCACAAACACTCTTTTCCAACAACACAAGAGACGACTCTACACATGGACATCACCAGATGGGCAGCATCGAAATCAGATTGATTATATTCTCTGCAGCCAAAGATGGAGAAGCTCTATACAGTCAGCAAAAACAAGACCTGGAGCTGACTGTGGCTCAGATCATCAGCTTCTTATAGCAAAATTCAAGCTTAAACTGAAGAAAGTAGGAAAAACCACTGGGCCGGTAAGATACAATCTAAATCAAATCCCTTATGAATACACAGTGGAAGTGAGGAACAGGTTTAAGGATTTAGATTTGGTGGACAGAGTGCCTGAAGAACTATGGATGGAGGCTCATAACATTATACAGGAGGCAGCAACGAAAACCGTCCCAATGAAAAGAAAATGCAAGAAAGCAAAGTGGCTGTCCAATGAGGCCTTACAAATAGCGGAGGAGAGAAGGCAAGCAAAATGCGAGGGAGATAGAGAAAGACACAGGAAATTGAATGCAGATTTCCAAAAAATAGCAAGGAGAGATAAGAAGGCCTTCTTAAACGAGCAATGCAAAGAAATAGAGGAAAACAACAGAATGGGAAGAACTAGAGATCTGTTCAAGAAAATTGGAGATATGAAAGGAACATTTCATTCAAAGATTACCATAGTAAAGGACAAAAGTGGTAAGGACCTAACAGAAGCAGAAGACATCAAGAAGAGGTGGCAAGAATACACAGAGGAATTATACCAGAAAGATATGGATGTCTCGTACACCCCAGGTAGTGTGGTTGCTGACTTTGAGCCAGACATCCTGGAGAGTGAAGTCAAATGGACCTTAGAAAGCATTGCTAATAACAAGGCCAGTGGAAGTGATGATATACCAGCTGAACTATTTAAAATTTTAAAAGATGATGCTATTAAGGTGCTACACTCAATATGCCAGCAAATTTGGAAAACTCAGCAGTGGCCAGAGGATTGGAGAAGATCAGTCTACATCCCAATCCCAAAGAAGGGCAGTGCTAAAGAATGCTCCAACTACCACACAATTGCACTCATTTCACACGCTAGCAAGGTTATGCTTAAAATTCTACAAGGAAGGCTCAAGCAGTATGTGGACCGAGAACTCCCAGAAGTGCAAGCTGGATTTAGAAGAGGCAGAGGAACCAGAGACCAAATTGCAAACATGCGCTGGATTATGGAGAAAGCTAGAGAGTTCCAGAAAGACATCTACTTCTGCTTCATTGAAAATGCAAAAGCCTTTGACTGTGTCAACCACAGCAAACTATGGCAAGTTCTTAAAGAAATGGGAGTGCCTGATCACCTCATCTGTCTCCTGAGAAATCTCTATGCGGGACAAGAAACTACTGTTAGAACTGGATATGGAACAACTGATTGGTTCAAAATTGGGAAAGGAGTACGACAAGGCTGTATTTTGTCTCCCTGCTTATTTAACTTATATGCAGAATTCATCATGCGAAAGGCTGGGCTGGATGAATCCCGAGCCGGAATTAAGATTGCCGGAAGAAATATCAACAACCTCAGATATGCAGATGACACAACCTTGATGGCAGAAAGTGAGGAGGAATTAAAGAACCTTTTATTGAGTGTGAAAGAGGAGAGCGCAAAATATGGTCTGAAGCTCAACATCAAAAAAACGAAGATCATGGCCACTGGTCCCATCACCTCCTGGCAAATAGAAGGGAAAGAAATGGAGGCAGTGAGAGATTTTACTTTCTTGGGCTCCATGATCGCTGCAGATGGTGACAGCAGCCACAAAATTAAGAGACGCCTGCTTCTTGGGAGGAAAGCAATGACAAACCTAGACAGCATCTTAAAAAGTAGAGACATCACCTTGCCAACAAAGGTCGGTATAGTAAAAGCTATGGTTTTCCCAGTAGTTATGTATGGAAGTGAGAGCTGGACCATAAAGAAGGCTGATCGCTGAAGAATTGATGCTTTTGAATTATGGTGCTGGAGGAGACTCTTGAGAGTCCCATGGACTGCAAGAAGATCAAACGTATCCATTCTTAAGGAAATCAGCCCTGAGTGCTCACTGGAAGGACAGATCGTGAAGCTGAGGCTCCAATACTTTGGCCACCTCATGAGAAGAGAAGACTCCCTGGAAAAGACCCTGATGTTGGGAAAGATGGAGGGCACAAGGAGAAGGGGGTGACAGAGGACGAGATGGTTGGATAGTGTCTTCAAAGCTAAAAACATGAGTCTGACCAAACTGCGGGAGGCAGTGGAAGACAGAAGTGCCTGGCGTGCTCTGGTCCACGGGGTCACAAAGAGTCAGACACGACTAAACGACTAAACAACAACAAAGATTCAGGGCTTATCCACACTTACCTTTTGCTCTGCACTTTGTAGGCAAAGGTCTGGGCGTTTTTTATTTATATTTTTGTCTGGCGCTTCTTTGCTCACTTCAACCAGTGTTATTTCTCAGCACACAGTATTTTAAAAAATCAATTAAAACATTTAAAGTGGGGGGCTCTGTTCTTGGAATCCTTTTTTTAGTCTTTGCAGAGCCTCATTTCTAAGGGCCTACATACCATCACAACTTCAAAGCTACATATATTCTTCCATATATAAAGTGGGGAGTGAGGCGAGAGGGGCTGCAGAATCAGTAAAATGACTTTCATCCATCCAAATAGCCTCCCTGCCCCAGAGCCCAAGCACTATTTGTTTGGACCAGGTACAAACAGGTCACATACCACCCCCGCTCCCCTTGCCAAATAAAAGGTCTTGTCTGTTTTGAAAATTGATTGATAGCTTCTTAAGGTCTCTTTGTTTAAGCTCCATAGGTATTATTGTGGCTTGGTTTACAGCCAGTATATTGTAGGCATACACAAATGACAACTAGCATTTATGCACCCATCCCCATTCCCATTTTGTCTGGAGCCTGGCTCATGCCTTTTTAGGAAACTTGTGAACTGTACAGGCTCCCACTATCCCGTCTATCCGATGGATTCTGTGTCATGTGGTTTTTCTTGCCCGGGGATAGACAATACCAGCAAGGGACTAAGGGACGATGAGATTTGTAGTTCTCAAGTAAGCATGTTGCATGAGTAGGCAAACATCCCTGTTTCTCAAATTGCAAGTATTAAGAGTTTCAAATTACAAGCACCCTCTCTGGGCCTGGGCGAGTGGCAGGTGTTCAGAACACTGCTTCTTCTCCGGCAATTGCTGCAAATCGCACATGTATCGCCAAAAAGATACAGGGAAATAAGTTTGTATAGACACCTTCAAGCACATTCTTCAAATTCAACCTCAGTTTTCATCTTATGGGCTGCTTCCTTAACCTCTAGGGCTGAGTAAACTGCTGTCCCTCCTTCCCACAGTGCTTAGGCCTGCCCTGCACCTGGACTCATAGAATGGTAGAGTTGGAAGGGTCCACAAGGGTCATCTAGTCCAACCCCTTGCAGTGCAGAAATATTTTGCCCAATGTGGCGCTCGAATCCATGATCCTGAGATAAAGAGTCTCATGCTCTACTGGATGACCTGTGTCCAAAGTGTTTAACTGGGAGTTCAGTTTTGCCTTTGTTTTATCTTGCCATATTTAAAAGCAGCGAAAGAACTGTAATGGAGGAAGTGGGGAGGCCATTTTGTAAGCAGAATTTCAAAGAAAGTGCCCATCTTGTTAGAACTTTGTGGCGATGTTTTGCTTTCTGTTGTTGACCGCGAGTGGAGTGGTAACCTGTGGTTCTTTTCAGCTATGCATCTCCTGGCTGATTCATTTCTCCTCATTTGTGGTGTGTTTCTCTGTGGTGTGAATCCATCCTTACCCATTCTGTCACACATCTTCATCTTTCTCTCGCTGCTTCTTCAGATTGCTCTGGGTGTAAGGTAAGCTATTGCAGGGTATTTTCATAATACCTTGACATTCAGCATGCTAATTTTCTCTGAGGACAATGCTTATAACACTTGCTTTATGTGTAAGGATGGGTCAACAGGAATTTGCATCACAAGGAATTTGCATCTCTCTTTGACTGAGAGATCTCTTTAGGCATAAGATCCTGCAGGAACTAATTATGCAATCAAGAACTAAGGGCCTTGTTGCCAGGCAATGAACTCCTTTTGAGCAGACCAGGGACAAACCATAGCTTACAGTTTAAAGCATGTTTAACTTGGCATGCTTAGAACTGCACATACCTATTTCTTTAGGAAAATGAACCATGGGATTTCTGATCAGGGGCACGACATGGGAGTAGATGCTCCCTGCATTATGTCACCCCAAAACACCCCTCAAATGTGCTATTTGCACATGAAGGTGCTGGACCAGTTCCAAGCACATTTATTAAAACACTTTGTCCAGTGGCTGGGAAAACCTGATTTAGAACTCGAGGAACCCATGGCCATCCATATGTTGTTGGACTTCTCAGCCCAAGCTTGCATGACCATGCTCAAGGATGATGGGTTTTGTAGTCCCAACAACATTTGGAAGACCACAGGTTCCCTCACCCCTCATGCTCTACAGTAGTTTTTCTCAGTTTTGAACTCAAGGTTGTCTTCTAAATGTACTCTTCTGTTCCATGCCCCTCTCTCCCACTGAGCAACAGCAAACTGCTTGGCACATGAACACTCAGAATCTGACCAGGCGAGCCTGGTGGCTCTCTGCAGTCTTATTGTTGCTGTTGCTATTTACTTAGTAAATTTGTATTCTATCCTTCACCCGTAGGTCTCAGGCCGTTTCACAGCATAAAAATACAGTATGTATATATAATGAATAGAACAAAGTAGAATATGGACTTGCTTCAGGACCTGTTTGCATTTGAGACTGGTTTGGTGGGAATGTCTTCTAAGGCACCTTTTGCCATGAAGGAATGCCCTGCCCTGGAATATTCATTTGGCTTCCACTATAGCATTCAGACTTTCCATTCCAAGCTGAAAACGTTTTTGTCCGGACAGGCATTTCGTCTGTTAGATACTTAAAGTTTGTTCTCTTGCCCTCCTCCACCCAATGCTCTTGTTCTCTCTTATTATTTGATTGGTGTTATATGCTGGTTTTTGTTTTTCATTTTTATTAACATTTTTTACTGAATTCTGTTGGGTTGTTCTTTGTGGATTGTTGTTTTGCATTTTGCATTGGATCTCATTGTGAATTGCCTTGAGTGTCTCATATTGGGACAGAAAGACAGGATAATTTCAAAGAAGGAATATATTCATTTTTACCCACAGCTGCATGGTAAGGTTCTGCGGGCCGGGGAAGTAACCCTACATAGGTGCTAGAAGACAACCAGAACCCCATTCATGTGCTACTCACATGTGTATGAATATGGAGTTAGTGGGGCTGCACTTTTAGCCCTGCCCTTGATGTTGAGTGATTTTCCTCTAACTGCGTGATAGGCATGGTTGTCTGTAGAGAGACCCCCAGCATGCTTTGGAGGAAGTAGATGTAACCCCAGGGTCATCAGAATCAACACAGTAACATTTTAATAGAACCAGGCTCCCTCCCAGATACACACACACACACACACACACGTTTTATAACCAGACCAACAAGTGTGTGTTTAAAAAACACAAAAGAAGATCTTGTCGCACTTTAAGAACTAATAAATACACCGTGACATAATCTCTTCTGGGCCATAGCTGTTTCATCAAATATGGATTTGCAGAAGAATCTAGGGCTGATGGAGCCAATACCTGTGGAATGGTCTCTCTAACTTTTTAATTAATGGACTTTGGGGATGTATCATATTAAGAAATTAAATATGTAGCCTTTGCAAGTGAGAGGTTCAGCTGGAGAGGTTGTGGAGAGGTTATTATTACTCGTGTTGTGGATTTGCCACAAACCATAGGGCAGTAGTCAAGTAAGTTTCAAGTAGAACCACTGAAATTAATGGGTATGACTATGTTAGTAACATTAATTTCACTGGGTCTACTCTGAGTAAAACTTAGTTTAGTACAACCCATAGATCTTATTGCAAAGTGTCCTGTCATATTTGAAGAACGCAATCCAGCAGTTAGCACAAAATTGAATTAAAATGTACATCACAAGAAGAGATAAGAGGAACGATAAACAAGGTGAGTATTTCAAAATGTACTTGTGGTTGTGACACCAGTAACTATGGTTTGCCATAAATCAGGAAGTTGCTAATTGAATTGAGACAGGGAACATCAAAAGAAGGGGGGAATGTGAGCACATGGCTTGTTCTTATAGTGCCAAACCAAGGTGAACTGGCCTAATGTTTTATGAGCTAGGAACTGCTCCAGTCTGAATTGCTTACTATGTTGGATCCAAATGTCTGCAGCATTCAGGTCAACCTAGATGAAAAAGTCTTTGCACCTTTTATTCCTGGAGGCTCTAGACCAGGAATTTTCAGTCTGATGCCTTTGGGTGCCATCAAGGCTTCCAGTGGTAGCCCTAGGCAGGTATCATGGACTATGACTTTCATCGTTGTTGTGAAGCAGGACCTGGAGGAATTTTACCTTTATGCTTTTCATATAATCAGTTATCCATACAATCAGTTATCAGTTATCAATATATTCATATAACCAGATATTTCTACAGTGATTTTATAATCCATGTTTGAATCGTGAAAGCTTCTGCTTAGCCTAATAGCAAATTGCTTAGATCTGAGAAATCCGAAATGAACTTTGTCCCAGTATCTCCTTGTTCTCTCCCTATCTCACTGAACAAGAAAGGGGGAAGTGATAAATCTGATGTGCTGGCACATTTTCCCCCTTGTCCAGACAAGGTCTGAGCAGTGAAACAGGAAACCGCAGAATGTCCCTTATAGCAGATGGTCCGTAGGAGCTCAACAGCCGAAGTTCCTCTTTACCCTAAGTTTCTATTCCTTGCTATAAATCTGGGGGATAGGTCGGACTGGTGTTCAAACTAAAAAGCAGAAGTTGGGAGAGAACTCTTTGTACGGTCAGGAGCAAGGCTTGTATGCGCTCATTAGCTTATTTTGCTGCCGTTCGCAATTGTATCCTATTATGTCATGATCTGTGATGTATGTACTCAGGTATAAAAGCCCCTGGGCGATAGGGCTCAGGGCCCAGTCTTTTGGAAAAGATTCCACTGGGTCAATTATTGCTCAGCAATAAACCTCACTTTCCTTTTCTCCAATTGCTGCATCTGTCAATTCTTGGACTATCTGAATTGGTCACTGGTACCTTTAAAAATCCTTGCAACAGTTATACAACTGTTGTAGCCCTTCTGGAAAGTAACTTATGGGGCAAAATGTGCAGGTACCTTCCAAGTGATTTCTGTGCAATGAGAGTGGTGTATATTTTTCCTACTCCTGAGGAATGCTACCTGTTTTTATTAGAAGCGACAGCATCTCTCTCTCTGTGTGTGTGATCTCCACAATAAGGACCAGCAGCAAATAGCTGGTTTCCCATAGTAAGCATAAGGTTGTCAGGGATGGTTGTCTCTCTTATATTGTGTTATGCCATGCTTCCCATTGCAGCCACTTTGTGTTGTGGCACACACCTTCTATTGCAGCCATAGGAACCAACTCCTAGGGGCCGAGGTCCCTTCACCCCACCAATAAAGTATTTGAGGGGGCTGCATCGCAAAAGTTGATGGACATTGCCATTCAAATTGTGTGTGTGCACCACATCATGTGATTGATTATGTGGCGTATTGTTTCCTATCCCCATCCCCAATATTTTATTCACGTTGGCAAACCTGATGGCAGCCATTTTGAGACTGGCACCCCCAGCACTCTCAGATTTAAAATATACCCACTGGTCAAAAAAGAGTGATGACTACCTGCTCTAGAATCATGGAAACGGCACTGCCTGAAGATCAGGGGCATGCCATTTAAAGGTTTTTCGTAGGAATATAAAAAAGCAGTCTTGTCTTCAGAACTTTCATTGGGAATATCAGCAACCTGGCTGTGGGTGTTGCAATTCAATTCAGTGGATACTTGCTCCTAAGAAAGCAAAATCAGTATATTTAATAATAGCACTTAACAATTTTTCTCTAAATAACTGAAGAGAAACTGTAACTATGGCATTGCTTGTTTGGTTGAAGCCATCACCAAATTGATATTATAGGCTACTTCTACCCTTGTCATCTAATGAATTGGCATGACCACATGAGCGATCTATCATATTTGACTCAATAAACTACCTTGTAGCTGAATTATGAAATCTAAATCCTGTCAGTTTGAGTATATAAATTGGTACCACATTTTTTTAGAAATGTTTGGGTTTTTAAAAACTGTTAATGAGATTTTCACAACACGTTCTAGGAGGCACCAGTGGTAGCAAGAGCAGCCCTTTTCCTGGAATGTGCTCGCTTCGTTCACCGCTGCAACCGTGGCAACTGGCCAGAGTGGATGAAGGGACACCATGTGAACATCACTAAAAAGGGTCTTTCCCGTGGGCGCTCCCCAATAGTGGGGAACAAACGTAACCAGAAGTTACAGTGGAACGCAGCCAAGCTCTTCTATCAATGGGGAGATGTAAGTTCAACCTTTCTCTCTCTCTCTCTCTCTCTCTCTCTCTCTCTCTCTCTCTCGTAATCAACATTATTCAGAAACATTTGTGTTTAGTTCTGAACATTCCATATTGCTTTCTAGACCAATCTGGAAACAGGAAACAGGTACATGCTAGAAACCTGGAAGTCAGAGTAGCCACCTTCAGAAGTTATCCTCCACCAGCCTGCGTCACATGAGCAGAGCAGTACCATGTGCAATGCCTTCTGGTGCATGTGACCTGGATGGCTGCCACTTTGCCTTTCAAAGGTCTTTCTCAGTGGTGTTTTATGAGATGCTTTGGGAGAAGGCAAGTAAGCGAGAGAGCCAGCCAGCCCAGCCCAACAAGTGTCACTGGTTTCAGCTGGTGAGGATGGTAATGGTGAGCTGAAAGCTGTCATTGGGAATGTCTGGATGGGGAACCTGTCCCCACTCCTTTCTTCATCTACAGCCTAAGACAGTCTCCTGATTCTGCCTAATGATAGAAATGGCCAATGAAGGAAGGGGGGGAAAGCTGAAATAAGGATGCAGCGTGGGGAGAGAATATTCATTCAGTTCAGTTACATGTACTTTTAAGTTTAAGTTGGGTGAGAAGGACTAAAGGGATTGCACTCCATCTTCCTTATTAATTTCTTTTTTAAAAACACCTGCACATAGAAAGCTTACCTGGAGAGGAGGATTCCAGCTTTTTCTTCTTAGTACAGTTGCATTTGACTTTATTCAGTTTTCATTTTAGCTTCTCATTTTTCATTTTAGTTTCTCATTTTTCAGCTTGCTGTGTTTCTGCATCAGTTTGCAGTTTTTTAAAAGTCCTCATGAAAATTTGTATAAGACTTTGTTTTATGTGATATAATGATTACATAGAATATGATTTGAATTTGTTATATGATCCATTCTGGGATTTTTGTGTGCTGCAGAGGGAGGTAAAGGTAAAGGTAAAGGTACCCCTGCCCGTACGGGCCAGTCTTGACAGACTCTAGGGCTGTGCACTCATCTCACTCTATAGGCTGGGAGCCAGCGCTGTCCGCAGACACTTCCGGGTCACGTGGCCAGCGTGACGAAGCTGCTCTGGTGAGCCAGCACCAGCACAGCACACGGAAACACTGTTTACCTTCCCGCTATAAAGCGGTACCTATTTATCTACTTGCACTTAAGGGTGCTTTCGAACTGCTAGGTGGGCAGGAGCTGGGACAAACGTTGGGAGCTCACCCCGCCGCGGGGATTCGAACTGCCGACCATGCAATCGGCAAATCCTAGGCGCTGAGGTTTTACCCACAGCGCCACCCGCATCCCTGCAGAGGGAGGTAGAAATCTGGTTTGCCTTAAGGCAAATCACTCTATGCTGGGCTTGTTCCTCAGTCTTCAATATGTGGGTAATGATGCTGATCTGCCTTATGGGACTCTCGTAAGGATTATCGAAAGATATGTTGAAGTACTTGGAGCATTTTAAAGTACTGTATAAATGTTTTATGATAATAATCTATTCTATTTCTTTTCAAATTTTGAACCAGTTCAATATAAACAGAAACATGTTATAAAATGGAAACTAATGGAGTTTGAACCCTTTGGATCATTTAAATTAGAGGCGTGCCCTGGCCACCAGATTTGGTTCAGACCAAATATTTTAGAGGCTATGTCTTTCCCTTTTGACAGAAGTGGATGGAATTTGGAGTCATACCAGGCCTTCCAGAGTGGATAAAGCTTGCCTATTTATGGGCAAATCAGCCCAGGTGCTAGGCACTGCTTGAAGCTTAATTTTGTTTAAAAAGCAGGGGGGACCCCTCAATCTCCCTAAGTGTTTTGTGGGCAAATTGGTCTGAAAATTGCAGGCATGAGAGAGATGCCCCTGGGTAAGAAACCTGCCAAATTGTAGATAAATAAGTAAAGGAGATTTGGAGCCAAACTTGATTTTAGTTTGAGAAGAACTAAAAGAGTTTTGCTTTCTGTGTAAAACATTCTCTTACTGCAAGCTTAACCTTTCAGGCATAACAGAGCTCCCCTCTCTGCCCTCTCACCTCTTGATATCTTCCTTAAGCTTAGAGAGGTATGCTCAGCTCTGAAAATCTCCTCCTTCCCACATTGTTTTCCTCGGGGTAGAGACTTGAGCAAAGCTGCTCCACCTCCCCTCAGCACCCTGGTGTTTTCCCTATGTGGTAAGCTTAGAGACATAGTTTTTCTTTTAGTAGATGGTTGTCTGCAATGTTTTAATGCCAGGGTCACTGAGGCCCCTCTAAGTGCTTTACAGTTCTCTCTTTCAACTCATGCAGCCTCTTTACCTTGACCAAGCGCAGAACAGTCCCACCTGATAAATTTGCAAACACCCCTAATCTCAGTCTTTAACTCTTTCAAGCACACCGGCCATGTTCTTTATTTGAAACCTCCAGCTCTCTGGTGAAGCTTTGCTAACCTAAGTTACCTTTGTAACACTTCATTATTTTCCTTCTTTTGTTTCTCTTGGCAGGCAATTGGCATCCGTCTCAATGAACTCTGCCATAGTGAGAGTGAGAGCCCAGCCAATCTGCTGGGCCTCATTTATGATGAGGAGACCAAGCGAAGACTGAGAAAGGAGGATGAGGACGAAGACTTTTTAGATGACAGTAAGGAGACTCCCTTTACTACAAGAACCCCCGCTTGTAAGAATCTCTGCTTTAGGAACACTTAATTCTTTTTTATTTTCCTCTTTCATTCCCTTTCCACCCAATTGTATTCCACACTTACCTCCCTTTCCCTCTCTATCTATCTGTGCCAAGATGTAACATGTCATGTAGTGGTGGCAGCAGCAAAAAGGAATTGGATCCACAGAACAAGGAGAATAAGACTTTAATTCAGTGCAGCTAGTCATGTTCAACAGATAGTGGGACTCACCTTTCCATCTGCACCCAAATATTACTTCCAGCAGGTTCAGAGGGGTCTGGATGAGCATTACAATGCAGATACAGGCATGCACCTGAACTCTTATTGTGCCATGGACCATATATCTGTGGTAGTTAGAGATGAAAGTCAAATTTGGTTCTCTTTGCATTTAAAGGTAAAGGACCCCTGACAGTTAAGTCCAGTCGCGAACAACTCTGGGGTTGCGGCGTTCATCTCACTTTACTGGCTGAGGGAGCCAGCAGACAGCTTCTGGGTCATGTGGCCAGCATGACTAAGCTGCTTCTGGTGAACCAGAGCAGTGCACGGAAACCCCGTTTACAGGGCAGCAGCTGAAGAAGGAGCAAAAAGGGTTTTCTTGTGTGTTTGTTTCTTTGTGGCTGATTAGCTGCTCTCCCTGTGCAAGGGTCAGAGAGGGCAGGGTTTCTGTTGAGGCAGGTGATTTTTGTGCCTGAGAACTTGGAGAGCTGCTGCCAGTCAGAGTACACCAGAGATGGGGAACCAGCTTCCATCAGCCCCATCTTGCATGGCAATGGCCAGGGATGGTGGGAGATGCAGTTCAACAATATCTGGAGGATCTCAGATTCCCCACCGCTGGAGTGGACAGTAATGGTTTAGATGGACCAATGACCTTACTCAACAGAAGGCAACTTTTTATGTCCAGCGCTGCTTCTGGATGCGGTTCTCCTTGAATTGAATTAACCAACCATGAATAAAATTGATTGAGCTCTGTTAGCTTTTGGATGACTATTTGCCAGGTTGTTTTGATGGTCCTCCTTTCAAAAACACTGGTCATGTTTTATGTATGTAGTCCATATATAGTGAAAGTGGGCAAATAAGTATTTAATTAATTACAAAGATCCTGATCCTGAAGGGAACCTGCTGAGATTTTTAGTCAGTTTCCTCTGTTGCGTCCAAAAGTGTACACCGACCAGATCATTACAGGTGCTCCTGTAACATGGAAAACAGGACATCGCATAATGCAGTGTTACAATAGTACATATTCTTTATGAAGGCAGGAAGTTTTTAAAATCAAAATGAATATGCAGAACATGACAATACCTCATGCCAATACAGAGTGCAGTTTACACTGATGTTCAGTACCATATCCTCTCCAAACATCATATTTGTGTGTGAGCTCGCGCTACTGTTTTCCAAAAAGCATGTAATCCATTAGAGCTTTTTGTAAGTTTGTTGGCTTTGTTCTACAATTGCAATGTTCTAAGAACAGGGACGCGGGTGGCGCTGTGGGTTAAACCACAGAGCCTAGAACTTGCCGATCAGAAGGTTGGCGGTTTGAATCCCCGTGACGGGGTGAGCTCCAGTTGCTCGGTCCCTGCTCCTGCCCACCTAGCAGTTCGAAAGCACGTCAAAGTGCAAGTAGATAAACAGGTAGCGCTCCAGCGGGAAGATAAAGGGCATTTCCGTGTGCTGCTCTGGTTTGCCAGAAGCGGCTTAGTCATGCTGGTCACATGACCTGGAAGCTGTACGCCGGCTCCCTCGGCCAATAAAATGAGATGAGCACCGCAACCCCAGAGTCGGCCACGACTGGACCTAATGGTCAGGGGTCCCTTTACCTTTACCTTTTAAGAACAGATTAGTAAAAAGCTATGGAGGAACGCTAGTATAAATATTTGGGTTAGAATCCTAGTTAAAATATGTAATTAATGGAGCCAGGTGTTGTCTTCTCTCTTTACATAGACATAGTTTGAAGTTTAAAGCAGGAGGATATGTAGAGGGGTCTTTATCTTCACCCTCACATTGCAAACATTGCTCAAGTTGCTGTCTACATGGAGTAAAATTGGAGGTATTTAATGGAGTAAAATTGGAGATATTTAATGGGACTAGGTAGGTCTAGCTGCATAACTGCTTCTTTATGAGTGAACATAGAGAACAAAGTGGGATATCTAAGTCAGAGAGGTGTGGGCATCTAGAATTTGACATCCCTCCTGAATACATCTAATTCTTTTCTCCCCAAGCGCTGCAATACATGGCATAATTTGATTATGATTATGATAGCTGTGTGTAGAGAATTGCCTCTCTGCAAATGCCTGTTGTGTCTTCATGTTCTATTAGACTTTCTAGAGACACAATGGAATTATTAGTTTCCTAGTGACAGTTTCAGAAAAAAAATATTTATAGATATACTTTCATTTGTATAAATTGTCCCTCGGAAGAACTACTGTTTAGAGAAGGCCGCGACAATGGAGGTGTGGAGAAGGACTGTAGCTCTATGGTGTCTATTTTGTGTGTGAAGATGCCTTCCTGCATATTTCAAGCTTCATGGAAAAGGGCTGAAGAAATTAGTGGCTCTTTGTACTTGCATATGCTAAGAAAGGGAAAGGAGGATAACAAGGAAGTGTGCAGATATACCAGCTTTGCTAATTCTGGTACTCTGCCCCCCACCCAATTCTTATCACTCTCTGTTTCTTAACCTACTAACTACAGTGACACTGATTTCTTCTAGCAGTCTTCAGACTTAAATAGTTAGCACATAGAGATTTTGGCACATTCCATGTTTCCCCAAGTGGAGAGAGGATTCTAGCTTTGATTTCCTTTTGGTGGAAAAATCGTTTGAGCAGTAGCTACTTCTCTGTGCATCCTCCAGCTGGTCCCAGAACTTCAATTCTAGTAGAAGAGAGAGTTGTGTGGCAAGAGAGCTGGAAAGCAGGGGGGAAATTGACATTTAGAGGCATTTTAGAGGGTGTTCCCCACCAGTGGCGTAGCGTGGGTTGTCAGCACCCGGGGAAAGGCAAGTAATTTGTGCCCCCTAACCCGTGGATTTGCGCCCCCTAACCCTAACCCCCAGATGTTGTGCCCGGTGCGGCCAGCCCCCCTGCACCCCCCACGCTACGCCACTGCTCCCCACTTATGCGATTTTTGCTTATGTGTGCAGGGGCCCAGAACGCAGCCCCTGCATAAGTAGAGAGACACCTGTACATAAATCTAAACTGGGAGGAAGCTCACAGAATGCCCATGGATAATATCAGCTGTGTGCAGAGTGGTCCTCTCAGGACCTGGGCCTAGAAACCCTAAAAGGTGATCAGGGGCGCCGACTTATAAAAAATATTGGGGGGCGGGGGCCCATACCGACTTATAAAAAATATTGGGGGGGCCCAAGACCTCCAAACCGCTGCTGCTGGGGGAACGAAAGGGGCGAGCCCCGGGCTGCCCCGACCTTAAGTGAACCTGTGAGGGCCCACCGTGGGCGGTGAATATTAATGAGCTAGGGGGAATCCCCGCTTCTCTCGGGGCTGACGCCAGCCCCGCGAGATTGTTGATGGGTCGAGAGCCCGCAACCCCACCCCCTCTCTAGATCGGGAGTGGCTTTGTTTTAACTCATTACTGAATGTATTTTAAAAGGTAACTATCGTCAAACAAGGAAAATAAAAAATACCAACATAATTTTGTGATTTTACAAAGCATAATATAACTAATAATTTTCTTAAATTATTGGGGGGGCAGAGCCCCCCCAAACAAATTTTTGAGGGGGCTCGGGCCCCCTCAGGCCCCATGGAGTCGGAGCCTATGAAGGTGATGAGATCTAATTTGGGGGTTGGAGCTTAATTTCATCAATTGAGTTGAACTAACTGGCTAAATCTGTCATGGGCAGAGGCGAGACAAACCTGAAGCTTGGCTTGACGGTCCTATGGTGATGTGCTATAGCCCACTCTCATGTATGGCCCATGATGTGACAGTTGTGACAGAATGTCCTTTTGATGGGCACATCTGGCACTACTGTTGAGTGTTAGGCAAGGTGAGGAGAGACTTTACTTAGCTCAGACCTCCCCTCCTCTCCCTTCTTGATTCTCTCAGGGCCATAGCTGGAAGGGCAGTCATTAGGCTTCTAGGAACGAAGCAGCAATCATCTGATAAACAAAGACTACTTCATCATTACGTTATATGAGCAGTGCAATGAACTGAAGTGAAGACGAGCACCTGTAAATGCAGTGAGCACCCATTAGGGAAGCCATGGCCCTTGTGTGTCTGCCCCATGCCACCAAATCTTCCTCCAAAGGTTCAGTACGACATGTAGTAGATATGCACTTCCTGCATAGTGGTTCTAAGTATTCAACAGTGTAGTACAGCTTTTCTCAACCTTTGGTCCCCAGCTGTTGTCCAACTACAATTCCCATCATCCCTATGTTATGTTGGACGACACTTCGCATCATCTCTGACTACTGGTCCTGTTGGCTAGGGATAATGGGAGTTGTAGTCCAACATAACATAGGGATGGTGGGAGTTGTAGTCAAACAGTGCCTGGGGGGGCCAAAGGTTGAGAAAGCCTGGTACTGAGTATCAGTCAGAGTCCCATTCCCCACCCCGCCCCCGCCCCCGTGTTATGTGGCATAAGATTTGCATGGCAAACATTCACTAATATAACAGAAATGAAAATACAGAAATTTTATCCTTTCTATCCTACCTAAAACAACTGCAGTTTTGCTGTTGGTCAGTGTGTTCAATAACATATTTTTCAGTTAATTATTCCATCACTGTAATATATGATAGGAATATCCGAGGCCTAATCTAGTTCCTCTTCATCCTGGAGAAGAGTGACTAGTGGGGTGCCACAGGGTTCTGTCTTGGGCCTGGTCTTATTCAACATCTTTATCAACGACTTGGATGATGGACTCAAGGAAATCCTGATCAAATTTGCAGATGACAACAAACTGGGAGGGGTGGCTAACACCCGAGAGGACAGGATCACACTTCAAAACGACCTCGACAGATTAGAGAACTGGGCCAAAACAAACAAGATGAATTTTAACAGGGAGAAATGTAAAGTATTGCACTTGGGTAAAAAAAATGAGAGGCACAAATACAAGATGGGTGACACCTGGCTTGAGAGCAGTACATGTGAAAAGGATCTAGGAGTCTTGGTTGACCACAAACTTGACATGAGCCAACAGTGTGACGCGGCAGCTAAAGAAGCCAATGCAATTCTGGGTTGCATTAATAGGAGTATAGCATCTAGATCAAGGGAAGTAATAGTGCCACTGTATTCTGCTTTGGTCAGACCTCACCTGGAGTACTGTGTCCAGTTCTGGGCACCACAGTTCAAGAAGGACACTGACAAACTGGAACGTGTCCAGAGGAGGGCAACCAAAATGGTCAAAGGCCTGGAAACGATGCCTTATGAGGAACGGCTAAGGGAGCTGGGCATGTTTAGCCTGGAGAAGAGGAGGTTAAGGGGTGATACGATAGCCATGTTCAAATATATAAAAGGATGTCACATAGAGGAGGGAGAAAGGTTGTTTTCTGCTGCTCCAGAGAAGCGGACACGGAGCAATGGATCCAAACTACAAGAAAGAAGATTCCACCGAAACATTAGGAAGAACTTCCTGACAGTAAGAGCTGTTTGACAGTGGAATTTGCTGCCAAGGAGTGTGGTGGAGTCTCCTTCTTTGGAGGTCTTTAAGCAGAGGCTTGACAACCATATGTCAGGAGTGCTCTGATGGTGCTTCCTGCTTGGACTCTATGGCCCTTGTGGTCTCTTCCAACTCTATGATTCTATGATTCTATTCTAGTTGTGATGAAAAGCTATGGGGATTTTTCTTCCATTTTTAATTTTTTTTATTTTACCAATAGCATCTCCCCCTCCTTCCCAGTTGCTTTTCTTTATGCAGGGGAAGAGATAAGAGCAGCACTGGGTTTGGGTGAGTGTGGGTGAGAAAAGCAGCCACACCCTCTGGCACAGGGGCCAACTCTATGGGGATGAGCCCCCACTGTCCTGAGGGGCTGGGACCTCTGGGCCTCTCTGTGGCGGCAGAAGGCCTCGTTGGGCCTACCGCCTGGCGACAGGCCTCCCTGAGCCTCATGGCCTCCTCCCGATGTGTGTGACTTCACATGTGTGAAGTCATGCAGAACCCAGTCACGCAGAACCCAGTGCCTCTGCCCTCTGGTAGTCCTCTGCTCTGATAAAAATGTGTGACATTTCTGCTCTGAGAAAAATGTGTGACATTCTAGAGGTGAGCAGGGTCTAAGTGTATGCATTTCAACATCAGTGTTCATAGAACAGTTTGATTTTGAGACCACTGAAATCCTGTTGTTGTTGAATTACCAGTGCTACCTGGCAATAACAGCAAATGAGATTGTTAGTAAAAATAGAAAAATATTGCAAGGAGGCCATAGTGTTCCATATGCAACTTGTATTGTGTACCATGTGTGGTGCTGTCCATCTGTTTTTAAATATGTATTTTTCCTAGTGCTATTTTTAATAAAACCAATCTATATATAAATGTCACTTCTTAGGTACTGTGAACCCCACCAAATGTTGCTGTCCTTTTGCACTGAAGATGGCAGCATGTCAGCTCCTCCTGGAGATTACCACATTCCTTCGAGAGACCTTTCCCTACATGCCCAGGCCGCGGACGGAGCCTCTTGTGGTGAGCAAAAGGCAGGAATTTACTTTGTAGACAATCTAGGACAGGGAAAAAGAAAGAATAAGCACAAGTTGCAGAATTGGAGGGGGAAACCTGAAAATCAGCTGAGTAGCGGAAAAAATCTATTGTTAAATTCTTGTCAGGCTGCCAGAAAGGCCCCTCCGTCTGTTGTCTGATGCTGTAAGCAGACCAGGCACAGTGCTTGCAGTGATTAACTTTATTGCTCCGAGGTCAAAGAGTTAGCACCCAGCACTTCCATCAGTTAAGCAGGTCAGTTGCAGAAGCTAAAGCTCCTGCCCCTTCCGTCCCCTATTCATCCTCCCTCCATGCATTTTTTTTCATTGTGACTCAGATTTTCTTAACTGTTTCAGCTTTTTCTGGACTCTTCGTTCCTGTGCTGAGGGTGAACGAGCTGAGTCAGTACAGTACAGTACAGTGGGGATGGGGAACAAGCTGTATGGGGAGCAGGAGACACAGCTCCTTCTCCTTCTCTATCAGTGTCTGTGGCTACCTACCTCAAGACTCTCCCTTTCACCAGCACACTCTGCCGATGATTCCTCTCTGTCCTACCAGTCTGAACCTGGCTCAAAGTCCCCTTACCCCACTGGCTGCCCCCACTCTTCCTCATCCAACCAGTCCCTGACAATTCATGAGAAGCGAACAGACTCTCTCACCTACTTGGTGGGTGGGTGGTTCAGCGGGAGAGGAGGAGGCAGAGAACTGGAGGGGCAGCATTTCCTTCTTTGCCTCTAGCAGCAAAATGACCTGGGCCAGGCCTGATCAGTGTGGTGTAGGAGACAGTGTATGTACTTGGAGCTAGGGAAACCTGCATTCAAATCTCTGCCACACTGTGAAACTCACTGGCTAACACTGGGCACAGCCATCATCATCTTCATCTTCATCATCATCATTATTATTTTAGTTTCTACTCTGACTTGCAGGGCAAGGGATCACAACTTACAATAAACATGTGAAAAGCAATGCAACATTGCATAAGTAACATTTAATAAAAACAGTATCAAGTAAAATTATATATAGGTGGCTGGCAATAAAATGCATTGTCAACTTAACCTATTCCTTGTGGTTACTACCAGGGTAAATTGAGATGTCCCTATGTGCTCCTTGATGAAACAAGTGAGAGGTTAGAAGATACAAATGGAGAAAACAACCTTTCTGATTGAGTTTATTGGTCTTTTCCTTAACATTAGAATAAAACTTGGTACCCATGATATTCACGTGCTTCTGTGGTTCATGTAATATTTTAGGACCTGGAGAGTTGCAGGTTACGTTTGGACCCTGAGATGGATCGGCACAGGTATGAGAGGAAGATCAGCTTTGCTGGGGTTCTGGATGAAAATGAAGATTCAAAAGATTCCTTGCACAGCAGCAGTCATACCCTGAAATCTGACACAGGTTGTGAAGAGAAGAAAGGTTTGTTGCCTACTAAAGCTTCAAACTTTTTCCAGGTCTATTGTTTAGCGCTGGACTTCTATGTCCTAACTTTCGAAATTGTTTTAAGAAGCGGGAAGCTATGGAGCCACAAGGCTGAACCATCACTAGCCCCAAAATATGTTTACTCTTAAGGCATAACTCACTGTGGTTGCTAAAGCCAGCAGAGTGTCTATCATTGTAATGCCATTTCATGCACACCTGCGCACGCACACAAAAACAGCCTCTTGGTTCAAGTGTTGCAATACAAAATACAATTAACAGTTACTTATACAACACTATTTTGGACAATAAGTAATAGTTCAGGGTATGAGATGTAGCATAGAAAATTGAGACAGCAAGCTGTTTACTTTTTTGAAGTCTCACAATGTAGAAATTAGGGATTTCAAAGGAGCAGCAGGCTTTGCTGCCATGAAGAACCGTAAGTCTTTGGAGACACTGACTATATTATTTGGCTGCTTTCTTGAGACTCCAGCAAGTACCTGGCAAATCACCCTTCCTAGCTCGAATCTGTTTGAAAACCTGGTTTCCAAACATCCTGTCTCTCTCATACACTTCTGTATATGACAGATGTCGGGTGTACAAGATAACGAGGCAGCTATAATTTGTTCCTACCTATTGCTTTCAGTCATCCCTGCCATGATTTCTGTCCTTCCAAGATAGCAGAACCCCACTTAGAAGTATATAACTCAGTCTTAAACTCCTCAGCACGGGACTTCACAATGCATAAAACCAGATGCAGCCCTTGAACCATGTATGGTGACACTGCCCCTGCCCCCTGTCCAAGGGCTTGATAAACCTGCCTTGGGAATTGCAGAAACAGGGTTTGCTCAGCTTATTAACTCACAAGTTGTACAGTCCCGCCCTACAATTCTCAACATATTTAGGTGAAAGTAAGTACTGAAGTAGAGTACACTTTCAAGTTAATGCTTAAGATCTCCACCAGTGTAGGTTCAAATATTCTAAAACTCTCCATGAGTATGGTTACATGGAGTAGTAACACCAGACTCAGCACTACCATGCTGATGAAACACCATTGCCTAATAGTGGTTTGTGTAAACACGGAAACCCATTTAATACCTGTTGCATTTGGGCAGATCACCAGGAAGCAGTGCTTGACGAACATGGTCATCCTGGTCCAGACATTACTTCCTCCACACCACAGTGGCCATGGAGATGTGTCTCTAGTTTCTTTGCCTCTGAACTGGCACAGTTAAGCTGTTGGCTTTGCCAGAATAGCTTTTTTAAACCAACAGAGAGATCCTGTTTTATGGCAGTGAGCAATGAATTTCTCTTATTTATTTGTTTTTTGTCACAAGTCTGTTCATTGTAAATTAATTGAAAGCATCACTTTGCCTGTGATTGGCTTCTGATTTACATAGGAAATTGGTTTCTAATCTCTGTGAAGTCATCTTCTCTTGGCAGAATTGCATAATATATGTTTTATCTGTCTTTCACATTAGTAGATACTGTTGATATCCTATCATCATTACAGATCCCCAATCAAATCAAGTAAAAGAACCCCAGGTGCTTCTTGCATTATGTTATTTGCATACATTACAGGTTTTTCAAAATCTGCATAACACCAATTTATTTAAAGATATAATTAAATATTCTAAATATAGCTACATTGTGCTGCATCAGTGGTATAGTATCTGTGTGCTTTTTACATTATTATTTGCAAATTCCTATGAGTCTCTTCCATGTTTACAGATGTACTTGAAGATGACTTGCATGGATGAGTAGTCTCTTTGAACAATAGGTGTGCTATGGAACCTTTTTGGTGTATTTATTATCCACATCAGTTGTTCTCACGCAGCTCTCTATGAAGATACCATATGTAAAACCATACAGAGCAACAGTGCAAATTCAGTGTGCAAATTATACGTGGCATGGCATAGCATTGCAGGTGTTTTGGGCATAGTCACATCATGTGAGTTCATATCGCAAAAGCAACACGGTTCAGTGCAAGATTATTTCTTTTACTAGCCAGAGAGAGGGGTGGGGAGATTTGTACCTGGTCAGATCATTTTTCCAGCCCAGACTTGTAATGGTTTTCTGAGGACCCAGGCAGTCGTCTTTCACAATCAAGCTACTTGTGATTTTCTCCCACCCCCTTTCTTCTTCTTTTTTTGTTAGATAAGCCCATGCTTGAATTTGAGACCAGAGCATAGGCTAATATGATAGAGACTATCAGTAGTAGTGACTTGTATGAGTTTCTGGAGGTTTGCAATACTCAACTCTACTTTGAGATGAGTTTCATAGCCTCTGAATTATTTTCCAGCTCAGGTTTTAATCTGAGCTGGAGAAAAAATACAAGGGAGGGAAGGAGCAGGATTTTGATTTCCTCAGAAATAAGTGGAACTTCCTCATGATTCTGAGGGAGTAACTGATGTGAGCTAGGAGAAACTCACCCAGTTCAGGACTAGCCACTAATTCTCTTGAAGGCATCTCAACACTTTCTGTCTATGTGATTCTGGAAATGCAGCCAGATTTCTAGAATCTACCTTTCCCATCATTTTAGCATTGAATTTTTCTCTTCCTAGCATAGCTGCTCACATTGTTTAGTTCTTAATTAATTATCAATTGCCTATTTTTACTAAAATTACCCAACAAGGCAACATAAGAATAGAAAGTACCGTATTTTTTGCACCATAACACTCACTTTTTTCCTCCTAGAAAGTAAGGGGAAATGTCTGTGCGTGTTATGGAGGGAATGCCTATGGGTCGTGGGGGGGGGGGGATCTTCTGCAGTCGTGAGCAGAGGATCCATGGTTCCCCTCCCTCCCCTCCTCCATGGCTCGCTTTGAAACAGCAAAGCGGGAGAAGAGCCGCTGAGTGGGGAGGAGAGAGGGACAGAGAGCCTGCTTCTTTAAAGGAGCAAAGCGGGAGAGGAGAGGAGCCGCTTACACTTGTACACTTACACTCCTTACACTCCTCTCTCCTCACTCAGCTAGCTAAATAGCAGCAAAGTTTTTCAACTCGCTAAGCCGGGGATGAGCGGGGAGGAGGGAGAAAAGCAGAGCCTGCTTGCTTTAAAGGAGCAAAGTGGGAGAGGAGAGGAGCCTTCTCCCCTTATACCCCTCTTCTTCATTATTAGCAGCATCCTTCTCCACACACCCCACGCGTGCTCCTTGTCCCTTGAGTGCTTTTCCTTCCCTCCCCACTTAAAATGTGGTTACAAAGGATCCTCAGGATTTTTGCATTGGGCTACTCCAAACTCCCTGTCAGATCACATGTCTGTGGCCACAGCATGAACCACAAAAATCATACATCCACTGTTTCATTTAGAATATTTTTTTCTTGTTTTCCTTCTCTAAAAACTACCTATGTGCGTGTTATGGTCGGGTGCGTGTTATAGAGCGAAAAATACGGTAACAATAAAAATGTATATAATGTAAATTCAGTAAAATAGATCAGTTCAGCAAACACACATCAGAATGTAATACAATCATGCTTTCAGTAAAAGGAGCTTTAATGTGTTGCTTAACAATTGCTAAAATGCAGTCCCATGTAAAAAAACCTGTTCAGAATTGACTTTGTTGTGGCACAAGGGATTTCTTATGTAAGACTAGATTGCAGATGGTAGATTGTTAGTAAGATGCTTTATGACACTTTGGAATTGACTATGATGAACATATTCAATTGTTTTATAATTTAAATTATTCTTTTCTCAAATTTAAAGGTAACAACATTTGCAGATTTTGACAAAGGCATCTCTTGTTCAGCTAAAATCTGTTATCTGATTTTTCTCATCTGCAGTGGCAAGGACAGGCTTCAAATCACTTTGAAAACCATTAACCTGTTTCTTCCTTTCACACAACATTCACCTCACTTGTATGATAATAACTTTTCATTGATTGGGCAACCAAGGTGTGTTTTTAAAACTATGTAAAAGCTATGTTTTTACAGTCACTGAAAGGTGGGTCCTGTATAGATATACTAATTAGGGCTAATTAGTAGTCTTGGAAAATATATTTATTATTGTGAACTAAGCCGTGTACTTTACTACCACAGTGTTGTCCATTGTAGATTATTTGGGGGAAGTCATGACCAGCTAGTATAAATCTTGCACAGCATTGCAAGACTGAGTCAATAGATGACATTGCATGTCATACTCTTGCTCCCATTTTTAAAAATTGTTGTTTTTTGGTCTGGATAAATAGGAATAACAGTGACATATTTTGTAACGCTGTTAGCCAGTGCAATGCAAATTATAAAGCAATTGGAGCATTTTACATTCCGATCAGCATACAAAGGACTATAAGTTTTACTCAGTTTGTTGTGCCTTGCTCATATTAGTGTCTGCAGGATGCTGTTGTTCTTGTTGTTGTTCTTGTTGTTAACATGTTTCCTAGAAATAGTTTTTCATTACAGGAGATCTTATCCAGCACTAACCATCAAGCAAACTGGATTTTAGCTTCCAGTCCATCACAAAACAATAAAGACTTCTGCCTTGTAGTTTCTTAAAGTTGTTGCTACGAAAACCTTTATCAACTAGACATGACTTTTTTAGGAGTATCAAGTCCTCTTTACTTCATGCATCAGATGAAGAGGACTGTGGTCCATAATGAATATTTTAGGTTTTTTAAGGCACTGCTCAAAATTCTTTGTGATTATCTCTCTGGCAGTGTATCACATGACCTGTTTCCAAGTCATTCAAAAATATTCCCCTAATTGTGGTAGCTCTAAAATGCAAACACAGTTAAATGCAAAACATAACTAAGACAATAATGCTAGAGCCTGGAACACCTCTGAGCAGAACTGCGCATTCAACATGGCAGAGTGTCAGTGTGTCTGGAAATCAGAAGGATACTCCCAAACCCATTTTTTGTTGAATTTAGACATATCTCTTCTCACCACTGCACATTTCTCTGGCCTGCCCCTGCTCAAAAAGTGACAGCTATCATTTATCTACATTGCACCTGTGCAGTATGTTCATCTTAAGTAGATGTTCAGTTAAGTGTTGCAACATTTGGACTTGCATAATGTCATGTATTGCCTTAAAGCTGAGTGGAAAACAATGTGTAAATGACTGGTGCTTCAAACCATTCCATATCTTTGTGCTCATTTAAACACACACACACACACACACACAAAAAAAAACCTCAGCATCCACAGATGTCTTTAATGCCCGAAAGCTGCTGAAAGGAGTTGGACTACATGTTATTGCTTTTTCTGTAAAATTCTGGTGAAGTTTAATATACAAAAACAGCAATCTGTTCAAAGGTAATACCGAAACTGGGCAAGCAAAGTAGACTCTTAGCTTCAGAAAGCAGGCTGCCTATTTACAATCATGAATGGTGCATGATTGAACACTGTGATTCTATAACAAGATTTAAACAACCTTCTGCTAGCAGGAGGATAGGTTTGCCCCTGGCATCTTGTCTACAACTCAGTCATTGGTAGCCAGCAATTGATGTAGATGCAATGGTGTAAATCAGGCATGGCCAAACTTGGCCCTCCAGCTGTTTTGGGGCTACATCATCCCTGACCAATGGTCCTATTAGCTAGGGATGATGGGAGTTGTAGTCCCAAAACAGCTGGAGGATAGAAATTGTCTCTCGTCATATTGCTGAAGAATAAATCTGGAGCAACATGGGTTTTTTTGAGAGGGGTGGGGGGAGCACAAATTGTAGCTTTGATTGTTTAGCTATGGGGTTTCCAACAGTGCCTCTTACACAGCATTTTCATGATACTAATGACTGAATTGAAGGATAATAATTGAACTGAGTAACAGGCAAGAAATATGTCACATCTTTGCCAAGGTATCCCTTGCTGGATGATTAATAGAGCTGCATTGGCATTGGCTTTGGAAGGAGCCGCTTGCCGGTCTTCCTTGAGAGAAGGAAAGGCTCTGCAATGCATATGGGGGGATGGAGGGGTAGGAATATAACTATATATATCTCTATATTTAAAATACAATTTTAATTTTTAAATGGGAAAACCTAAGGGGGAAAAAGTCCTTTCTTATTCTTTTAATACAGTTCCCAGCAGGAAGATCAGGATAGGAGGCTCCCGCTTGCTCCAGATTAAAGGAACCCGCAGTTTCCGGGTGAAGAAAGGGGGTTCCCTGTCCAGCATTCGCCGGGCCGGCAGCCTAAAGAGCACCAAGTTATCACGTCAGGACTCAGAGTCTGAGAATGAGGAGCTGCAGCTGTCCCACAGCAGGGACACTGTCACTGACATAGGTAACATAGATGAGCTGGGCTAAAAAGGGAGCGGGATGATGAGGCAGCAACTCAAGCAGGTCTAGGGAAGTAGGAAAAGGGCTTGTAGGCTAGGCAGACCCTCCAGTTATTTGAGCTGAAGTAAGGAGAAGTTCACACTTTTTGCATGATTTAAATACATGGCAAGAGCAGAGATTGAGTCCTGCCATTGGTACACGAGGTAGTCAGATCTGTTCCACTCAAAGGATGTTAAGTTTTAAAAATCTAAACGTTTGGTGCATGGATTCACTATACAGGCATTTTCCTGACTGCCAACCCGATGCATGCCATGCTTAGAAAGGTATATATAAAAATACCATATATTATATATCTATATGGCATATATAACAGCTGTGGTATTTTTTATATATACATATATATATATATACATATCTCAATATTATGTACAGTACTGTGCATATAGCTGTATATATACAATATGTATATATTATGCTGTGTATGAGATATAAATATATGTGTGCTCGTGAAACTCCAAAATATTAGTTCCCAAAGATTTCACATACAGAGAAGTCAGGAACAGATAAATCCTGCACTTGAATCTCCTTTCCCCTTCTGGTCTCAGTGGCATTGTCCATGCTCTTTTCTTCCACAGGGAAATTCGAGTTCAGCCAGCTACATATTCATTTAAAGAAAGGGCAGGGAAGAACTAATTGGAAGTAAGCCATGTCTCTTACTAAGCCAGTACTAATGTTACAATCTCCATTACTCAGATTTTGTGCTAAAGGTCTGGCAAATTGGAAGGCCCATTTGGCAATAAATACATCCAGGAAACTCTGGGGTCAGAGAGAGCCCTCCCCCTGCCTTTGTCCTCTAGCTTTGGTCAGGATTTTTCCCCCTTTCATTCCCAGGCGTTTTAGAGTCCTTTGATGGGACCTCGTAGGGCTGTAGCCTGTATGCGGCAGCAGTAGTTATAGCAAAAGGGCTGCCGCTACAGGACCATACAGTTGGTGTTGTTTTTTAACCACAGAGCCCAGTCAATGCAGATCACTGAAACCAACAATTTTGCAGCATCTTGACGATGCAAGAATTCTCCTTCTCTTTACTTAACCCTCCCCTCTTCCAGAAAAGGGAGTAACGTTTATCCCTGATTAGTTGTTCTTTCAATGGCTGTTATGAATTATGCTTGTAATTTCCAGCCCAGCGGGTAATTGGGGCCATAGAAGAAGGTTGGGTTGGGAATGAGAATAAGGGGAAATGTCTGACATTTGTTGAGAATAGCCAATGTTACTCCATCAGTGTTTGGCTCATTAGGCTGGTATGCTAATGGCATGTCATTTCTGGCACCCTTTAGGACATGTAACATTAAGAAACTGGCCTGGATTACAAGCATATACCATAGTTTTTTTTAATAAAAAAAACAACCACAGGAAGCATGGAAAAACCAAACTACTTGGGTGTATCTTTTTTCTTTTGAAGAAGGAAGCCCTTGGAGTGCAAGTGAACCCAGTATAGAACCTGAAGTATTAAGCAGCACAGGCACCGAAGAGAACTATCACCGGAATATGTCTTGGCTGCATGTAAGTAGAGATCACTGGCGAGGTCCTAGAATCTCAGCTTGTTGCACACAGAACTCACAACTGATCATCAGGGTAGAGTTATATGTTTTTGGGCCGAATGATGACCCTCCCCCCAGCTACTCCAGTGTTTGCTCTCCCCTTCACTGCCCCAAATTCCCATTGAGACAAGTTAAGGCATCACTTTTTTGGGACGCCTAGAAGGTCGGCAGTTTGAATCCCTGCAACGGGGTAAGCTCCTGTTGTTTGGTCCCAGCTCCTGCCAACCTAGCAGTTCGAAAGCACATCAAAGTGCAAGTAGATAAATAGGTACCGCTCCGGTGGGAAGGTAAACAGCGTTTCCGTGCACTGCTCTGGTTTGCCAGATGCGGCTTAGTCATGCTGGCCACATGACCCGGAAGCTGTACGCTGGCTCCCTCAGCCAATAAAGCGAGATGAGCGCCGCAACCCCAGAGTCGGTCACGACTGGACCTAATGGTCAGGGATCCCTTTACCTTTAAGGCATCACTTTAAGAAAGTGTAAACCAGGCTTCCTCAACCTCGGCCCTCCAAATGTTTTGAGATTACAATTCCCAGTGTCCCTGACTACTGGTCCTGCTAGCTAGGGATCATGGGAGTTGTAGGTCAAAAACATGTGGTGGGCCGAGTTTAAGGAAGCCTGGTGTAAACCCCCAAAGTGAAGAAAGGTAAAATTAAGTCGTTCCAGACCTCATGGCCAGATGTAAGTCAGCAACAAATCAAGTCCCATAAGTTTTTCATTCATTAAATATAGTATTTTTTCCACGCATTGAATGCTGAGCTGAGCTTATTTTGCTTTTCACTGATAAATTAATTTATAGCTATATTCAATATTTTCTTTGTGGTCTTTTCTTGGTACAAACATAGCCCTGTATCTCTACTGAAATATCTGGGCATACTTTTTGTTCCAGGTGATGATACTGCTATGCAACCAGCAGAGTTTCATTTGCACCCACATTGACTACTGCCACCCTCACTGTTACCTCCATCATAGTCGCTCTTGTGCACGCCTGGTCCGAGCCATCAAACTCCTGTATGGAGACACTGTGGATTCACTCAAAGAGAATAACTTACTAAACAATGTGGCTAGGAGCAAAAAACAGAAAGAGGTAAGCAAGCTGACAAAATACTTCTTGGTTACACAAGCATTTATTCCAGTTAACTCAGCTACCTAATGCATATTAAACTATTGCATGGGCATTTCTCAGCTTTTCATAGCATGCTGGCCAGGGAAACTTGTACTAGCATGATATTTGGATGTGAGATCAGGTTGCAGAAAAGGGAGGGTATTTCAGCTTATCTCATTCTCAGAAGTCATGTCACTCATGTCCTGAGAACCTGGGGGAAAGCTCCATAATTCATTCTCAGAAGTCATGTCACTCATGTCCTGAGAACCAAAGGGAAAGCTCCATAATTCATTTAGTGTGTGTGTGTGTGTGTGTGTGTGTGTGTGTGTGTGTGTGTATTAGTAATAGGCACCTTGTGAGATCAGTTCCCCCCCACAAGTAAGGTGGCCTCTAAAAACGTTTTTAGAGCATTTCCCCCATCCAATTCTCTTTCAGTGTTCAGACAAGTCATGCCTGAGAACACCCTCCTTGAAGAAGAGAGTGATAGATTCCAACCTTGAAGGAAAGAAGGATTCTGGAATGCTGAAATACATTAGGCATCAGGTAATGTGTGTCACCTACAGGACTGACAGACTAGCTAATGGAACATCATTTTTTTTGTCTTTAATATATGTGTCCCCTTGAATTGGGCGGTCCATGTCATGTCTGTGAAGAACCCTTTAGAAATTAAATTTCATGGAATTAAATTTGTAATGCAATGAAATACAATATAAGAAATAAAAGAAGCAATTAAAATATAATTAAAAACACACAGTGCATTATAATTGTTACAACAGACAGGCTAGGGGCAGAATCATTAAATGGTCCACCAAGGTCTTCAGCAGTTTTCAAGTGGTCCGTGGTTGGTAAAGATTGGGAACTGCTAGATTAGGCCATTCTTGCAAGACTAAAAAATGCTAGCATTTTCTTCCTGTGCTGGTGTACTGGAACCAGGTAGGTTTAGCTTTTAAGTTGCCTGATACGTTGCATGATTTGGCCCTGTGCTAGAGTAAGTCTTTTGGTCAGAGGTCGTCAGCCATATAATTATGCTTTTGGATACCAACTTGAGATTTACAGGTGTTAATGTAATTTCTGGGTTTTTTTTCAGGCTTGTACTTCAGTGCCTGTTCATCTGTTTTTGCTATGTGTGCTCAGGACCCTTTTTTGTATTTTGGTTGACTTGCTGCTCTGGTTTGTCTGTATCTTGTGCTTAGGTTTGTGTGTTTTCCTCTAATTGGCCAGGAATTTTTCCTCATTCTTCTGGAGTCATCAATTTAATTAATTCTGTGGTTGTCTCCATTCTTCCTTCTGTTTCTGGTTGGCAGAATCATCTCCTTGGTGATTCCTTCTACAATTAATTCCCAGTGTCTAATTATTAATTAAAGTGATTTTCTACGGTTAATTCCCTGAAGTAATGTTTGTCACTGAGTTGAAAGATATGAATTGTTTGGACTAAGTTGGTCAGCGCACAGCTGTAGCCACATCTTGCACCCATTTTATTTGCCCTCAGGGCACTTGGCTGTGCTTGAGGTGGCCATCCTTATACTTCCTTTCACAGGTGCCATTAAAGTTCTATGAAGTTCTTTAGTCTCTATTTTGAATGCATCTTTTTTGGGTTCCACTGCTTCCACCCTTCATTGTTGTTCACTATTTGAACCACCCTCTGCCCAAACAGTACTCCTGGCTACCATCTCAATTCCCAGTTCCCATCTTTTTGATCCCAGCTGCCGTTTGAGTTCCTGCCTTTTCAATTTCATATACGATTATGCCATTGACTTCCACCCTTTTGTGTGCCCACGAATTGTCGTCCAGGTCCACTGCTGCAGCAACAATGTGCAAAATTATTAAAGATAAGCCCACTGTGTCCAAATGTAAGCTGTCTTTGCTTCCTGGACCCCTGTAACAATCACAAGACTCTGTACCTGCAGAAATATTCTAAGTGACCCTGCCTGTCCCAGGGCACTCTTTTTGCATGCATGCCCCTGGAAAGAATGTGTGTGATAGGTTGTGGGATTTCACATCCACTTGTATGCATCACATAACATGGGGAAAGGTCTTTATAGTAGTAGGTACGTCGGTCGTGATTTCAGATTGTTGAGTTTGAGCCCCACGTTGGGGGAAAGATTCTTGCATTGCAGAGGGTTGGATGAGATGACCCTCAGGATCCCTTCCAACTCTGATTCTATGAATCTCGTGATTCTATTAATATGTCCAGAATAGATTATACCCTGGTTTTTTTCAGATGAAGGACTGTGTTTTCCTTTTCAAACAGTTACTTGGTTTTAAAAATGCGCTCATAATATGCTGTGTTGCCCTAGAACTGAACACAATATTTTTTAGCTCTGTATAAGAATACAAAATAGCCAGTGACCTGGAAACAGATTCATTTGAGTTGATGTTTGGTCATAGTAACATAAAGTACAGTAGACTTTATTTGCGTAGCCGACAGGCCATTGCATTATAGTAACATAATTAATATCGGGGTCATTAATAATAATAATAATAATAATAATAATAATAATAATAATAATTTATTATTTATACCCCGCCCATCTGGCTGGGCTTCCCCCCACTCTGGGCGGGTTCCAAAAAAAATTAATGAACTACGTATTGGATTTAATGAAGGAGCTGCAAGTGAAATGTAATTTTCCTTTATTTTATTTTTTAATTAGTTAATATATAAAGAACAAAGAAGCATGTGCTTACCTATATCCCTGGTCCTTCGGCCAAGAAATACACTCAAAATTGTTAAATGTAATATTCTTGAATTAGGCAATGGATTTCATTCTTTCATTTGTTTGTTTGTTTGTTTAATACCCCCCATGAGGCATCAGGGCAACTTATAATGATAAAATGTTATTGGTATCCATCTCGCGAGAGACAATGGATGTGGGTCCGTGAGGTGCGTTAGGAGCACCGACATGACCTCTACAAGGCTCAAGCCTCAAGTGTGTATTGAGATCCCAGGCTGCCCAGACAACAAGACCCTCCCTCTCGGGCTCGCTGATGTGGCCCATAGGAAAGAAGAGCAAAATGCTTGGCATCAGCTTGGCTACAGGAGTTCCTGGAAGGAGGTGTACAAAGCGCCATCCAACTGGCTTAGGGACTCCACTCCAGATTTGTGTATGCTTTGTTCCTTAGCCTTTTCTTCTCCAAAGATGCCCCGCAAGGTAGTGGAGGTTTAGGATCAGAGTTTCACTTTTTCTAGATGGACTAACTTCCCAGGTTGGCAAGCCCCATCTGCCCCTCACTTCCCTCTAGGATGTGCAGAAACCACCTTCTTGACCATTGGACCCACTCTTGGTCTCTTCTGCTCAATCTGCCAGAGCTTTCCGCTCAATCTGCCAGAGCTTGCAATCTGCCAGAGCTTCACATGCAGCAGAAGTCCCTAATTTCTGCTTGAAACCCATCAGCTACCTTCACCTGGCTTAGCCAACCAGTTGAAGCCATTCCCAGGGTGTGACCGCTGTCACATGCTGACAGCTTCTAGGAGCTACAGGTGAGAGCTGACTGTAGGGTGGGACCCCAGGGGGACATGTTCTCCACTACAGATACTACGCTAACATCCCATACCCTCAATAATAAAATTCAGCGTTATAGAACAGATAAAGCTGTCTACAACCACAGAGAAGGAAAATGTAAAACAATATGAAATGATTCCATGTATAAAAACAATTAAAAATAGTTCCAGTACAAATGCAGATGGGATAAAAATCTCCACTTATAAGTCTTGTTGAACAAGGTTGATGAGGTGCAAGCAGGGCTTTTGGAGAATGCTGCATACTTAAACACTAGTACATAGTCCACGCTGAACTCAGCAGAACGTTCTTCGGATCAAGCATGTTTTGGGGCTATAAATGTCCTCTTACTTTTAATTGCTATTTGGCTCTGCTGTACAACATGATCTCCTTTTCTGCAGGTGATGAGTTTGTCTCCAGCACCTTTGTCATTGTTAATTAAGGCAGCGCCCATCCTCACAGAAGAGATGTATGGGGACATCCAGCCTGCAGCATGGGAACTGCTGCTCAGTATGGATGAGCACATGGCTGGGGCAGCAGGTAAGAATGTCCTCTTCCCCTGGCACTCAAGCCATTTTAAGTGGGCAAAACATAATTTTTGTAAAATTCTTCAGTGACAAGTCTTTAAAAATATGTATATGTTATGTATTAGTCTAATTGTATTAGTCTAATTATATTTTTTCGTTTTCTTTTGTTCTCTTCCTTTTCTGCTTTTTCTTAATATTTCTTTTTTCTTGCTCTTTTTTTTCTTTTTGTTTTTGATGCCTTTAATGTGTTTGTTTTACGTTGTGTGTATGTGAGAAATGAAGCTTAATAAAAAGACTTTAAAAAAAATGTTTTTGGGTGTGAGGCATTATAATGAGGCTATAATGTTTGTGATTGGACAACATTTAGCTTAGTAAGTCTACATTTGATGAAGAAGCAACAGAAACTGCTTTTGGAAAACCAAACAATTTTAATTTTCTGAAAATGTCAGGTAATGCTAAATAATAATTATATAGTATATCCCTTATCTGTTATATAACTGCAAGTACTTGCCAAATATTTTGAATGATTTCTTTGCAGTTTTACACACTTTATACTTGCCAAGCAAATTATATTCATTTATTCAAAATATCTTTTGAATTCTCAAGTAATGTTACAACTTTTGAGCATCCCTCATTTTTGGAATTTGCAAGATGAAAAATTCAACTTTCTTTACCAAGCGTGCAATATTAGTGATCCAGGTTTGGCAGTGGTACAGAGTCCCATAGCAGTTCCCCCCGCTCCCCCAGCTTTGGATCCTGGGAATTTTCTGTCCCATGGAACAGTCGTGTTATTCTGATATTATGTGAGCCCTTGCTTATGATACTACATGTACTAAGACAGTACACATACACACACACACCCTTTCTCTTCTTGCTGCATGTAGTATTCATGCTTTCCACACAGGAAATTTATAATGAGTGGCCCACAGTAGCTCCCCATTTCCTGCCAGATCTGCTCATAAAACAGCAGTTTCCTAACCATTTACTCAAAGAACCAATCAAAGGCATAGTTCTGAACTACATCCTCCAGAACTGCTTTTTAAAATTAAGGTATCTCCCAGGTTTTCTTATTTCTTTATGAGTATGTCATTAAAAAACAAAGAATTTTACAGCAACACACACACACAAATTCCTTCCAGTAGCACCTTAAAGACCAACTACTGGAAGGAATTTTTTTGTTTTGACTATGGCAGACCAACACGGCTACCTATCTGTAACACACACAAACAAACAAACAAACATAAGAGGTTAAAAACAGATACGCACCATTCATGAAATATTTGCTTCCTGCAGCTGCCATGTTCCTCCTATGTGCTGTGAAAGTGCCAGAGGCAGTGTCAGATATGCTGATGTCTGAATTTCATCACCCTGAGGCAGTGCAAAGGTTGAATGCCATTCTTAAATTCCACACCCTCTGGAGATTTAGGTATCAGGTATGGCCTCGGATGGAGGAAGGAGCTCAGCAAATCTTTAAGGTAAATTGTGACACTGTCTGGTACAATTAAGTGTTCGAGTTGTGGCACCAGAATACACCTTCAAAATCCTGTTTTGTTTTGTTTTCCTTTTTTAACTTTCCATAAAACACATTTTTTAGACTTTGAATTTAGACAACCACTTACAGTAAAATAAAATAGAAATCAAAACTTACCAAGATGCAATGGGGAGGATATGGGACTCCCTTTATAATATGACTATAATTAACACTGTTGACGTCTTTAAGGAGTCTGAAACATTCTGTGGCAATAAATTGAACACGGGTTAAGGTCATGTGACAGCTCAGATTATCCCATTCATTATACCACATCTGATTTATTGGGAGTAGCAGACAAATGTAAGAAGATATGATACATACTCACATCTTATATCCAGCTTTCTGGGAGCTAAGAGGTTATTAAGCTGCGTTAACCTCTGTGAAAACAGAATGCTAGACTAGATAGGCCTTTGGTCTGATACTAGAGTGGATCTTCCTGGATCAAAGCTTTCTCACCTATTGTTGTAGGTATAGGTGGCTTTGACACTGCGTTGGCCACACAGAGGGACAGAATATGCTTTGTAACCCTTCCTCCCAAGCTGAGGGAGTGTGACCTAGCTAAAGCTGGCAGGACAGCTTGCTCTATGCTCTTAATCCCTTCATGCATTAATTAGAGTTAAACATGTTGCTTATGTGAGGCTGACATCCCACACAGGGAAAAATATGAGGTTACTTCCTTCTAAAAATAAATAAATAAAATGTCTTTCATAACAATAGGTTACTTAGTTTAAAGAATCATTAGCCTTCACTTCTTGTTTCTTTTTTTAAAATGAATTTTTATTAATTTACATCAAAAGAAAAAACAAACAAAAACATATTAGTTTCACATCAAAATTTCACAACATATTCCTTTTTAGGACTTCCTCCAGCTTATCCGTAAATCATCCGTAGTTATAATTTAAGTTGCGCATTTCTTAATTTTGTATTGACATTGTTTATATCTTTCTTTCTATTCCCTTTATACAATATTTCATAGTCTTTCACAGTGCTTCTTTAAATCCCGTTAGCGTTATCTGTCCCTCACTTATATGTTCCAGATATTCCACAAATTTTCCCCAGTCCTCGATGAACTTTTGGTCTCTTAAGTATCTAATCTTTCCTGTCAATTTTCCCAGCTCCATATAGTCCAACAACTTCATTCTCCATTCTTCCACAGTCGGTATTTCTTGCTGTTTCCATTTCTGGGCCAGTAACACTCTTGCTGCTGTTACTGCATATTGGAAAAATTTACCATCTCTTCTTTTTATCTCGTTTCCTAATATCCCTAACAGAAAGACTTCTGGTTTCTTTATAAATGTATATTTTAGAATCTTCTTCAATTCATTATATATTTTTTCCCAGAAGTCTTTCACTTTCTTACATTCCCACCACATATGATAAAAAGAACCTTCTTTATCTTTGCACTTCCAACACTTATTACATGTCTTATACATTTTTGCTAATTTTACGGGTGTCATATACCACCTATAAAACATTTTCATAACATTTTCTTTTAACGTCATACATGCAGTAAATTTCAAGCCTTACTTCCATAGTTTTTCCCAGTCCTCAAATTGTATGTTGTGACCCACATCTCTGGCCCCGTGAATCATTACCGACTTAACTTCTTCATCCTTTAAATTCCATTCTAACAACAACTTATACATTTTGGATAGTATTTTCCCATCATTATCTATGATTTCCCTCTGAAATTTAGAATCCTTATCCGCATAACCATGTTCCTTACTGTCTTTCCTAAACATTTCATTTATTTGGAAATAATGCAACAATCATATACATAATCTTTAACCTGCTCATATGGTTTCATTTTCCTCCTTCTTTAAATAACAGTTGACTATATGTTATCCATTCACTACTCATATTAATTTTCTTTACACTCAAAACTTCTAGAGGGGATAACCAGTGTGGCACTCTAGGTTCTAATAGGTTTTTATACCTATCCCATATTTCAATTAGAGGACCTCGGAAGATGTGGTTCTCGAAACCTTTATGGACTCTCTTTTTCTCGTACCATAAATACGCATGCCATCCAAACCTATTGTCGAACCCCTCTAAGTCAAGCAGTTCATTATTTTCTAATTTAACCCAGTCTTTCAACCAGCAAAGGCATGATGCCTCATAATACAATTTCAAATCCGGCAGGGCAAAGCCTCCCCTTTCTCTTATATCTGTTAACAACTTGAATTGAATTCTTGGCTTTTTGCCCTGCCAAATATATCTTGAAATCGCTCTTTGCCACTCTTTAAAAACTCTATTCCCCTTAATTATGGGGATAGTCTGAAATAAAAATAACATTTTTAGTAGCACATTCATCTTGATTGTAGAAATCCTTCCCCAAAATGACAATTTCATTCTTCCCCACACCTCCAGGTCCTTTCTTATTTCTTTCCACACTGGCTCGTAGTTATTCTTATATAAATCTATATTTTTAGGAGTCACCCATATGCCAAGATATTTGACCTTTTTAACCACCTCTATCTGTGATTGTTGTTGCATTATTTCTATAGCACTTTGATCCATATTCTTCGCGATCATTTTCGTTTTCTTCTTATTTAGTTTAAAACCTGCCACTCCTCCAAACTGTTCCATTTCTTCCAATACTTCTTTTACTGTAGTTATTGGCTCTTCGATCATTATTACCAAGTCCACTTCTTGTTTCATAAGGAAGCTTGTAATTCCATCTTTATCTCATGGATGAAATTAAATGGCCTTTCATATTTGGACTCTGGAACATTTCCTCATACCTGAAACAGGAAATATTTAGTATAGATAGAAGGGATTTGTTTCTACAGAAGCTTTTGGTTATGAGAGTCTCTTTCTCCCCCATTTTGATGTCTTGATCTTTTTTCCCTAGATTCCTCCACCTAGCATTAACTTCACACTCCCATCCCCAGTTCTGGGAATGCCATCCGTCCCCATGTTCGACCCTCCATGGGTTCCACAGTGTAGTGGGAGTGTCCAGGACCCAATTAATGAAGATCAATCCGTAAGTAAAAAATCTTCTTGAAGTAGGCCTTATTTTTTGAATGATACGCTGCTTGTGGGAAGAGTGAGTCGCAAAAGAAGACATGCAGGTAAAAGGCACCCAAATAACTCCTCAAGTGTCTTTGAAATACAGTGGTGCCCCGCAAGACGAACGCCTCGCAAGACGAAAAACCCGCTAGACGAAAGGGTTTTCCGTTTTGGAGGCGCTTCGTAAAACGAATTCCCCTATGGGGTTGCTTCGCAAGACGAAAAAAATCTTCGCTTTTTTCGCCCTTTTCTTAAGCCGCTAAGCCGCTTATCAGCTGTTCCGCTGATAAGCCGCTTAACAGCTGATCGCTGGAAGTCGCTTGACAGCTGTAGCGCTAATCCGCTAAGCTGTCAATGGGCTTGCTTCGCAAGACGAAAAAACCGCTAGACGAAGAGCCTCACGGAACGGATTAATTTCGTCTTGCGAGGCACCACTGTACATTTTTAGTACATTTCATAGCACATGAAAAATAATGTGGGATGTGGGTTTTTAAAATCATTTTAATGATTCTCTCAATACATGAATTACTATTAATAAGAATATTATATCAACAATATTAATAGTGTTGGAGAAAAGCAAACAAATAGCTCTAGGGATCTTAGATTAGTAACACAGCCATAAAAACACAGCCATTAAAGCAGATTTTTTATCCTGAATAAAAGGACCAAGTCCAGGAACAAAATATAAAGACAGTACACTGAATTCAAGAAATGCTTTTACTAAAAAGGGATGGAGCTCATCAATAAAAATTGGTCTAAATAAAAATATTTTACTTTTACAGCAGTCCTCCAGATGTCCAATTCCATACAATTCCCTCTCCATGAGAAAGTTCCACTCCATGGGGAGTGTCTATATATGTAAAGTATTGCACAAGCAGCATTGAAAAAGCAGAGGCCAAATCTGCATCCGAATGTACATCTTTGTGGGTGTCTGTTAACTCAGAACCAAAATACCCATGCACATGGTAAACCACTTGAGGTAGCCTGCTGCTATAATGTGCATTAGTTTGCAAAAATACTTTTTCATGAGGATAAACACCCAAAATCTTCTGAAGTTGTTCAGAAAAGCAGGGGTATTTGAGAAAATCTGTGGTCTTCCCATGAATATCCAAGAATGAGGGGAGACAAAGCAATTACCGTATTTTTCTGTGTATAAGATGCCCCCATGTATAAGACAACCCCTACTTTTTGAGCCCGAAATAAATAATTGCAACATTCCATGTATAAGATGACCCTCAATTTTAAACAAAAAAATTGGGAAAAAATACACTGTATTTTTCGCACCTGACCATAAGACACACCTAGTTTTTAGTGGAGGAAAACAAGAAAGCAATGCAAAACCTCTTGAGCGAAGAGGCAGGAGTGCTCCAGCTGCACTCAAGAGGCTTTGCATGGCTATCCCTGAAGCCAGGGGAGCAAGAGGGATCAGTGCGCACCAATCCCTCTCGCTCTCTTGGCTTCAGCGAAAGCAACGCAAAGCCTCTTCAGCAAAGAGGGAGTGCTCCTGCCTGAAGCACCACTTTAGCTAATGGGGCCTCCTGCTGCTGCCACGCCGCCGGAGCACAATTTCTGTTCACATCCTGAAGCAAAGTTCTTAACCTGAGGTACTATTTCTGGGTTAGCGGAGTCTGTAACCTGAAGCATCTGTAACTTGAAGCGTCTGTAACCAAGGTACCACTGTACTCAGTGAGGGAAAGTGGACAGGTTTGACACATTCTCATTTATTTGGTTTTAAACATATTTTAGGGTTAGTCGGTATCAAACCTCACTTGGAACTGAATTCCAAGGGACTAGAACCTTTCTCTGTTTTGACAACCAGTTCTTCCCATTTTGGGTGCATTCCTTAGTGATTTCAGTCAGTGTGATAAAATGCTCTAGAGGGCTTTATAGGAGGAGATAAAATGCTCTAGAGGGCTTTATAGAAGCAATAACCTTCACCTTGAATTGAGTCTGGAACCTCTCTTTGACAGCAAGCACCATTCACAAGTACTAGTTGAACCACCCCATAACAAACAATCATGGGAGACAATATAATACAGCATCTCTGCATGCAATGCAGGCAGCAGTGCTGTGATTTATAAACCAATACCATGGCGCCTACTTCCATGTAAAGTTGCATTAGATTGTTGTAATATACCACATGTAGTAGACATAGTGTGAACTGGCTACATTTCTGATGTACGTAGTGTCTATTAACAAATTGCTTCAAATGTTTCCATAGTTTATTAAGGTTGTTAGTAAATTATGTCCATGTTAAAAACTTAATCAGAATACTCATAAACTGCAAAATGTGGATGGATGGATGGATGGATGGATGATAAATAGAAAATGTGCTGTATAAAACCCAAGCAAACTCATTCACATAGCCTGCCTCCTGCCCAATGGTTTGCTTACAGAAGTCATTTTCAGCCCGGGCAGTGTCACGTTCTCATCAGCGAGCAGAACATATTCTCAAGAATCTGCAGCAGGAAGAAGAGAAAAAACGTCTGGGCCGAGAAGCTAGTCTGATCACTGCTATCCCCATCACCCAGGAAGCTTGCTATGAGCCCAGCTGTTCCCCAAGCGTGGAGCAGGAAGAGGAAGGTGTGATTACTAGAGTCTGATAAGGCAAATGTACTGGGGATGTAATATAATCTTCATAAATTGCTCATGATTTTATTGCAGTAGAGATAATTCAAGGTTACAAGGGAGCGAGTGTTGATTCAGTTGATGATTAGAAGTAGGAGCAGCACTTAGTTGCTTTGAGCACAATTTATTAGCATTGTCACCTGTTGAAAAAGACTTGAGAGCTTTTTCAAGGTTTGTTGTGAAATGAGCACAAGAAGACTAGAACAGTCCTCATTTCCTTATATTACTTTAAACAGGATTGATGTAGCTATTTTTTTCTTAAAGTAATTGCCCTTGCTTATTAAAAATGGAGTGGGAAAAGTGTTTGTCAGTAAGTAGCATATGACAATAGTCTTTAAATATTCAGGGTTGGCAGCAAGGTCCTCTGGCAGCCTTGACAGGATTGACACTCCAGGAAACTGCACAACCCCAAAAGAAGGCAGGAGAAGCTCAGATTCAGTTGTTTGAGGACTGAGGGGGTGTTATATGGAAGATGGTGACAATGGGAGTTTCCTCCTGAAGCAAATAGAAGCCGTGCCCAATCCCAATAGAAGCCATGGCTTAGAACTGTCCTCAGTGCGATCTTGATCTGGACTGGGAACCACCTGGCTGTTGTTGCCAACTGGCATCCATTTATCTCCAGGGTTGAAGTCAAACCTTCGGAGAGTTACAGTGCCTGCTTTGGAGACCGAGGCTTGTCTTGTTGCAGCTGGGGCCGATGAAGGCATCTGGTTTTGCTGCTATAGGTGCACCATGGTGTTTCTTCTCTCTGTGCTCCTCCCAGCAGTCTGGTTGTTTAAAAAGCATTCAGTTCACTAACAACTTGGAATAAAAGTCGGACTTGAGTTTTTCACTGTTGAGATAGGTCATTACAGTAGTAGTAGTAATAATAATAATAATAATTTTTATTTATACCCTGCCCTCCCCAGCCAAGGCCGGGCTCAGGGCAGCTAACAAGCAATAATAAAAACAAGTTGAATGAATACAACTTAAAAACAACATTAAAATACAACATTAAAATATTGAAATATTAAAATATTAAAATGTAGCCTCATCGCAGGAGGAGAAGGAAAAGAAAGGGGGGGGAAAGAGAGGGAGGGAATCAAATTGGCTCCAAGCCAAAGGCCAGGCAGAACAACTCTGTCTTACAGGCCCTGCGGAAAGAAATCAGATCCTGCAGGGCCCTGGTCTCATGAGGCAGAGCGTTCCACCAGGCCGGGGCCAGTGTTGAAAAGGCCCTGGCTCTGGTTGAAGCCAATCTAACTTCCTTAGGGCCCGGGACCACTAGGGTGTTGCTATTTATGGACCTTGAGGCTCTCCGTGGGGCAGACCGGGAGAGGCGGTCCTGAAGGTACGAGGGTCCAAGGCCGTGAAGGGCTTTAAAGGTCAAAAGCAGCACCTTAAATCTGACCCTGTACTCCACCGGGAGCCAGTGCAGCTGGAAAAGCACTGGGTGAATCTGCTCCCATGGCAGAGACCCCGTGAGGAGCCTCGCTGCAGCATTCTGCACCCGCTAGAGTTTCTGGGACAGTTTCAAGGGCAGCCCTGCGTAGAGCGAATTACAATAGTCACGCCTGGAGGTGACCATCGCATGGATCACTGTGGCCAGCAGACCAGCATAGATCTAGGGTTTAGAAACCAAAATTTACATCTACTATTTGTTCCGTCAGTAGAAGAAGTTGCCAACCTGGCGTCCCGCCGTCTCTCTGTAAGCCCATCCTGCACCTCCAGCACATCTCACAGGAACTACTCCTTCCGCCGTGGCTCAGTTTGGTCAGTGCGTTCAGCAGTCAGTGCTGAAGGTAATGCAGTTTAAGACTGGATATTGATCATCTTGTGAAATGCCATAGATTCCTTCTTGCATTGATTATGTATTTATTCAAAGCATTTATACCTTCTTCCTCCCAGAGGAAATGCAAACCATCTCAGGGACCAATCGTTAAAGTTACATGACTGGTTCCGGCAGAGAAGGAGCCCAATGGAGCTGGTTTCTCAGCAGAGCCAAAGGAATGACTCTGCTTCCCATCCCTCCCTCCCCTCAATCACTGCAGCCTGATGGAATGGGTGCTGTCAGGTGACAGGCGATGGGAGGGAAGAGCCTGGTGGAGCTGCTTTGTCTGTTACATACATTTGGCTTTGCTTATAGCTTGAATCAGGGATTTCATTTATTTTTATTTTATTTAAAACCCATTGTGTATTGTGATAGCAGTCCCAGAGTGGCTTATATAAAATGTAGTATGTAGTAAGACAGGAGGAATCAATGTATTACATTACTCTCAACAGTCAGAAAAAAACTAAAATAATAAGAATAGACAGGCCCAAATATCCTGCAAATGCCAAAGCAAAAGTGTGATTCTTTAGCTGGTTCCTAAGCCTTCAGGGAAGGGAATTTCATAATTGATGCACCATCACCGAGAAGGCCCTCCCTCAGTTTACTATGTAGTAGGGTAACTTACCATGAGGGCTTCTCTCACTGGCAGGTCTGTATAGCAGGTCATGCTCCTTCAGGTATCTAAGGTACAGTGGTACCTCGGTTTACGAACTTAATCTGTTCCGGAAGTCCGTTCTTAAATCGAAACCATTCTTAAACCCAGGTGCGCTTTCCCTAAGGATGCCTCCAGCCGCCAGTGCCCTTCCACCGTTCGGATTCCGTTCTTAGACCGAGGTAAAGTTCGCAAACTGGGACACTACTTCCAGTTTTGCAGAGTTCGTAAACCAAATAGTTCGTAAACAGGGCTGTTCTTAAACCAAGCTACCACTGTATATGGTTTCAGTCAAAGGAGTGACAAGCTTCAATTATATTTATGTATAATTTATGTATGTGGGGGCTCTTAAGATCTCGCCATGCTTTCAGACTCCCTTCTCCTTTTTGAATGCTTGAATTAACTTGCAGTCAGTGCTGGATTAGATTGCAGTTTAGGAATGTGTTTCTGTTTCGATATTTGCAATGTTTTCTTATGGGAAACAGACTCATTATTAAGCGGGACTCCATTTACACTATATCTGTTTGTTTTCCCCCCTAGATGAGGAACACACGACAGAGCACACGCCAAATCATCATGTGCCCCAACCCCCACAGGCAGTCTTCCCAGCATGTATTTGTGCAGCTGTGCTCCCTATTGTCCACTTAATGGAAGACGGAGAAGTCCGGGAGGATGGAGTAGCAGGTGTTTTTAGTTTTAAGGGTTTTTAGAATAATTAAAATGAATGTGACAGTACAGTAATTTGGGCTGTGCGATAAATTGCCATATCGTTGAAATAACATCGTGATAAGTGTTTCAACAAGGCAACATACTGGTGAACAAAAGGGGGAGACTTAACAGCTTCCCAGGGGGCACCTTACAGATAATTTGCAGGCACCTTATCTCCTGCTTATCACCTTATCACCTTATCTCCTGGGACGCGGGTGGCGCTGTGGGTTAAAGCCTCAGCGCCTAGGGCTTGCCGATCGAAAGGTCGGCGGTTCGAATCCCCGCGGCGGGGTGCGCTCCCGTTGTTCGGTCCCAGCGCCTGCCAACCTAGCAGTTCGAAAGCACCTCCGGGTGCAAGTAGATAAATAGGGACCGCTTTCTAGCGGGAAGGTAAACGGCGTTTCCGTGTGCAGCTCTGGCTCGCCAGAGCAGCGATGTCACACTGGCCACGTGACCCGGAAGTGTCTCCGGACAGCGCTGGCCCCTGGCCTCTTGAGTGAGATGGGCGCACAACCCCAGAGTCTGGCAAGACTGGCCCCTACGGGCAGGGGTACCTTTACCTTTACCTATCTCCTGCTTTGTTTGCTCTCTCCCTCCTAACCAATAAGAAATGAGGACGAGCCCTCACACAAACCAGCACACTCTTTTCAGCTTCACTGGTATCTTTACACTTAGAGCTCAGCTATTGATTCAGAGCCTGCTAACAATCCAGGAGGGAAACCCCCCCCCCAAAAAAAAACAACCCACAAAGAATTCAAAAGCTCTTCTTTCTCCCCTCACACTCACCCCCACCAGGGGGAAAAAAGAGGGGGGAGTTTTTTATTTTCTGGTGGTGTTTATGATGTTAGCTTTCCTCCATATCAAAAAGGAAGGGGTTTTTGTTTGTTTTTTTAAAGGAGACTATCTGGAAAGTAGGATTGCAGCCTAAAACTCTTAAAGCATTCACCCTCCTTTTAGCACTTAAAATCAGTATCTAGCTGGTAGAGAAGTCCTTATCTTTTTGTTATAGGCAGAGGGGTTTGTTTTATTGCCTGAATTAGGTCAATTGATTTGTTGCATTCTACAAAATAATTGAAGCAATTTACAGGAATAAATTTTATATAATCCCATGGTTGGTTCCACAAATGGTTTGTTAGGGCATGACAGCCATTTGAAGTATCGTTTTCTCATGTTGTAACTGGAGCATGCATTTGCCTCCTTGATTCCTAGCACTTAGTGTGCTTTTGAAGTTTTTAGGACTACTGTTACTGTATTCAAAAGTTTCCTGTTTCCAGGTTCCATATTTCACTAAATAAGCAGTAATTAAGTAAAATATTGTAGAAGGATCATTGCCATAGCAAAGATATCACTATATAATGTAGTACTATAAGGCTTCAGTCCTAATATAACATAACAGTCCTGTATTATATAACAGAAGTAAATTTTGTTATATTTAGTGGGACTTATTTCCAAGTAGACCTGTATAGAATTGCACTGCAAATGTGGAACTTCCACTTCAGGCAGTTGTAGAATAGCAATGCCTCAGCTGTTCTAAAGAGCTTTATTGGGAAGCAACTTAAGTTTTGCATGGAAAGGTGAAAACACAGTTGCCATCAGATGGCTCATAATTTAAAATAAACACAAAGAATTGGTTATGTGCAGAAGAGAGACGTAAACTAAAAAATCAAGTTGATTTTAGACTCACAAGGCTAGGTGGGGCCTGGCCTAGCTAAAAAAAAAATATGTGAACCATTAGTTATTGCCATGTGACATTTACTTTTTCCTGAAATGGGGCCCAGACTAGCCCTCTCCTTTTGCCTTGTGCAGTGAGTGCCGTGGCTCAGCAAGTCCTGTGGAACTGTCTCATTGAAGATCCTTCTACAGTTCTTCGACATTTTCTGGAGAAACTTACGATCAGCAATCGACAGGTAGAGACTCTGTTTTCTAGTATACAATTAAAATTAATGTACCAGTGGAACTTCTTGAATGTGTTTGTGTTAACGGAAAAATCCGAGGGCTCCCTTGGACAAAAAAACAAAGACACCAACCAGGATAACTTGGAGCAAAACAGCAGCCTGTAGGCTTGGCCTTTATTGAACTGTTGCAACAGGGTGCTCCCCTCACTTGCAGGAGAGAGGAAAGACACAGAAAAATGGTGTGCAAGGCCTTATAAAAACTTTTGAAATTCCCATCCTGTAGGTCAAGCCCACCCCCAGAAACATCATGCATACATCACAGAATGGAGGGGTTGAGGGAGGAGTTGTGGTGGTAACCTGAGTGTCCTGTCACCTGGCTGGTTCCCCCTTCCCCCCTCCCCATGAGTACTTTCCAGGTGACAGAGGGGAGTTTGCAGTTTCCTGCCCCCAGAGGGAAGAGCTGATCATTGTCCTTTGTTTCAGTCCATGCTGAATCCACTCCTATATGCAAGTTCTTTGTGATCTTGATGGTCTTCTGTCCAGGACCATCAGGGTTGGCATAGCAACTGGGCAGGGCTCCTGTGCATGTGCCGGTATGCTGAAGGGATTATGGCTGCCCTGCATCAAACCTTCCCCATTTTGTAGTCCTTCCTTCATGGAGTAAAATAAAAGTGGAACTGTGCAAATCCGATGTATGGTTGATTTTTTATGAATTTATAACAGAAGCGTAGCGTATGTAGTGTGTGAGTGTGTGTGAAGTTTGTACAAACTGAATGATTGGGGGGGGGGGTTCCTGCTACATTTGTAATGTTATATTGTCAATGGGTACATAAGAAGATACCTTTGAAACAAGGGTGGCTGGGGAACTTCTGGGAAATAATTTTATTAGTGAAACTCACAGCTTTCAGGTTTATTTGAACATGTTAATGAGTTCAGTAGCTGTTTTATAAGCAACTCTTTGTCACTGAGCTATGACCAATTTGAATGGTTAAACCCATTGCTATTTTTCTAGAAAAAGAGCTGCTGGAACTCACCATGAACACCTCCCTTGTTCTCTTAGAAAAACAATGGTGCCCACCTGAGAGGTGTTGGAACTGAGTTCTGGCTGGGAAAAAGCCCTGGTCAAACCTCATATTCTGCCTTTTGAAAACATATTTATCTTAGAGAAATGTTACCTTCATATGAAGGTTTTAACTTTTATGTGTTGATACTAGTATCAAATACATTTATTTATTATTTTTTAAAATGCCCCAAACCATTTGAGACAAGACTAGGGTACATAGCTGTACCTTCATTCCAGGTTTTATGGATTTCCAGTTTAGCTAACATGAAAGTGAATGACTGGGAAGCCTGTCGAGCTGGCAGGGGTGGAAGTTGGGTACAATAATTTATCCTAGGAGAAGCCGTGAAGTTAACCAATGGAAGGTATTCATATGTATTTGTGGAGTGGATCCTTTTTGATGAAAAGAGTAAAAGTTAAATTTTGAGAAGAAAGTAATAAAGCTGAAAAGCAAATTCTGCTCTTATTCTAGGATGAGTTGATGTATATGCTGAGGAAACTTCTGCTCAACATTGGAGACTTCCCTGCCCAGACATCCCATATTCTATTTAATTACTTGGTAAGCTGTTTTGAGTCCCTTGCAGAACCAAAACTGTAGCCATTATTGACACATTTCTCCAAAATATAAACACTGGTCTGATTTGCACCTCCCTAAACCCAAGAAAAGACTTGCTGGGTGTTCCCAAAGTGTAATAAAGGCAAAATACAGTTGGCTGATATTGTGGTGTTGGTTCTGATGCCCATAGTCCTGTGGCTAAGAAATAGAAATACAGGAATCAAAACAAAGTGGACCTGAAATATGATTTAACATTACTGAGAGATGATCACTAAAGATTCAAAAGTTTGTGAAAGAACAGGGTCGCTGCTGTTGCTAGTCAGACAAAGTCTTCATAGCTACCATACATGAATCTCATTCATCAGGCTAAGGGCAAGTTAGAACTCTTTCTCTTGACTGAATCACAGCATACAGAAAACTAGATGGGAAGACTCAGTCAAGAGGCTCTTTCAAGCAGCAACACGTGTTCCCTGAGGGGGACTTCACATTCATTATTATTATTTTATTTATACACTGCTTGATTGTAAAAATCCTCAAAGCAATTTATGAAAAGGTAAAATAATAAAATTGAGAAAAATAATAAAACTGAGAAAACAAGTTAAAATTCTAAATAGATTAAAATTACCTCAGCTTTCTAAGCATCTGGTAGGCCTTCTATAAAATAAGAAATTTTATAGCAGGCGCCAAAAAGAGTACCGTGAAGACGCCTGCTTGATCTCAATAGGCAGGGAGTTCCAAAGTGCTTTGAAACTGAGGATCTCTAGAGCAGGGCTAATATGTGCCTAACTGGTGCTCCTTGCAGAACTAAGCCAAATGCAGCCTGTATCTTTGTGATTCATAGGTGGGACTGATCATGTATTTTGTGCGCACGCCATGTGAATGGGGCATGGATGCTATTTCAGCGACTCTGACTTTCCTGTGGGAAGTTGTAGGATATGTAGAAGGACTATTCTTCAAGGATCTCAAACAGACTATGAAGAAGGAACAATGCGAAGTGAAGCTTCTGGTTACTGCCTCAATGCCTGGTATGGAATTCACTATACAGTACATAGACGGGGGCCTTTTAGCCGAGTTTGCTTCTTATATTTACTTTTTGCTGCTGCAGCACTGCTGTGTTTCTTTCTCATTTTTTTTTTGATGCTCTCCTTTTAATTAAACAATTCAAAGTCAATTCTCTTAAAAAATTAATTTTCAGTTTTAAAATTTAAAGTAGGGTTTTAAAATGCAATTCTTATTAATAATAATTTAAAAGCTAAACTAAACTAAATATGCCCTCACAAAGGACTTGGTAGGTCAGTGATGGGCACTCTCTTTGGCTGATCAGCCCACTTCCCCACCCTCTTCCAACTCCACTGGGGGGATTGACCAGAGCGGGTGTATAGCCACAACATTTGGAGAACTGGTACCCATCTGCAGAAACGACATTTTATTGCAGTGTCCTGCATGACACACAAAGACTCACCAACCTTCAAAGCTTGTATGCTGGATTCCTGCCAGAAATAACCATGGGTTGCAATATACAGTATGTCCTTGTGAGTTCTGTGTTAGCCGTGTCTGCTGTAGTGTGAACAACAAAGACACTGATCCAAAAATCATCCTTTTTAACAACACCCCCCCCCCGAGTTCTCAAATATTATTATTTTTCTTAGAGTATCCCCTGAGGATTCATAAAATATTAACCACAAACACTTCCTAGCTGTTGATGTCTCTGAACAAAAGATTGCTGTCTACATAATAGAGCCAGCATTGTGTCATAGTTAGCCAATGAAACACACTGTGTGACTTGGAGCCAATCATTCTCTCTAAGCCTAACCTACCTATAGAATTGTAGAGTTGGAAGGGACCCTGAGGGTCATCTAGTCTAACCCCCTGCAATGCAAGAATCTCAACTAAAGCATCTATATTTCACAGGGTTCTTGTGAGAATAACATGGGGGGCATGTACAGTTCCATGGGTTCTGTGGAGAAAGGGCAGGATATAAATATAAACTGAAATATAGACACTGAACAGTGGCTTTGAAATGGTACTTTATTCCACCACCACCCCTTTTTCTTTTTCTAACAACCATGTATGCTAGGGTTAATATTACCAGTAGTGTTGGTCTTTTGTAGTCTGGTATAGTATATTAGGACATTAAATTATACTAATTATATTGGACTTTGTATTATACGAATTATATTAGGACAATATTATTTTATATTTTTTGTAGGCACCAAGACCCTTGTAGTTCATGGGCAAAATGAATGTGATATCCCAACTCAGTTACCAGTCCATGAGGACACTCAGTTTGAAGCTCTGTTAAAGGTCGGAATACTATTTTATTAAAACAATTCAGAACAATGTTTTGATGCCTATATTTTCAAATCCACCAGTATTATGGAAGTAATGAAATATGAAGCTTCATTTTTCTGTGAATTATTAGTCCTGGTATCAACTTAGATGTGTAAAGACTGGACTTGTAAAAGCATGAATTTCCTCCAGTGTATGGGGCAAAGAAATAGAGTAAATAAAAGAAAATTGTATTCAATATTAACATGCCAACATGGCTGAAACCAGGCAGCTCTTATCCTAAGCAGAAGGAATTGTTTAAGGACATGAAGGGATTCCCAGCTACCACCCTACTTGTACCTTATATTCACAAGAATGACCAATAAAATACTTGCAGAATTACATCAGTTAATATAACTTTTTAAAAAGAATCTCCAGTATTTCAGATCTGAAGCAAATACTTTCATCCTCTTGAAAAACTATGCAGTTTTTAAAATCCCCCTTTCTATAGGCAGTGGTTTATAGAGATGAGATGTGATCACAGGAGGAATTTAGAGTCTAAAATAGATAGCTTTCTTGAATGAACAAGTATTCTGGAACCCAAATAAGATATTTTCAATTATGTCCTATATGATTTGCTCAAAAGATAACAGCTGCTGCTTATTTCTTTCCATTTCAGGAGTGTTTGGAATTTTTTAACATATCTGAATCCCAATCTTCCAACTATTTCTTAATGGATAAACGATGGAATCTTATTCATTATAATAAGGTGAGACAATGTTTTGTGAGCTGATTTCATGCACTCATTGCTATTGTAAAGGTAAAGGTAAAGGGACCCCTGACCATTAGGTTCAGTCGTGACCGACTCTGGGGTTGTGGCGCTCATCTCGCTTTACTGGCCGAGGGAGCCGGCGTTTGTCCACAGACAGCTTCCTGGTCATGTGGCCAGCATGACTAAGCTGCTTATGGCGAACCAGAGCAGTGCACGGAAACACCGTTTACCTTCCCGCCGGAGCGGTATCTATTTATCTACTTGTACTTTGACGTGCTTTCGAACTGCTAGGTTAGCAGGAGCAGGGACTGAGCAACGAGAGCTCACCCCGTTGCGGGGATTCAAACCGCCGACCTTCTGATCGGCAAGTCCTAGGCTCTGTGGTTTAACCCACAGCACCACCCACGTCCCCTTCATTGCTATTGACAACTGTGCTTTTCTATGTAAATTGCAGCATCTTGGAAAAAGATGTGTTACAAGAAATATTTTGTCTTGCAATTTTAAAATTTTGGAGTAAAGAGCATTCATCCAGTTTTAGAGTCAGAAACATGGATGATTCACCTAGGTGTTGTTTTTTTTTAATGCACAGACATTAGATGAGTAACCACAGATAGAACAACATTCAGCTACTATTAAAGAACATTCATTATTACTGCTGTGATTAAAATTGCATTATTTTATTGGTAAAATATATTTATTTTTTTCCCCCATTCCACTTCAGACCTATGTCCGTGATATTTATCCATTTCGAAGATCAGTATCTCCCCAGTTGAATTTGGTACACATGAACCCAGAAAGGGGCCAAGAACTCATTCAGAAACAGGTATTCTGTCCCCCTGCCAATAGCTGTGCATCTATTATTACTTGCTTTAGGCTAGGGGTATAAGTGGAACAAAGCATCTGTTAACTAGGTGTCAGATTCAAGACCTAATTGTGGGTGTGTTTTTGGACACTAGTGTTCCTGTGTCAATGTATACATTTTATGTGTGCATACACAATTTCAGACTCTTTCTTTGGCTGTTTTACCAGGTGTTCACACGAAAGCTTGAAGAAGTGGGTCGGGTTCTGTTCCTCATTTCTCTGACCCAGAAGATCCCTGTTGCTCACAAACAGTCTCATGTGTCTCTGTTGCAAGAAGACCTTCTCCGCTTGCCCTCTTTTCCTCGCAGCGCCATTGATGCTGAGTTCTCACTCTTCAGTGATCCACAAGGTACTACAGGGAGAAAGCCTTTGGCTGCAAATCCAGTAGCTCTGTTTTGCTGACTGAGTACACTAAAATGCCAATTGATAACATTAATATTTATTATAATATAACAAGGTTATTTTCAGATCAGAAAGATGTAAGTTAAAGGATCTAGTGGTGTGTTTGATTATCTAATATGTAAACAAAGCAGCCACTACATTTTCCTACCCGCCGTCAGCATATCTGCAGAGGCAATGGTTCACAGTGGAGATTTTCCTTGGAATGTCAGGTGTTTATTCATCTTTGAGGCAAGCTGCTGTGTTTGAAACTCATGTTGCTCACCTTGTTCTTATAGCTGGAAAGGAGCTATTTGGCCTTGACACCCTTCAGAAAAGCCTTTGGATTAAACTGCTAGAGGAGATGTTTCTCGGGATGCCTAGTGAATTTCCCTGGGGGGATGAAATTATGCTCTTCCTCAACGTATTCAATGGAGCCCTGATCCTGCACCCTGAGGACAGTGCCCTGTTGAGGCAATATGCTGCCACTGTCATCAACACAGCCGTACATTTCAACCACCTCTTCTCTCTCAGTGGGTACCAGTGGATTCTCCCAACTATGCTCCAGGTGAGTCTCTCACCAGAGAGAAATGAACAGGCCTGAACTAGCCATGAAGTCAATTCTGCAGCTGTGAAGGGCCCTGATCAAGCTGGAAAGTCCTGTTACGCCTTGGAGCTCCTTGATGTGGAGAGAGGGTGCTGATTTTGTTTCTTGCACTGGCCATATCTGCTCCTTGCACTTGGTCACTTCAGAACATAGCGTTTCAGTTCTTCACATGATTTAAGGACACGAGCCACATTGTCGTGGCCTTTGTAGAGAAATATGAAATCCAAATTGTCTGTCCATCCATATAATGAACAGGAGGTACAGTGAAATGTGGAACTTTAGAGTGTGACTTTGCAATGGGTCATCATGCCTATCAATCAAATAGTACCTTTAGTGTTTTCTCTCTGTCCAGGTATATGCTGACTACGAAAGCAACCCACAGCTCCGTCAAGCAATTGAGTTTGCCTGCCGTCAATTTTATATTCTACATCGTAAGCCCTTTGTACTACAATTGTTTGCCAGTGTGGCTCCTCTCTTGGAGTTTCCTGTGAGTACAAATGGATTCCCAACAACTTCCCCCTCCCTCCAAGATTTTAAAGATGACTCATGGGGCACTCACTTGCAAAACTCTCTCATCTTGTGGGAATGTCAAACTTGCAAGCGCATGTTCCATTGCGGGGTTGGGTGGGGGGAGGGGTTCCTGCTCCCATATACAGTGGTGCCTCGCAAGACGAAATTAATTCGTTCCGCAAGTCTTTTCGTCTTGCGAGTTTTTCGTCTTGCGAAGCACGGTTTCCCATAGGAATGCATTAAAAATCAATTAATGCGTTCCTATGGAAACCACCTTCAGACCAGGTCTGGGGACAGTCTGTCCCCCGACCTCTTCTGAAGGCCGGCGGGGGGTCGAAAGTCTTTGCTTTCCCCCCCCCCCCCGCCTGCCTTCCCGGGAGAGCAGAGAAGCAGCGCTGCCTTCCCGCTCTCCCGGGAAGGCAGGCAGGGGGGGACAAAGACTTTTGTCCCCTGCCTGCCTTCGGAAGAGGTCCAGGACCTCTTCTGAAGGCTGGCGGGGGGCAAAAGTCTTTGCTCCCCCCCCCGCCTGCCTTCAAAAGCCGTCCGGGCGCTTTTAAATCGCCCCAGACAGTCCCGGGGCGATTTAAAAGCCCCCGGTTAGGCAGGCAGGGGGGACAAAGACTTTTGCCCCCCGCCAGCCTTCGGAAGAGGTCCTGGACCTCTTCTGAAGGCTGGCGGGGGGCAAAAGTCTTTGCTCCCCCCCCCCGCCTGCCTTCAAAAGCCGTCCGGGATAGCGGGAAGCGCTTCCCTGCTATCCCGGACCGCTTTTAAAATGCTGGCGGTGGGGAGCAAAGCCTTTCGGCCCCCTGCCGGCCTTCCTGGACCTCTTCTGAAGTCCGGAGGGGGGGGGAAGGCTTTGCTCCCCACCGCCAGCATTTAAAAGAGGTCCCCGGAGATTTCCCTATGGGCTTTCGTCTTGCGAAGCAAGACGATAGGGAAAATCGTCTAGCGAAGCGACACAAAAACCGAAAAACCCTTTCGTCTTGCGGGTTTTTCGTCTTGCGAGGCATTCGTCTTGCGGGGCACCACTGTACAAATGCAGCACCTAATTCTAGGTGACAGGGCTGCATCTTCCTGTTCAGTCTCCTGTTCGGTTGCTGCCACCTCCTGTTCAGCATCCCATATTGGCTGATCAAAGCACTCCCCAACTTCCATTGAGGCTCTCACAAAGCAGGATCTGGCATCCCCGCTTCTCCTGTGAAATGGCTGAAGTTGGGGCGGAAAAGGTAATCTGCCCTCCTTCAACCCAGGTTCCCACAGTTCAGCCGTCTCTCTGTCTGTTCTTCCTCCTCCTCTGCCTGGGCCTACCAATCCCAGCCTGATCCTGACAGTGCTGTGGGGCTCATGGAATAACTTCCTGATCTTTCACAGGAAAGTGTTGTTCAGTATCTCTCTCAGAAGTTTAGACCGCCTTGGGGGGGGCGGGGGGGATCTCCATTTTCTACATGTAACATACAATCGCCCTGTAGTACTGGATTCAAGCTAGTAGAATTTTTGTAAAACATATCACTATATACATATGATGCTACTTCCATCTGTAAGTGTAACAAAACGTAAATGGAACCTGAAAATCAGAATTACATTTATTTTTTGAAATGCAGGATGCAACAAACAATGCACCCAGCAAAGGCGTATCGGCTCAGTGCCTGTTTGATCTGCTGCAGTCCTTAGAAGGAGACACTCCTGACAACCTGGACATTCTGGAACTAGTGAAAGCAGAAAAGCCTCTAAAATCATTAGGTATTTCCAAAGTTTCTTTGAATTAGCTTTTTTATGAAATAAATATGTCTTTTCTGTTAACCTTTGAACATACTTCAGCTTCAACTCTTATTATTTATTTAGGTTTAAAATGCCAATGTGTTCACCCCACTTTATCAGCATGAAGGACATTATTTATATAATTATTTATAGATGGCCTTTTGGCGTCCAAGGCAGTACACAAAACTGTTTATAAAGTATTAAAAATACAATAGTTATTGTCTGCCACAATTTGTCCATTCATCCAACCTTTGTTTTGGACAGACTCCCAAGACCTGCCCATTGCAATACACACAAACTCTCCCATAATAGCAAACACCTGCCTGTCCTCCTGAAGCACAGTGAGGCTTCTTTCAAGCCTCTACATTCCCAACCCCCTGCCTCCTTAACTCTAAAAGTAAGCATCGCCGCAGCAATGGCACAGGTGATTTCATAGTCACTCCAGGAAAAACGTCTTGTTCTGAGGGCCTACTCAGAGCAAGGCAGGAGCTGGATACAAGAGGTCTTGCTGTTCGGTGGGCAGCAGCAGCAGGACTTGTTGGCAACCAGTGGTGGGCCCAAGGGCTCAATATGCCACCGCGCCATCCCACCTCCTGAGGCAGTTGCTTCAGTTTGCCTAGTGGAAGGGCTGGCATTTTCCTTGTGGGAAAACAGTTTCCTTGCTGAACTGTTGTTCAGCAGCCGAAGTGCTTCTGACATGCACAGTTTCAGCTGCCATGACAATTCCGACTGACAAACCTTTTCCAAACCATTTGGCACAGGGATGGAGAACTTGTGACCCTCCATATGTTGTTGGGCTCCAGCTGCCATCATGCCCGACCATTAGCACTGTTTGCTAGGGCTGATGGGAGAGTCCAACAATGTCTGAATGGGAGCCAGCTAACTTGCACCAGAGCGCAGGAGCCAAAATAGGACAACCTGGGATCCAATCAGAAGTCTGGATAACTTCTGTAATTCCGGGGTGTCCTGCTCAAAGTAGGATAGCTGAGAAGTATGCAACATCGGACATGGTGCCTAGGAGCCGTCACTGTTAGCAGGAAGGAAGTGAGCAGGGAAGGGAGGATTTGTTTGCTCTGATCTCACCGCAGCAGGGACGCGGGTGGCGCTGTGGGTTAAAGCCTCAGCGCCTAGGGCTTGCCGATCGAAAGGTCGCGGTTCGAATCCCCGCGGCGGGGTGCGCTCCCGTTGTTCGGTCCCAGCGCCTGCCAACCTAGCAGTTCGAAAGCACCTCCAGGTGCAAGTAGATAAATAGGGACCGCTTTCTAGCGGGAAGGTAAACGGCGTTTCCGTGTGCAGCTCTGGCTCGCCAGAGCAGCGATGTCACGCTGGCCATGTGACCCGGAAGTGTCTTCGGACAGCGCTGGCCCCTGGCCTCTTGAGTGAGATGGGCGCACAAACCCCAGAGTCTGGCAAGACTGGCCCGTACGGGCAGGGGTACCTTTACCTTTACACCGCAGCAGCATCTTGCCCTGGCAGTGCTAAGGAGATTGCTAAGGCCAAAAGTCTGTTGTGGGTGGGTGTATTTAATTTTGCTAACTTATGTGCTAACTAACCAGCCAATACCAGCTGCAATATATTTAGGTTAATAACCAAACCTATTGCTAAAGTTCATTGTAGGTCAAATTTACTCTTGTGCCATTATTATCATCATAAAAAACCTTCAGGGATAAATCCTATTATACAAATCAAGATCTGCAATAGAAAGAGAATTACTTGCCTAAGAAATCATGGTGAGCGGGTGGCTAAGCCCACAGAATATCGGATTACAGTTCAGTAATCAATTTACTGGGCTGCTGTTGATTTGTTGAATAGATCTCTCCTCCTTATTGTGTCACCCCCATTTCACAGAATTTTTAATCTACTCCCCCCCCCCTTTGCAGATTTCTGCTACGGCAACGAGGACCTGACTTTTTCCATCAGCGAGGCCATAAAGTTATGTGTAACAGTTGTTGCATATGCCCCTGAGTCATTCAGAAGGTAACCTATGTTTCGGGGTTGGAGTTTGAGTGCATTTGCAAATAAAACTCTGATGGCATGAGCCTAGCAGAAAGAGTGGTACCTTGGTTCCCAAACTTAATCCATTCCGGAAGTCCGTTCCAAAACCAAGGCGTACTTTCCCATAGAAAGTAATGCAAAATGGATTTATCCGTTCCAGACTTTTAAAAACAACCCCTAAAACAGCAATTTAACATTACTTTTACTATCTAACAAGACCGTTGATCCTTAAAATGAAAGCAATAAACCAGGCTGCAATCTACTACCCAGTATCAAAAACTGGCAGTGATCTACCCATTGTCATTGTGCACCAGGTTCAAGGGGTGGGGGAGGAAAGGCCAAAAAAAATGTCTCTCTGAGGAGCCAGTTGGCTTCTCCCCCCCCCCCCGCCAGCCCTTTCTCCCCCCTAAAACTGCTTCCCCCCCCCCCAGCCCTTCTGGATGCCTCCCCGTCCAGCACCTTCTCCAGGGCTGGCATGAGCAGCCTCCGCCACTTGGGCACGCTCTCCTCACTGAAGAACTCATCCTGCCCGTGCCGCCCCACGCCCTGTGAGGGGAAGCGGCAGCAGTCACTGCTGGGGCCTAGCCGCTTGGCATTGCTCTGGGGCCTGGAGCGGCAGCCATGGGTGACACCTGGTAGCGGAGGATCGGGCAGTTGGTGGGGGAGGGACCCAGCCCTAGGGGGTGGCGACATCCCTTGCCCGCTCGCTTGCCGCCCGGTGCTGGGTCCCTCCTCCACCTTTGCCGCCACTGCAGCATCAACCACTCCCACCTCCAATTCTGGATGTTGCCTGCAGCCGCCATGACCCCAGCACTGAGTCAGGGAAGGCCAGGCCAGGCGGCAAGAGAGCAGGCAACAGAAGTGTGGCACTCAAAATGGAAGTGCAACACTCAGAATGGAGCACGTTTGGATCCAAAAATAGTTTGCAAACCAGAACACCTACTACCGTTTTTGCGGTGTACGAATTCCAAGTTGTTTGTGAACTAAGCTGTTCAAAAACCGAGGTACCACTGTATGTCTCCTTTTTAAAGAAGTATAATATGGGCAAATTATGGCCCTATGTATGATTTAAACCTTTTCCAAAGTTGCCTTTTTAAAAAGTTTTTAAATGGTGTGTATATTTCTAGGGAATAGAAGAGCTGTTCAGGAGTTGAAGTTGTGCTTGCTTCTCAGACTGTCAGTTGCTTTGAAGACCATGTGCCTAGGATTGTGCTTGTGCACTGCTTGCTCTACTTCAGTAAACATGACATAGCACCCAACATATGCACATGGCTCCTCTTGTAGGATCGTGAAACGTTTTTTAGAGCTGTCATTTTACTCTTAGCACCTACCCTGATTGTTTCAGGTAGGCTGCCTGATTTTTAACAGTGCAGTGTATTTGTATTCAATTAAACATTTGTTTAGTAATTATTAATACTATAATCATAATTTCTTTAATTATTAAACTGTTAAACTCAAAATATTGCTCCAAGGAAGCTATCCTAGCCCGTCAGCGCTGTGCGAAGAAGCAGGGAGCAAGTTATATGCTTGTTCAAATTATTAGAATTCTGTATGCTTGGGTGCACCCTTGGTTTGATGGATTTCATCCTCACATGATTCACATGGGCTCAGTCTTCAGATGCTGATGGTCCTTGAAGCCCTGGTTCCCTGTTACCTGCAGAGGCTTAAGAGGCAAACTTCCCAGGTGGAGACAGTGACAGCGGCTCGAGAGGAGATTGCTGCTACGGCTGCTCTTGCTACATCATTACAAGCCCTCTTGTACAGTGTGGAAGTTCTTACCAGGTGAGCTGCTCCACTTTTGTGACTGTGACCATGGAGAACGTAGGAAGTGAAGAACACAAGAAAATTATTTCATGTTAGTCCCTGTTGTAAAAGTTGATAGGTGTTCTTTCATGAGGACTGATTTGAATTGCCAAAGGAGAATTCAGATCAGCACAATCTTCAGATATGATACAAAAAGTGTGGGGTGTTTTATTTCAATATTTAATTAGCAAAATCTGTTTAGGTGAAAAACTTGAGGTCAAAAGCAAATACTGGACCTTGATCACAGCATTTGGGTGATAAAAATTCACATTTCTGTGGTAAATGCAAAAATTGTCACCAGGATATTAGTTTTTGACCCTGCCTTTTTTCCCCATTAAACAGGCCAATGACTGCCCCTCAGATGAGTCGCTGTGATCAAGGCCATAAAGGAACCACTACTGCTAACCATACTATGTCGTCTGGAACAAATACTAGGTAATTAACTGGGGCTGTCCTATGACTTGCTGATCCAAGCTCCAGTTCCTAACGTTCCTGATGATATTGTATGCGTGTGCACATAGTTTCATGGGGAAACATGGAGTTTGGGACTATGGCTTTGGGAGAAGAGCGTAAGAATTGCCTTGCTGGATCAAGCCAAAGGCCCATCTTTCCCAATTTCTTTTGTTTCCAGCAGTAGCCTGCCCAATACTCACAGGAAACTTGCAAGCACAACATGAAAGAGAAGACAATTATATGTTGTTATCTGCTTACAGCACCGGGAGAGCAGAGCTAGAATGCATGTGTGTGTAGAGGAGGTTCCTTGTTTCCCCATGAAACTGTATACACACACAACATACATAGGGTCCAGTAATCCTACCCACCCCACGTCCCTCCCCATGACAAGAGGGGATCTAAGTTCTACTGAGCAAGATGAACCTCAGGCTGGAGCTCCAGGCAGAGGCAAGCCAATGTGCCTCTCCCTCTCCCCTTCTGCATTAAGCTGAAGACAGGAGGCATGTGGGCTACCCTCTGTGCCTAAGAGCATTCCAAGCTCAGAGCATCCATTGGGTGCAGATGCGATCTTCCATGCCTCTGCCACCCACCTCTGCTCTTGGCTGAAGGCTGGCTGCTTTGCCTGAGCACTGTCAGGAACAACCACTTCAGGTGCTCAGAGCACCTGTTGGGCACTGAACCAAAGCAATCCAATACCTCTCCACCTGTCCCCATCACCTCTAAGGTGAAGGCTTGCCTCTGCACTTGATGGGGTATTCTGAATTTAGAACACCCGTTGGGCATAGAGGCAGAGCATTTATGGATTGGAGTTCATGCACAGACAACTCCATTGAAGTGTTACACCCATGCATGGATGTCAGGTGGTGTCAAAAGCAGAATAAGTGTGTTGGGAGGGAAGGCATGCTCACCACATGCTATGGGAGCATTGTCTGAAGGGGTCCAAAGTGTATTTAAGGTCCTCGGTCTTTTCCCTTATACCATTTTCCCTCTGTATTTCTAGATACCCAGATCAAGGAGCCAAACTGCACTTTATCAGGTACTGTAAGTTTGCCACCCAGTCTCCTTAGCATTTGTGATGAACACCTCTGCAGTTTTCTCTCTCCCTGGGTTCCAATGTCAACAATTTGCTACAAGGGGAAATCGACAATAGACTTTTTATCTCTATCTAGTCTCCCTAGCTGCTCACTCTTCATTTTCTGTCGATAGCCAAGCCATGATTTTCATGGGTTCAAAAGGAGGAGTTCGTTGCAATCTTTTATTTTATCAGTGCATTTTCTCTGTTTGCACCTTCATATTCTGCATCTTTCCCTTCAGGGAAAACCTTCACTTGCTGGAGGAAGGCCAAGGCATTCAGCGCGAGGAGCTAGATGAACGCATTGCTAGGGAGGAGTTCAGGAGACCCCGTGAGTCCCTGTTGAATATCTGTACTGAGTTCTATAAACACTGTGGCCCCAGACTGAAGATTTTGCAGAACCTAGCTGGAGAGCCCAGAGTGACTTCCTTAGAGCTGCTGGATGTTAAGTCTCATATGAGGTATTATTTTAATAACACATTAAGTATATGTCTGAAATATGTACAGTATATATATGAAATATGTAAAACATATATCAAATTGTTGAAGCATATATGGTAATATATTGCAGGAGCTTTATTTAATGTTATCACAACACCTTTATGGAGAATCCTAAAGCTTTTGACAACAGACAAGCTCATGCATAAACCAAATCATGGCTAAGCATAAATGTGTGTGCGCGTTGCTCATCCCTTGGTCCTGCTGCTGCTGCACAACCTGGAGCTAGGCCATAGTTTGGCTTTGTGTTACACCCAGACTTGTTAAATTGCAAGCTCTTTGTATTGCTTTAGCTGAAACCGTTAGCCCCACCTAAAGCATGGTGTTGAGTTCTGGGTTAGCCTAGATTAAAGGGAGGCAGTATAGGCATGCAGAAGAAGGAGCAGGCTTGTCCTCTTTTGTTCCAGGGGCAGGATTTGAACCTGTGGATGGAAATTTACAAGAAACATTTAGCATTAAAAGCTCAGCTAGAGTTGGTAGTTGGGGAAACCATGTGGAATTAGTAAGATGTATTTATCAGAAATAACAGGTTCTCATAGCTCAGTTTGTTAAGCCTAAATATGTACACAAGCCTCCTGCTTGTGCACAGAACCTATTTGCCACTTCTGTCATGTGACCCATAATAAAACAAGGAAACTACTAATTAACCTTAGTGTCCGCTGTTGTCTGAAGTAGGAAATTGTATACAAGCATTGCAACAAGCCAGGTTGTTAATACATCAAGTGCAAACTATATTTTAATATCCTGGCTTTTTCTGACGCAGTTAACCATAGGTTTCCATTTTGGATGAAATAGGAAACTATGGTTATTTAGAGGCTTCATGTTTTAATTGCAGCTGATGGCAAAGGGCTTACAAGTTCAGGCAAACAGCTGGTGCATATTTTAGTTTATATAGCTATCTATATCTCCATCAAATCTGGCATCCGTGTTTAGCGCTTATTTGTAATATCAGGGGAAGAGAGCCCTTGACCTTCTTCCTTGTCATCCTTGGGCAGTGGATTTGTGCATTTTTGGACCCTACATGTGGCTGCTTTATAGCTGTTTTTACATCTACAGGATGGAGTTCAAGAGGTTTCTCACTTTCTTCATGACCTGCTGATACATTGTTACTCAATATATGCCATTGATTTATGATTTTTTAAGTTGTGTCTCCAGTTGAATTCGTGTAATACTTACATTGGCTGTGGAAACAAATAGCTGCTTCTATTGTGGTTGAGGTTCCTCATGTAAACATTTTAAAAGCAAGTTCTCTCAGTGATTGCAGCTTCATGAAAGTTTGGTCTGTGTATTTTAACAGCTTCACTTACTTTAGTCTTTATGAATATCAAGAACTAAAACTGAGCTGAGGCTGTTTTGAATCTTGTTACGAAAAATGATAGAAAGACATGCATAGGACATTTTCTTGCTGAGCCACTCAGACATTGTCTGGAGCAAAGTGAAACTGATAGTGCACTCATAGGTTTAAGTCTCTTAAGATTTTATGTTCCTTTAGTTTTGCCATGGAGTGTTGCAGTGGTGGCCAGCCCATTGCCCACAGCCATTCTCTGCAGCCCACCAAGCCTTAGAGAGCTCCACTCATTTTTCACTACTGCCCATCAACTGGGCTCTGGGGGGTAGGTAGCATGGGGGAGGGTAGTGATCTTCTGTGTGTTGGTAAGGATTGCTGTCCCGTGCTTTTATCTCCCCACTTCAATTGTGCCCCCCAACCACAAACAGCTAGGCTTGGGAAGCACAAATTCAATGGTGCTATGCGTTCTCAGGGAGGCTCCTCCCTGTGTTTCTATCCACCCATGTGGGGTATGTGCACACATGTGTAACTGAGTGCTAATGTTTCTGTGTTAATCTGTATTGGCACAGCAGGTTCTGCTCATGCCTATGGGCTTGTGCCCCTCCACCACCACCCCATCCCCACCTGTAACCCACAGGGCCAAAATGGTGACCCACTTCTGGCCCACTGTGAGCCTCAAGTGTGCTGGAAGTTGTGTTCTTAGATCACTTAACGTTCTTTTGAATGGGGTGTATTTTCCCACTGTGCAGTGGTTGTGGCTCTCTACAAAGGGGCTCACTTGGTAGAATCTGAGATTTCCCTCTTAACGAGCAGTAATTTTAGGTTGGCAGAAATTGCACATTCCCTTCTGAAGCTGGCACCTTACGACACCCAGACGATGGAGAGCCGTGGGCTCCGGCGATACATCATGGAGATGCTGCCCATCACTGACTGGACGGCCGAGGCAGTGAGGCCTGCCTTAATCCTCATCTTAAAGCGATTGGATCGTATGTTCAATAAAATTCACAAGATGCCTACTTTGAGGTGAGCATGTATGACGGAAACCTACAAGGGTCCGTTTCTGTTGTTGCAAGCCTTGAAGGAAGGGTATGTCATTTTATTGACAGTGTTTTGCTGCACTGAACTCTCACAGCAAAAAATAAATAAATGTATTTTTCCTATTGTTGTATATGCATGCGGCCACATTTGTGAGACAACAATAGAGGAAATGCATCTTTTATGACGAACCATAGCAGAACTGGTAAAAATATGGCATCCACCACAAAACAGGTGCCCAGGAATAATACTTTTTTTGTTGATTTTGTCATTTCTAAAATCTCATGATTTTAAGAATGAAGCATATGTGATATAAATTCTGTAGGACCGTGAATACGTTTTGTTGTAACTGTCTGTAACTTTATTAAAATGCACTTAAATGCAGGATTCTAAACTTTCTGGAGCTTAAAAAGCCATATGAATAGTCTTATTTTGCAAAGGCAAAGAAAAATGAGGTCGTTTCAGAAGTCATTGAGACAGGGCTCATGCACACTTCCTCTGGTCCTACTCCTTTCCCCTGGGAAAAAACACTCTTATCACTCAGATGGAGCAAACGGCAATTACAGTTTTCTCCAGATTGATGTTTGCACTGATTTAGCACTAAAGAGCTGTTTTTCCCTGGGAAGGGAGTGGGACAAGGCGGAAAGCGCTTAGACCCGTGCTTTCTAGGCATGGGACAGGCAGAAGTGTGGATGAACTCCCTCAGTGCTGTTTTTCCTGCATGATATTCTAGCATGTTTTAGCTACATCAGCAAACATATGGCTCAGATTAGTCATCTGAGTGAGAACATACTGGATCTTGAAACATGTTACCTGGATAGCTGCTTAGATAAAAGACGTGTGAGAAAAGGCATGGAAAAGACATGGAAAAGCTAAGGGGATTTCCCAAAAAATATTTAACAAAGTGAGATCCAGTCCACAAAGTTTTATGCCCCAATACATTTGCTAGTCTTTAACGTATCATGCAACAAGTTTCTTCCCAGAAAAAGTAATCTGGAACTAGGCTAAAGTTGTATAAATTTGATTTAATGATTTCTTATCTGCATGGGCAAATATCCATATCAAGACTGTCTTTGTTCATCTTCCCAATGAGATGAAATAAACTAAACATTATTCCTCCCCTTATTTCCTGTAACCAGTGTGTATCAAAATGATGTTAATGGAAACTGAATTGTATTTTGATGTGTGTGCCATCCCAAACTATTATTTTGTTCTCCAAATCTTACCCGTTTTTTTAAAAATATTGTTTCTTCATTTTTTAAGCATTAAGGAGTACCCTAGGGACTTGAATGTTGAAATTCCTTCCTGCTCTCCGAGAGTGACATTGTGTCAGGAAGACAAGCTAATTCTGCTTGTGAAGTTTTTCTGATTGGAACCTTGGAAAGTCCACTTGTTATAATTATCCCTTGTCATAGGAAAAGCCAGGATGCAAAGGGGTTTGGGCACTACTTCCCAGCTTTATAAACCATGGTTGGGGTTGAGCATTCCTCTCTTACCCACCTCCCCCTCGGTCATCTGACATCTTTGGTGCTTCATTCTTGTCTTGTGTTAAGCCATAGTTGTCCGCTACATCTGAACTGGAGAACCCTGGTTTAATCACAGAAATCTGGTGTTTTATTTCTGATGGGCAAATTCAGAATACCCTTCTCCATAGAGATTTGAAGCAGCAATCAGCCTACATTTTGGGGACAATATATATCCTTTGAAATTAGTGGAGGAGAAGCATACTATTGCCATTTGCAGTATGTCTGTTTAAAACAAATTCACAGGACACCACGTTGTTAGTTTCTTGCATATACACACCAATTCCTACTCCTTTCGATTGTTGATCTGGATATTTTTCTATCGTTTGTTGAGTCTCATGGCAACACCTCTTTGCTGTAGGTCCAGTTTCTTCTGCAGTGCTTTCTGTGCTTCCCTGATTTCTGAATAGTGTAGGTAAAATGCACTTGTTGTAATGCAATTTTTTGCCATCTGAGATGCCCTTGTCTGAAGCATCCCTCAGAGTCCTTTTGTCTCAGTCACCTTGTGCAGGGTTTCTGGGTGGAGCCGGATGCCTAACACCACCTACTGTTGTGTTCCAGGCGACAGGTTGAGTGGGAGCCTGCCAGCAGTTTGATTGAAGGGGTTTGTTTGACACTTCAGAGGCAGCCAATCATATCCTTCCTGCCTCACCTTAGGTCACTGATCAATGTCTGTGTCAATCTGGTGAGTAACCAACATTCCAATCTCCTGCACATCTACCAGACTTCCTTCTGTGGTAGAGATTCCCCATTTCCAGTCCCAGTCCTACTCATGGAAATAAGCTATTTAACTGACACTAGAAATAGTGGAGTTCATTTTTAAAGTGGTGCATGGGGAGCGAATGGGGAGGGAGCCCATAGCCTAAGCCCAGTGACTGGTTTTTGCTGCTTTCCATGCACCATTTTGAAAATCCATTCCTGCATATTGCGCCGAGAGTTGAGGGCTGCAAGTTGGAGAGTGGTGGATACTGCACACACCTGGTAGAGGAGTTGGAAGGGGATGGGGGAAGCTGGAAACATACTCAGTCTCAAGTTGTTGAAAGACAACATTTTTTATCGCTCTGCAAAAGGGCATAAGCAATTGGCTAGATGAATTACTAAACTAAATTTGCTTTGACATTTGTAATGTCCCTGGTCTAAAGTAACTTTTAGATTTTCTTGTACAATGTTCAGATCCTTCTGCCCCTTTATCAGGGTGAAAGAGAAATTCAGTTAGGTTCACATTTTAATGCAAGCCTACCTAATTTGCACTTCCTGAAATAATATGCAACCCAAAACACAACTATCCCTCAAAATATTCCCTGTTCTGAATTTTGCATTGCAGTTCTCCAAACAAAATGCATACAAAATACATATATTGGGGGGTGGGAATGTGCATTAAAATGCATTTAGTGGTGAAAATAACTTACAAAATGCTTTATATTGGGGGGAATTGCTTGCAAAAATGTGCACAACAGCAGAAATGTATACAGAAATGGTGATAAATATTTGTGATGACGTTTTTAAAAGCCAAGTGAGAAACTGAAGCAGAAATGTGGCAAACTGAATTTAAGAGCAGAAAATGAGAAACTGAGAGAAACTAAAATGGACATTTTTATCCATCTCGGTGTTGCTGTGTGTTTTGTACATTTAGATTGCTTTAAGGGGGTATAGAGCCACTGGAACAAGTCTGTGCAGTAGCAGACAATTCTGTTTTAGATCTTGACAGTTCCTATACTGGAATTAAACTCTCACAAGGTTTCATTCAAGTTAAGAATTTATGCAAATCCTGGATGTCTGCCATTTTAATGGGGATCATTGCTCCAGACAAGCCTTCACAAACAATGCTTGATCAAATTTGCTGGCACCCATCAGTGATGTAAAGAAAACCATAATTTGGAAACATATAATTTGTAATACAGAAAACACTTTAGAGAGTGCAGAAATGGTATCTTAGCATTTATCTGCCTGTTTATCCAGTACTGCAAAGCATTTTGCACCGAACCTTCCTTCTCCATACATACAATAAAAGTAGACTTAGACAATTATATCCACAAGATATATTGACAGATGGTTTCAAAAGGGAAGTAGATTCATTAATGGAGGACATTTATGGATATTAGTAATATTGGCAAAATTGAACTTCCATGTTCAGTGATAATGATACAGTTGTTGAAGGACACACAGTAGAAAGGACTGTTGCCTTTGTGCCTTGCCTGTTAGTTGGCTGGCCAACTGTTGAAAACAGATCACTGGTCTAAATGGACCCCTGGTTTGATCCAGCCTTTGACTGGACTTAACTGTCCAGGGGTCCTTTACCTGACCCTGAACGGTCCTGTTATGTCCCACATTGCTTGGAAGTTATCAGCTTATTTGATCAGCCATTGGAATTTCCACTTCCCCAGGTGGTTGTAAGTACCGCTGGAGACATTTGCAATCTTTTCTGTTTACTTACAAGTATACAAGTTGAAGTAGAGCCAAGCAAGGTGACTATTAGTCATTCAAGCAATATTTATTCATATTTATTCAGCATCACAACATATTAGCAAGAAACCTGTGTCAGCCATAAACTTCTTAGGGAACTTCTAGCAAGATCTAAACTCAGGACACCTTCAAATTGCTTAGAACTAATGTTTAACTGCATCTAGAGAGATAGCTTGGAGTAGCCACTGGATGCAAGTGAAATAAGGACTGTATTCTTAACTAACAGATGCAAAGCTGAACAAAACCCTTTGAAAGGGGTTCATTTTTTGTAACCTCAAAGCATTCTAGCAACATAATTCATTCTAAATGAAAATATTTTGCAGGCATAGATTTGAAACAGTTCAATCCCCCTCAAGATTTAACCTTTGAAATAATAGCACATCCATACAGGAGAGTCTGAACATTGTATAAAAACCAGTCTAGGTCTGACTCAGGACATTACCATGACATAATAAGGGAACAGCTCAAGCCAACTAGAAACACTGTGATTTCAGTACCTTTTTCTATTGAGTACGGTAACTACATGGCATACCCTCCAACCCCTCCTCCTTCTACCAGTACAGTGCTGGTTTTTCAGGGCTAGTACTGGGTACATTCTTAAATGTACTGGTTTTCCCTGTGCCTTCTGACCAACCCCTCTGGTTAACCCTGTAGCAGTCCCTGTTTCCTCCCCACCCACTTCCTGTTAGAACCACTCCTTTTCCTTACTGGCCCCAGCTACCGCAAGACACTGTGGAGGACTCATAATCGCAGAGCAACCCCAGTCTTGCGCTACCTGAAGTGTGTACCTTACCAACACTGGAGGGTATGGCATGGATGGAATTGCAATAGTTGGTCATGGTGCTGTGCTGTGTTTGTATTGCAGGTGATGGGAGTAGTAGGACCTTCCAGTGTGGCCGATGGATTGCCCCTTCTTCATCTCAGCCCTTATCTCTCGCCACCTCTACCCTTCAGCACAGCTGTTGTCCGGCTTGTAGCATTGCAGATTCAGGTGTGACTGCCTTGCCTGTTCAGCAGGCTTTGCTTATCATGTGGTTGAGACACCAACTCATTGGTGCTCTTGTTTTCTGCGAAAGCTGGGCAAAAACTGTGAAGCAAAATGAAAATTTCCCAACAAATATGTTAATAGTTTGGAATGCCATGGCATTTAGCAATTGTCCAGATCCTCGGTGGGTACCAGTTTAGCATAGCCCCACTGAAGTCACATTGGGACTATGCAGGTTTAAACCAACCGAAGAGCTGACACAAATGGTAGTTGTACTTCTCATGACTGATAGATAGATAACCATGGTTACTTTTTAGGCTTAGAACAAGAACAAAAGAGGTGAAGAACTGCAGGACTTGTATAGGTCATGGGTATGCAAGCTTTGAAATTTAAAAAAATTCTCACACTATCTGAAATGACTAGATCAATGTACGCTGATGATGTCTTGTTGTTTTTTTGCAATACGAGGACCAGCTATTTTGCCACTGAAAATTTCTGTGTAATTTCAAACTTTGCATTGACACCTCACAAACCGTTATTAGTTGAATGAGAAATTGGTTATGACTTTTGAATCTTAGGATATTTTGAAGTTCACATAAGGCATTCCTTTCTTTTCTAAAGTGTAGATTCTTAGATTAATTATTTCTGTCCAACTGTATTGAACTATTGTTGTTGTTATAGGACATTTGGGTAAACTGAACCTTAATTCAAATAACAGTGTGATGAGACCACAGAAAGTATAAATGCATAGAGTAATTTTTTTATACTAATCATCAAATACTATATTTACCTATCTTTAATATTGGAAATGTAATAATTTTGTTCAGTGAGTTACAGTGCTACTCTCTCACAAAATGCAAGCTGTGTGCTTTAGGTTTTTCAGGCTTCCATGTTGCCTGGACTTCTTTGTTGGCACCAATTTAAGGTAGTGAGGGGAAAGGCTCTCAGCTACTAAATGCAAAGGCAAGCTTTCAGCCCCATTTCCAGGTTTCCTAACAGCACTAGATTTGTGCAGAAATATTACACATATAGATTGGTCCACATGTGGAATGATGTAGTCCTTCTATGTTCTGACTAACCTACTGTACTTTGCCCAGGTTAATTGGAAAGGAATCAAGAGGGGGCTTTTTCAGAGTCTAGATGAGAGAGAGTCATGATAAAAGGGGTGGGGTGGGAGGAATAAAGAACCAAAGCACAGATTTAGAGAAATTGAAGCATATGCGTGACTAAAGAAAGATGTCAGTAGTGTATTTTGATTGAGAGTGGGGTCAGCTTTGGAAAAGTGGTGTATAATGTTTTAAATAAATACATTAACAGACCGGGGGGTGGGGCAGGGAGAGTTAATATAATACATTCAGTTTAGCTAGAAGTAGTCATGTCAGTCTGTGGCAGCAGATGTATGCACCTTCAAACATGTTTCTTGTTTTTTAGTCACATACTCTTAGGAAATAATTTTGTAGTTCCAAGGCTATATGGATATTGAATTTTTTTTTTAAAAAAACCCACAAAAACCTAAACCATTTCACAGTTAATATGTTTCAGATGGAGTTGGTACATGTTTATCTATTACTATTAAGTTGCAGCAGTGTTGGAAATACATCATTATAAGATACACGTTGTTTTGAGAGTCCGTTCATTTCACATTCAAATCCTATGTGTGTGTATAGGCTCCAAAATTTGCATTGTATCTGTGCATTTTTAAAAATTCCAAACTCTCTCTGAGTCACTGTGTTCACTCCACTTTGATCTGTGTTTTGGGTTCCGAGCTGCTCTGTGTGCAATAAAGGTCTGTGGTTCCCTTGTCCTATGCAATGGGAAACATAACAATGGACATAGATTAAATTTACAGGCACAGGAGCCTCCAGAGTAGATTAAGCCTGACAAATTGCAGACAAATAAGTCCAGGGGCTTTTTATAAGGGAAATAAAAGGGGTTCATTTTCCTCCATGATCCCTTAATTGGGAGTGTGAGTTTGTTTCTTTCTTAGCTTAAATGAATTAGGAAGTGTGTATTCTTGCTCATAATATTTAAAAACTTTAAAGTCACACACCAGCTTCTCTTTGGGGTGGTTTTTTTTGTCTTCTGATAAGCTTTCACAGGTCTCCAATAGGTCCTACAACTCTTCCTGTGAAGCCCTGAAGAGCTCTGTTGTAGTGCTAAAGCAGAGCAATGGACTTTTTTTAAGTGTCTAAATTTAAAAAATAATAATCCTACACTGCTGTTCTTCAACAGCATCAAAATTCAGCCCTCTATAGTGCCCTGCAGGCAATATTCCAAAAGGCCTCACTTATTGCAAAGCCCATGAACCTAGAGAAAAAGAAATATATAGGCAATACAGCAGAAAAGAACACAGAAACTGAATAACAGAGTGACATGACTTTGGGGGGACTCCGATCTGACCCAGGGAGGTATTGACATCATGTTTTGACTTTGAAGTGGGGAGATCCCTGAAACACCCTAATTCATCTCATCACTCAGCTCTCACACAAAGCCTCTGCACACCCCTAAGTACAATTCACACCTAAGATGTAAGTATTGAAGAACTTACAAACCTTGCTCAAATTGTGCTCTCAATATGCTTTGGACTGTAACTCCCATCACCACAGGAAGCACAGACATGACTCCATTCGCCACAGCAGCATTCAGCTGTGCTGGCTGGGACTGATGGGAGTTGTAGTCCAAATAATAATAATAATAATAATAATAATAATAATAATAATAATAATAATTTATTTATACCCCAGATTGGACAAAGCTGCTTCAGTTTCACGTAGTTTTTGTCACTGGCAAAGCCTTCCTGTTTCCAGAGTGTCAGAACACAATTACTGCTATTAATCTTTGGCATTTGGCATATCAAGCCTCAGGATCAAGCAAAACAATATGGGGCTAAACTCCAGATTTAAATTTAAGAGATTATGCTGAAACTGGAATTTGAGTCTTTTGTAGATGTCATCCAAGCTGGTGAACTCACCCAGATGTGGACACAGGGCATTGTGTAAACGAAGTGTTGATGGATCCCTTTTTCTTTGACTATACTTCACCCCTATACTCTACCAGTACAATATTTTAATTCTTTTTTATTATTACTGCACAGGCTTTGAAAGAAGATTTTCCCCTAAGCCACGTGATCTCCCCATTCACCAATCAGGAGAGAAGGGAAGGAATGCTTTTAAATCTACTGATTCCATTTGTGCTCACAGTAGGATCAGGAAGCAAAGGTCTGATTAACAGAAAGATTCTTCTGTTTCCCCCTCCCTGCTGCCTCTCCGAACCAGAAAATGTCTGTGCATCCGTCCACCTCTATGTTTCTTCTGCTATGAGCGTCCTTAAAGTGGTGTGTTGTCAGCTGGGCTTGTAGGGGACAAACAAAAGGAAAAGGGTGTCCTTTTATTTCAGCTGTGTTTTCTGAATTCACTCTTTGACAGAGGAGCTCCTCTTTTTGAGATCAATGAAAGACAGATTATCCTGGCAGAGCAAAAGCAAAAACAAAACACCCCACCTATGTGTAAGAAAGAAATGGAACCAAACTAGAAAGCCACTTAAGCTACTCTTCACTGAATTCCATGCCACTTGAGTGGTTCGAACTCTGCTTTTCACATTACAGTTAATTCAGTATGACCGATTATTTTCCAAAGGGCTCATTCACCTGAGCAAATTGCTCTGCCACATAACATTTTTTGTTTGCAGAATATGGCTAGATATATTTTCAAAATGAGAGCAAGAGCATCAAGTGATACTGCAGGCTCCCACCTCTCATAGAGTTTGTATGCATACTTAAAGTACATATGTATGAGGCTCATTTATAATTATATTTTGGGAATGATTCATGTTCTTACGTAGCTGCATTGTTTTACACATTCTGGATGTCCCGTGACTGTATTATAAAGTAGTTGTGTTCTTTGTTATCAATCAAGCCCTTCTAGGTGTCGTTTCTTTTTGTTTTCCAATATTCTGTGTAGCACAAGCATATTTTTATCCTGAAAGTGTGACCCAGAGAAAAATGTTGAGAACCATTGCCTTGGGGTTAGTAAAGAAATAGGAAGGGTGTCCCCTCACCTGATCATATCAACCCTGGTGGGAACCTGTCCTTAAAAGTCAAAGGACAGTGAGAGGGTGGGGAAAGTGCAAGTGAGCATAAACATCATGTTGGTTAAAATTAGGTGCTGTGTATGTTGGTGTTGTAGAATAACCCCAGCTTTTGCTTGCAGGAGGAGAAGGTAGAGGGGGACCAATTGGGTGTGCCGAATGTTCATATTGCATCAATCGTGCTGAACCTGTTTGGTGAGTCAGCTCCTGACCTGTTCTATGTCTTTTCCCTTTGGTGTCATGCAGACAGCCCTTGGCTGGAGCAGCCAGAGGTCCTCCTCCTGCTCCAGACAGTCATTAATATTTTGCTGCCACCTCGCATCATCAGCACTTCCCGCAGTAAGAACTTTATGCTGGAGAGCTCTCCTGCCCACTGCTCCACCCCTGGGGATGCAGGGAAGGACTTGCGCAAGGAAGGGCTAGCCGAATCCACTAGCCAGGCAGCCTACCTGGGTGAGTGAAAGCTTCTGTCTGCCAGAGCTGAAACAAAAAGAAAGAAAGAAAGAAAGAAAATAAAGGAAACTGAGAGTTGGTGCATGCATGCTTTTCTATCTATTGATATCTATTGATTCTATCTATTGATTTTATGTGACATTTCATCATTTGACGTCTTAACACTTGATGGCTCACAGCTGAACATGTAAACTGCTTCCCCTGAAAAGCATCATGTTTGAGGTGACGTTTGAGTGATCTAAAAGCTCTGGCTTGGATCCTAAGTAAAGTCAAACTAAGGAGGTTCACTGGAGAAAAGTTTCCTTTCTCTGGTTGGCTTGCAGGAGGTGTGCAGAACACAGTAGGCAACCCCACTCCCCAACAGCTAAAGGGAGCCAGGGGCATGTGGCCTAAACTGCAGTTACTTACAGGCAGCTCCCAAGGCTGTTCCTCCAGTTTGGGTGCCTGGTAAGCTGCTCATTCTCCTTGTTTCTAGCACACATTACTTTCTGCAGTTTATTTTGTACTTGTCTCTTCACCGCTCCCTTTCCCTTAATTTATATTTTTTCGTTTCTGATATTTTGGGAGAACAGGAAGGGCTCTGCCTCATTTGTCTTCTCTGCTTCTCTCTTTTCTCTCCTATTCTGTTGTTATAATTTTTCAAACAGTGCAGATTTAAGCATATAAATCTTCAGAGCCTGGAAACAGGAGACATCTGGAGACTCCTGCAGGCTGGGCTGGCATGGGTGGGTTCAAGCCAAACACTCTTAAAAGGGAAACCACGGCCCTTTTCATCTTCCCTGGGAGAGGGACCACTGGACCAAAGGTTCATTATTTCCCCATGTGTAGCCTGTGTTTGGTCTGCAAGCAACAATGAAACCTCCATTTGAGTCTCTTAGGACTATTTAATTAAGGCTGTCCTCACTTGAGGTACTCTTTCTTGTGGTTATTGTTGCCAGTCTGAAGAGATCTCCAGATTGGAGGCTCTGTCTATCAAGTCCAACATTGTGCCTTTAAGGAAGACAGAATAGTACTAGGGCCTAAACCATATTTCCTTCCTAATATCAGTCCTCTTTGTCACAAAAATCAAGAGCTTCCTGTAACTTCTTTCTGTCCTAATTCTTCTCCCAACCCTCTCAGTGGGCATGACATAAGCTGGACATTGGGGCAGCAATACATTGGGGCAGAAGGTGTTTAGATTGACCTTGACTAGGTGGGTTCAGGACATGGCTGCTTAATATTATAGCCCATCCTACCAGCATTTTCCACTAATGTTCTGTTGGACGAGATTTGCAGGGCTGCTACATGGACTTGTGAGCTGCTAGACACTGTGAGATTGATAAGCAGAAGTAGCTTTCGTCAGTAGGGTGCTCAGCCACCTGATCCTCCTGATTGGTATTGCAGTTAGCTTGGGCAAGTTGCATTGTTTTCTGAAGGCCTCCTGTATGCCAGTCACAGATAAGAACTTTGGGCTAGTCATGTTCCTTCTGGTGAGGTTTGGAAGGTCTCCAGCCCCTCCCTCTTATTCTGATCAGGAGGATGTTTCTCATACAGGGGCTTCTGCACATTTATCTCAGTTTGGCTGACATATTGCACCTTCCAGGCCACAGAGGGTGTTTTTTCTTCTTGGTTTGTCTTCATATTGTCTCCTCCTTCCTTTCTTCTTCCTTCTACCTGCTCTGTCTTACACTCAGCCACAGAGGGAAATCTGGAAGGAAATCCTTGGAAGCTGCTGTGACTGCAATATAAATCACATGCCGTCTTCTGGGTGGTGTGGATGTATGTTTAACCTGTTATATTCCAGAGGCCTCTTGCATGCCCACCAGAAAGAGCATAAGAAGAGTTGTGCTTGATCAGGTCCAGCATTCAGTTCTCAGTGCCCAGCTAGACAACAGTGGGGCCTGTTTGCACTCTTTCCCCCCTCCAAAAAAGCGAAGCCTCTCAGAGCTTCATCAGGAGCTCTGCTGAACAATGTAGACGGCTGCTGGTGGAGGAAGAGGGAACAGGAAACTTAAATTGTTTTTATGAATTTATGACTAGACTAAAAGTCGGAGTAAGAATTATAATCAATAAACAACATTTTGTCTGCTTTCTGGTGAAGAGCTTGAAGCTGACGAAGAAAGGCTTTGGGCACGCTAACGTTTATGCATGCAAGTGTTGCATGTATTGCCACCACATAGAACTTTAATTCTTCTGACATTTGTTTTGCTTTTAGCTTTGAAGGTGATCCTTGTCTGTTTCGAGCGTCAGCTTGGCAGCCAGTGGTATTGGCTAAGCCTGCAGGTCAAAGAGATGGCTTTGCGAAAAGTAGGAGGGCTTGCTCTGTGGGATTTCATAGATTTTATTGTTCGCACCCGAATTCCTATCTTTGTGCTTCTTCGACCCTTCATTCAGTGCAAGGTAAAGCTACTTTTAATGTTAATCACCATTTCCTTGTGAAATGACATTGATAAACCAGATTTTGGGGGGGGGGGGGAGGAGCGAGGAATGCTTTGTTGTAGTAGCACTCTGAAAAGTGAGAGAGTATTCCTTGGATACTAAACAGGCTTGAGTACCCCTGTTGTTTGCCTCAAAGGAAGAGCAGGAAACATTTCAAAGGTGTTGAGTCTCTAGACCAGGGGTAAAGGTCAGGATAAAGGTACCCCATGATCATTAGGTCCAGTCGCGGATGACTCGGGGGTTGCACGCTCATCTCGCTCTATAGGCCGAGGGAGCCGGCGTTTGTCCGCAGACAGCTTCCGGGTCATGTGGCCAGCATGACTAAGCCGCTTCTGGCGAACCAGAGCAGTACACAGAAACGCCGTTTACCTTCCCGCCAGAGTGGTACCTATTTATCTACTTTCAATATGACATGCTTTCAAACTGCTAGGTGGGCAGGAGCAGGGACCAAGCAATAGGAGCCCACCCCATCAGGGGAATTGGAACCGCTGATCTTCTGATCGGCAAACCCTAGGCTCTGTGGTTTAAACCACAGCATCACCCACATCCCTTGGACCAGGGGTAGTCAACCTTTTTATACCATCCGCCCACTAATGCATCTTTCTTGATGGTAAAATTTCCTTACCACCCCCCAGTGCTCAATGGAAGGAGGATTCAGCTTGTGCCGTAGAACCCCCTACTGCCCACCTAGAATCCTGAAACGCCCACTAGTTGGCGGTAGGGACCAGGTTGACATCCCCTGCTCTAGACCAAGGGTTTTCAACCAGTGTGCCATGGCACCCTAGGGTGCCATGAATGATGGTCAGAGCTGCAGTAGGCAACACTGGCCTCTGTCCCTCTTTCCTGCCCTCCGCCTTCTGATGCCCTCTTGCGTCTCTGCCTCCCCAAGGCTTGCACAGCTGTTTGTTGTAGCAGCCCTGGCTACCAGCTTCCCAGGCAAATGGTGCCTCTGGAGCTGGCCAAGGAGTGCTGGTTGTCAGGAGCTGAGGCAGCGTTAGAGTAAGCAAGCAAGTGGGTGAGGAAGCCCAGTCAGCCACTCCACCAGACCTTGCTGTTGGGAATGGATGGACAAGTGGGAGACCGGGCAGTGACCCCTGTATGGTCTCAAGCAGAGAGCTAATAAGCCCTGTTACCTAAGATCCTTTCAAGTGACGAGCTTAGAATTGAAACTGAGGTTTATGCAAAGTGGGCATTCTGCCTTTGAGCTATGGCTCCTCCTCTTAATTTTAAAGCAGTATTTTGATGGTGTTTCTTATTTTTATAAATATAAACTTTATAAACCTATAAATATAAACAAAACCAGATGGCATTAAAAAACGGAACTGGCATTACAAAACTGAACCAATATCTTTGTTGAGTATTACGAGGGTCACTTGCAGAATCACTGAGAGTGTTGACTTAAAACTACCGGTAACTGGTTTTGTTTTGAGCCAGTGTGGTGTAGTGGTTAAGAGCGGTAGTCTCGTAATTTGGGGAACCGGGTTCGCGTCTCCGCTCCTCCACGTGCAGCTGCTGGGTGACCTTGGGCTTTGTTGTGGGGGAGGAAGGGAAAGGAGAATGTTAGCCGCTTTGAGACTCCTGAAGGGGAGTGAAAGGCGGGATATCAAATCCAAACTCCTCCTCCTCTTCTTCTTTTGTTTTTGTTCTTCCTGGATCTTCCTGACCACCCTCACCCCCAGTTGCTAGCCCAGCCAGCTGAGAATCATGAAGAAATGACTGCTCGACAGCACATTGCTGACCAGTTGGAGCGGCGCTTCATCCCACGCCCTCTCTGCAAGAGCTCTCTCATTGCGGAATTCAACAATGAGCTAAAGATCCTCAAGGAGGCTGTGCATAGTGGGTCAGGTGAGGAAATCGATGAATAAAAGCCAGTTGAGAAAAGATGCACCTCAGATAAGAACATACTACACTAATCATCACTTAACCAACAGCACAATGCATTAAACCACATATCACTTCTAAAACTGAAATTGGAAAGGATCAATAATTTAACTTTTTAAAGCTTTTGTAAAATGTTACATTGACATCCCTTAAGGTTGAAGTCCTGCAAAGAAATAATTGCCACCTGGATGGTGGTGAGACAATATCTTCTAAATATATAGTGTAATTGAAAACCAGTGACTACCACTGGTGCCCATCAAATATGGTGAGATAAATGTCTTTCATGACATTTATTCAATCAGTCTCAGGGAAGTGCTTCTTGTAACTTCATAGTATCATGGAATTAAAGTAAGTACATTAGGAAAGCTTCTCTTTACATTGCCTGCACGTCCAATGGCTCAGAATCTGCAGATCACTGACCCTCCTCCTTTCGTTCCTGCTGTGGAAAAGAACTAAGTCTTGCCAACTTTCATTTTAATGAACACCTCTTTTCCGCCACCTTAATTTGTTCAGCCTACCAAGGTAAGACTTCCATCAGCACTGCAGGCACCTCCACCTCTGCGTACCGACTGAGTCTCGCCACGATGTCGCGCTCCAACACTGGCACTGGAACTGTCTGGGAACAGGATAGTGAGCCTTCCCAACAAGCTTCCCAGGATACTTTAAGCCGGACAGATGAGGAAGATGAAGAAAGTAAGTACCCAACATTGCAGTGGTGATGTGGCAGCAAGCCTGTTTCTTTAAATCTGGATCCCCTGCAGTCATCTAAAAAGCCTGGGGCAGAGGGAGATGCATTGGGAGGTGTGCACAATCCTTCCCCTGAGTTGAAGCATTTTTACTCCCGGAGGAGTTTATATAAGATCAATAAAAACAAGGCATTATCTGCCCATAGGTTTATAATCTAAGATACGTCTTATAAAGGGCTTTTTTTCAGCCAGAACTTGCTGGAACTCAGTTCTGGCACCTTTCAGGTGGGCGCCATTGCCATTCTAAGAGAACAAGGGAGGTGCTCATGGTGAGTTCTGCCACCTCTTTTTCTAGAAAAATAGCATTGATCTCATAAAGCGGGGGGGGGGGGAGGATGGAGAGGAAAAGAAGTAAACAAGCAAAGGCAGACAGGCAGGCAGCTGTTCTTAAAGTTACATACTACTACTTATAATGGCCAACTGGAATGGAAACAGTTCAGGGAAAGGAGATGGATGGAGCTGATATCTCAGCAGAGCAAGTGGAAATACTCTGCTCCCCTTCCCTTCCTCTGATGCAATGGCTGCGGCCAGGTGACAGTGGAGGGACGAAAGAGCCTGGGGTCTTTCAGCAGAGTTGCTGGAGTGGCCATGTTCCATCTCTTGCTCTGCTGCAACCTCCCAGCCTACCTGTCTACAGTCTTCTTCTGGCATAGCTTTTTTCCTTGCTGTGCTCTAATACTAGAAATAATATTAGGGAAACGCACCTGGCACTTTCATATACACCTTTAGGTACCAGGTGAAAACGTTACTGTTCAACCAGGCCTTGTTCTTTTAAAAGTGTTTGTGGGAGGGGGTTAGAGGCTTGTTTTGTTCTTGTTTTCATTATGTATTTTGTGATTTATGCTGTGAACCACCCTGTGATCTTTGGAGAATGGGTGGTATACAGATTTATTTAATAAATTTATTCATTCATTCATCTAGGAGAAAAGCACTAGGCAGAGGGGCTACAGGAAGGGAAACTGCTCTCCTGCCCCTTCCCTTTATTACTGAAAGTGAAAATTGGCCCTCTATTTTCTGTATGGCTGCTACAGATACAAACACAGATTTAAACACACGGCTGTTGCGCTGCGATTTACCCATATGGACAATTAAATGGTGGACACATATTAATTTAAATTATACGGACTAAAAAAGCAATTAAAAAAGCAGAGTAATCTTTTTCTTAACAAATATTGCCTTTATGTACATTATTTTGTACTTAGATTTTTATATTTATACTTCTTATATTTGAGAGGGTTTACAAAAAACATTTTGATTATTTTTTATCATGGGGCTGAAATTTTTGTATATTTGTAGGATTTTGCTGCCCTTTTTACAGTTATATTAGGAAGGGAAGACTCTTCCTGTTACAACTGCTACAAATATTGCTCTGCTGAAGTTCGAACTAAGGCGGCAAGCTTTAATTTATTTCATTTTTAGCTGATTATTATTAAAAGTAGATTTAAATTACTCAAGCTGAGGCTGAAAAACAAAACAAACAAACAAACAAACAAACAAACTGGTTTATACTTCTTGAAGCCATTTTCATTCTGATATGTAACTAAGGTCTGCAATCCAGTACACACATAACCTGGGACTCAGTCCCATTGAAGCCAGTAGGGCTTTCTCCCAGAAGGCTTTATTATAAGGCTTGAATTTTGGCAGCCATGAAACTATTAACCCCAAAAGCTATATGTGAAACAATTTACCATCTGTTGTGGTTGTTGTTGTGGTGGTTGTTGTTGTTGTTATACCCCAGCCACTAGGTGGCTTACAGCAGATATTAAAACATAAGGTGAGAGATTCTTCATCCTACCCCCTCTAGATGATTCCGTGAGCATGCCCAGTGTGGTAAGTGAACACGAAGCATACCTCATGGGTGCCATTGGGAGGAGGAGATTCTCCAGCCATCTCTCCAGCATGTCTGCACCTCAGGCTGAGGTGGGCATGTTACCCAGCCAAAGGTAACAATACGGGCTATTTCACATTTCCTGACATCTCTCACAAGAGCAGAAATTACGAAGGTATAATATAGTGTTCAACACATGGGTGTTTGGAGAAGAAGAGTTGTCACAAGGACAAATAAAATAAGAAATGAGGCAAGGCAACATTGGCTTTATGTTAAAATGTGTATGGTGTAGGAACTACTGTTTTAATCCTACATATTAGAAACTTATACATGTTTTCCTTGATACTTATTAGTGAGGAATAGGTAATTTGAAGAGAGATTGTTGTTCTTGTTAACTTTCCATTCCATGACCTAGTCTAAGTTACAGATATGTTCTGCTAAATCAGAGTCTCAGCTGAAGGTGCTTGTGAATGCAACATTTTAAAATAATAAAAACATATGGATCACTATCTTGGACAGATCTGTCCATCTAGTTGAGAAGTAGCTGAGCTACTTCTATGGTCCTACAGCTAAGGAGTCCTACTTTTTGAACTAAATGTTCTTTTGTTGCATTTGCACAGAACTTTAGGCACTATGGTGTGTGGCATATTGAGAACATTAGGATGACTTTAAAATGTAAAGTGAGATTTTAGACAGTAAGAATGTGTAACCATGAACTGTCCCATACCTGCTGACATAGGAAAAGCTAACTGTGCTCATGGTGCATGGGTGTGTGGGGGCGTGTATGCAAGAGAGAGAGAATTTGGGGGTTTTAAATCTAGCGATAGCCCAACTTTTATATTCACTTGGCAATCATTGGAAAATAAATTGACATTGATCCTCAGTATTCCCCCTCCATAGCCTAGTCTTGTTTTCTTACAGTGGATTTAGAGAACCAGTTGACATGGTGATAAATTGACACAGTAATTAGCCAGGTTTTTTTTCTCTCTCAACTGCTTATGCATAGTGAAAAAGTAAGGCAGAAAGATGCAACATGAAACGGAAACTTTTTGCAACCATGCTGCCATCCCGTGAAATCCATACCAATTTGCAGTCACTCTTGGGGCCACTTCATGCACATGTTGAGCATTGGTGCCTGTATGCTTTCTCTTAAGAGAGAGAAAACCCTCCAGCTTTGTGAAGTTTATTTTAATTGGGAAAACATCACCGGGGGAGGAATAGGGCTTTCCCGGACTTACCTTTCTTCTGCGCTTTCTGGGCATGATCTGTGCTCCGGAGCTTTCCCTACAAAAACTCGCTTTTTCAAGCTGAATCAGAGCACATGGCATTCTGCAGAAAAGCTGAATTGCTGTTTGTTGGACTTCAGCATTAAAGAGTGAAAACCCCAACGCAGTGCTGGCCTGTGTGGCACGAGCGGGGCAAAAGGTCAGTGTGGATAAACTCTTAGAGAAACCTTCCCCTAGTGCAGAGGTAGGCAACCTAAGGCCCTGGGGCCAGATGTGGCCCAATCGCCTTCTCAATCCAGCCCACGGACGGTCCGGGAATCAGTGCGTTTTTACATGAGTAGAATGTGTCCTTTTATTAAAAATGCATCTCTGGATTATTTGTGGGGCATAGGAATTTGTTCATTCCCCCCCCCATATAGTCTGGTCCACCACATGGTCTAAGGGACGCTGGACTGGCCCACGGCTGAAAAAGGTTGCCGACCTCTGCCCTAGTGCCATGGACCTGATTCAGTTTATGTTCTCCCCCTGGTGGATGCACAAGAAATGCTTATCACATTTCTCCTGTGTCTCATCTAGTTTGGTCATCAGAAACAATCCTTGATGGCTGACAACTGTGAAAGAAAGAGCAGTCATTGTCTATTGACATGGCTATAAGCTTTCCACCCTAAGAACTTGCCTAAATTAAGTTCAGCTGTAAAGCTATTTGTAACAGTTCTACTAATGTTTTGCTGTACTGTAAATCATACTTGTATGCTATGACATCATTAACCTGGTAGCGCTTGAAAAGTATATTTACTAAAACTGCAAAGTTTAATTGGTGGATTGCTCAAAAAATAATTGATTAACTGGTGAGAACGTAAAGGCACACTAATATTTGCAACTGTTTTGGTCATGGTGCCTGACTGTAACGCAAAGTGAAGAGGGGAGCCCTCGTCCCCTGGAGGTCTTCAGGGTTCCAAAGGAGGAGGAGATTCTGTAGCAGGCTGAGCCTTCCTCCTGGAAAAAAAAAATCAGGTTTGATATTGCAGACAGCACTCCCTCTAGTTAAGAGATAACACATCCCTGGGGGGAGAGAGACGCTTGGCAGAAGGCGGCAGGTGAGGCATAAAGTTTCATGGAAGCAGTCAGGGGCTTAGCCAGGGGGCAGCTGCACCACCTAAATCAAGTACAGTGGTACCTCGGCTTACAGACGCTTCAGGTTACAGACTCCGCTAACCCAGAAATATTACCTCGGGTTAAGAACTTGGCTTCAGGATGAGAACAGAAATCGTGCTCCGGCGGCGCGGCGGCAGCGGGAGGCCCCATTAGCTAAAGTGGTGCTTCAGGTTAAGAAGAGTTTCAGGTTAAGAAAGGAACCTCTGGAATGAATTAAGTTCTTAACCCGAGGTATCCCTGTAAATAAATAAAAATACTTAACTAACTGAGCAACTGCATCACAGATAGTTTGGTTCTGCCCCCCCCCCCAGTCCTGACCTCCCTAACATAAATCCTGGCTACGCCCATGGAAGCAGAGGATCTTGCAGCAGTGAAGCCTTGATAGGAGAACTGTATGAGATGAACAGGCTCTGTGACAGAAGGCTCTTACTGATCCACATTATATTTGTGCAGGTGGCTGCCCCATTGCCACATCCTGAGCTACAGAAAATGGAGCTTAGTGTTTAACTATGTTTTCGTATGCATGTTTTGGGGGGAGGTGGTGGTGGGGAAAGTGAGGTTCTTTAGGTTCCAATATTACATTGGTCTCCCATTCCACATACCCTTACCTACAGGAGCAGGTCGCCCTCATTCAGCTGTGTGTGAGGCTCTTAGGGTTCCTTACTTGTGGGGAAAATAATGTTGGAATGAGTGGGCCTCATGGGTAAGTTTAAAATGAGAAGGGGGTTGAGCCCAAAACATATGAGAAGCTTTGGTGCCTATCTGGTCATGGCTGTCCAGAAGAATGCTGTCCAGTAAAAGGATGTTGAGGAGAAAGGGGGTCTGAAAAGAAAGACAGTAAATAGAATAAAAACGGGACACGAGGGTTTGAAGATCACTCCATCCTCATTTCTTTTATTACAATGCCGCCTAATTGTGATGTATTGTAAAAATCAGGATATTTCTTTGCATCATAACTTCTGTCTATAGGACACCCGTTAGAGTAAAAAGCAAGTCTTCTGTCCAGGTATTGGTTCTAGGGGTCAAACTGCACATAATGTTCAATGGATAGTCGGCAACTATAACTGGGTTTTAAAAAATAACGTAATGTAAAGTGTGGTGGGATCCCAATTTTCATCTGAACTATAGGGAACGGGGAGGTTTAACCCTTCTCTTTCCACTTATGATCCACATGAAAATTGCACCTTTGGGGGAGGGGAAGATGCTGGTGGTGCCAATGGGAGCTTTTCCCCACTGCTAATTTTAGCAGTTAAAAACAAACAAACAAAAAGCTAAGTAGGTAATGGATAAACAGTGTCCCAGTGCACATATACAACATGTGTTGTATTCCATTTTTAACCACCACAATATAGTTGCTGTCTACACATTAACCAAAAATCTAGTTTGACCCTAACTTCAGTGAGTCAGCTTTGAGACCAACTTTACTGTTATTTTTCCCCCTTTACTATCCTTCTGATACTTCTTTTCTTTGAACACAGAGACGGTTGCATGCTTTAAAAACATATTTTCTTCCCTAAATGCTTCACCTCCCCGCCCCTCCTGCAGTGAACCTAATGTCCTCGATGACTCCCAAGGCCTGGCAGCTGAGGGCAGCCTCTCTAGGTACAGTGTTTACCCTACCTGTATGTCAGTGTCTGTGCTGGGAACAACCTGCTCCCTATATTCACTGTCTTTCCTTACTCATCCTCAGTTCTCTCTCCCTCCATTCCTGTTCCTTGTTCTTCATTGATTATCAGGCCTGCAAGTCAAACGTGCAGCAACCCTAGTTCAGTTGAGACTATTGATTACTAGTAACCTTTATTGGCAAAAAAAAAAAGAAAAAGCGGGGGCGGGGCGGGTTCCATGTGAAATAAAACTTGTCACACCAAACTCCTAGATTATCTGTTGCAGGACTTTGTCCGTGTCTTTGTAGCTTTTACTAGGTACTGTATCAGATTAGAGTCTTCTCTTCTCTTCTCTTCTCTTCTCAACAAAGGGCTCTATTTCTATTTTTATTTATACATAACACATCAGTGTTAATGGGAGACAGTGATTTTTAAGTATTTTTGTTGCTATGTATTAAACACCATGTAATGTAATGGTGGCCCTTGCTAGAATACTAACCATTGATCCTGCTGTGGCATTCAAATCATAATGCAGCTCATAATGACTGCTGCCACAATACCATAACTGTTGTAGGATCTCTTAAGATGAGTGACTGTTAGAACTGGACTGCTACACAAAGTTCAGGGAAATAAGAGAAGGACAATAATGAGTAAAGGACCATTTTAACTAAATGGAACTATAGAAAAACTCGTTGAATAGATTATAACAGTATTTAAATGCTTTGAAGACTGTGTCAACAGTTCTCTCATCTTCTTTGATGCCAGGTAAGACAAAAGGAAAAGTTTTAAGGTGCAAGAAGATAGGTTTAGGGAAAATACCCAAAACTTTTCACTAACCCCTTTAAATACGTGGAAATATAAGCTATTGAATTTTATCCTTTGGAGATCTTCATGTGGAAACTGAGGAAGAAATCAGCATTGTGCTATTGCAAGCATTCCTTCTGTGCAAACACCATCACTCCTGTGCACTGTTCTGGGGTTTCCCCCAGCATACACACCCCAAGCTTATTTCAGAGGCACAGGAGTAGGAGAGAAGGGAAAGCCCCAATGTGCAAGCAGAAAGCCCTGCACAGGGCACTCCTTTGCCTTTCTGGGTTCATTAAGTGAATCCTGACCTGAATGACTATTTGTCAGGAACTGTTTAGCTATATTCATACGAGCCAACTCCTAGGGGCCGAAGGGTCTTCAGCCCCCCAATAAAATATCTGAGGGGGCCAGGGCCCCCAAAACTTAGTGGGCATTGCCTTTCAAATGGTGTTCATGACCACGTCATGTGATGCATGACACCCCCTCCCAATATTTTACTCAAGTGGCATCCCTGGCTATATTTATTACATAGTGAGTTCAAAATTTTAGTTTTTAGTTACACTTCCAGCAAACAAGTTGCTGCAATGCATTAATTAAACCTGTGCAGCATCTGTCAGGTTCCTATTAATCATTTTAATCACATGTACTAATTTCAATAATATGGGAGACCTTTTTTTAGCAGGTGGTTTACTAGATGGTTTCAAAATCTTTGGAAGTTCACTGAAGTGTTACTTAAAATTACTTACTTGCATCTTCTGAGGCAGGTCTTCCCTACCAAAGTAATCTGCTTGCAGCTTTCTACAGTAGCCATATCTGGGTGTTAAAGCCATTGCATGATTAGAGTTGCATGTAGAGACTGTAGGGATCTGTTCGCTTATTCGGCTACCCTCTGTGGATTGGAGGGGATCTGCTTCAGGGAGTCTGCTGCCCTGGTGCGATATACATAGAACTCTGCATAATCAGGGAACACAACAGAGGGGTGAGACCTACTGTTCTCTCAATATGCGAGCTCTTCAGTGCCTGGACAGGGCTACAGATAGGATTAAAGCTATTTCTTAATGGTCCATCTAGAGAATTTTGTTCTAGGACAAATGCTATGTAAGAGAGTCTCCGCACTTGGCTGGAATTTTCCTTAGTAATACTCTTTACCTCTAGCAGGATCCATTGGGAGAGAAGGGTTGTTGTTTTCTCATGCTGTCATACTAGACCCAGGGGCCACACTCTATGTGGCTCATTTCGGCTGCCTGCCTGAGCTACCTAAATTGGTTTGAAGTGCCTATATGCAGTGTGTGACTGTTCTCTTTATGGGTCCTGTGTTTCCTTCCTTTATTTTGGCTTGCTTCCAGGGGCAAGCTACAAAAAGGTTCCTGAGAAGGGATGACGTTCCTTCCTTCAAGCATAGGAGGAGCTAAGCCAACCTGGGTCCAGTATGACAGTGCAGAGAGTCCAACGGATCTATTCCTTGCCATCTTAGTTACAACCCTGTATTAAACCCTTACATTTCAACTTGGCAAAAGAGATTCCCTTTGACCATTTTGGAAGGGTCAGCCACTCTATATTTAAGATTCTTCTCTGAAAATTCCAAACCCTCCCCCAAGATTAATTAATTTTCAAAGAGCATCTCTCCACCCCATGCCCCAGCTTGCAAAAATCATTGGACTGAAGACTTCTGCCCAGCACTAGGTGAGAGATAGACCAAAGAACATATACACCACATAAATACGAAGCATTAATTCTTCCTCTGGCGTAAGATCAATAGCACTATTGTTGCTGATGTGCTCCAAGACCATTAAAATTTTGATAACTTATAAATGTTGCTTTATTTGGTTCAATTTCTTAAGCTGCAATAAACAAGAACCATAAGTATCCATCAAAGTTAGGGAAGATGGGGGTGGGGAGCCTTTTTCAGTCCAGACATCAGCAAAATCTATTTCAAAGTCAAATACTGAATAATGCATGCCAAGGCTTGTTAAGGAGATGTATAAGGGACAGAATTAAAATGTACTGTAATCAGACAATGGCAAAGTACTATCTACTACTGAAATTGTCTTCATATTGCTGTTCTTTCAACTAGAATACTGGCAGGCATTCCCTGTTATATGAACAGTTCTTATTGGATGGTATAAACTTTATACTATAAAGTAATGGAAACAGACGGGGAGACATTGTTCTAGTTTGCAGATGAGTGCTGCAGTAGGGTTTTGTGCCTGCTTAATTGTGGAACTATGTTTGTTCTCAATTCAGAAAATTTGCTTTCTGTTGAGTCTGTTAAATTCATTTTTTGAAGACCATGATCATGCTTTTTCTAGGACTAGTGCCTATGTTAATCACTATCCATAAAGAAACTTGAGCCTGCAAGTATGTGTTCAATGTGATAACTTTTTCCATTAAGTCTTGTGCCCATGACATGAATTAATACTTTGTCAACTGTGTTCATCATTCACCTTCTGAACTAAAATTATAAATGATTAAGGGGTAAATTAAAAATTTAACAGGAAGGAAAATGTGTGTTTCCAACTGTTGCCTAGTGTCTGCAAAAGAACAAACAAAAAAAGACATTAGGATCATAAAATTACATCCTTTTATTGACTTGCCTTCATCCTTCATGGCATGGGGAGCAGAATGGCCATTGTATTATTACTGTATTATTGCATGATTTTGAGTTCAGTTTGCGAGACTGATACTTTCCAATATATGGCCTACTCTTGAATGTCATTACTCTTTTTATCCTAGTACTCTTCATATCCTAATTCCAAACCTAACAGATACTCTCCCGTTGCCTTCAGAGGTGATGTGATTTTGGAAGCTATTTTATCAATATGTTTAGCAACGTCTGCAATAAAACAAGTCTCTTGTATATGTTCTTCTACAGTAGCGATAATGCTTTTAACACTTAACAGGGTAGCAAGTGTGCAGAGTGAACCTGGACACCACAATCTTCTTCTACAGCAACCATTAGGGAGAAAAAGAGGCTTGAGGCAGGTAAGTTCATAATACGTTGGTAGCCTATTGGATGAAATAATTGATTACATTTTGTTCAGTAGAATTTGCTTGAAAATGAAGTAGACCATATCAATGTTAAGCATTGGGTTTATGAAACTGATTGTGATGTATGCCTGTTTCTGTGTAGAGATTGCATTGTTCAAACAAGACAACAAGGAGGAGTGTACAGCCTTTAGGAGCACATGTTTAATCACTGCATTTCATTTTCATTATCTGCATTAAAAATCTCAGACACTTTTTAAAAAAAAATGCAGGACATGGTGAGAGATTGCTAATCTGTCCTAGCAATAACAAGACCATATTAAATAGTGTCTCCCTTATTCTCATATTATCAAGTAAAATTCTAAAAGGTACAATTTTGTTCACCTGCCTTGTTAGATCAAATAGTGAAAACAAAATAAATGTATCTACTGAAAAAAATAGGGCTATACAGTAGCTCACATTTAACTTGTGAGCATTCAGCTTTATGTGCACGGCAAAAAATTAATAATAAATAAAAGGGGTGTGACTTTGGCATTCCCACCTGCCATCAAACCTAAAAGGTTTTGACGATATGTGATTTAAGCTCTTTAGGCACAATCCGCAGAACATAACTCGCACATATGTTGCAGGCTTACTGTCAAGGGAGATGTATTGCAGAACCACATTATTGTATTTCTAACTTTGTTCCTTCAATGCTTTCCAGCTAAGAAGGCCTCTTTTATCACGTCAAAAAACACAGACGGAACCTCGCAGCCGTCATGGCGCACGTCTTTCTACCACACGTAGAAGCATACAGCCCAAAGCAAAACCAACTGGTAAGGAAACATTTTTTCCAATACTGTGGTTTCATTTTTTAAAGCTCCTGGTGAGGAAAGCAGTGGTGAGCTAGTGAACCTCTGCACATGTAACAGGGTGCTAGCTTCCTCACTGCCTGCTGCGCACCCATAAAATCTGCTGAAGAGTCCTCCAACCCTCAAAAGCAGATTTTGAGCACTCTCCCAGGTGCAGTGCTATGTGCTCACCCAAAACTCTCCTACCTTCTCCTTCCTCTCAAAAACAAAATGGTACTTTCCACCTGTATCAGAAAATGATCCAGGTACACAACCACTTGTGTGCCTGTGTGGAGTAAATGTGGAGCTTAAGAATATGATTCAACATAAGATCATGTCTTATAAAAGATGGGATAATGTTTGCTGTGCTCATTGTGGAGATGGAATGGCATTGCTGCTGTAGGTCCAGAAATCCAAACTGCCACCTAAAGGTGGGCAGTGTTGGCCAACTATTTCTCTCCATTCATGTTGTGGTTCGGTGATACACTTTGAAGGAAAGGCAGGGAAATTCTCTGCAATTTATGTGGGGGGTCAGTTGTAACCTAAGTTCCTCCTCCTATCGTGAAAGTTATCTCTATTAACATAGATTGTATAATTACTTGCAATAAACTTGTTTAGGATCCGGATGCTAATTTATTGTTTCCTATCTGTATTTATTTTTTATTTTTTAATCTGTATTGGGGATTTTCATTCTGGAGCAGGAACAAAGCATGATGTCAGGGAAGTGCCATCAGAGCAAAAAACGGAGGCAGGGCTACCCAGCGATGCCGGAGAGGGGACGAGCAGGGGGGAAGGATTTCAGCGTAGCACCCATAGAGAAGAGAGGGAGATGGAGGAATTGGTGACAGGGCTCCGAGACCCTTCCCCCGAAACTAGTGGAGAGAGCGCTGGGACGCCCCTGCCTTCCCCTTACTTGCGCAGACGCGTTCCGCGCGGAGAACATAGGAGGAGACTCGGGGTCAAACAGCTTTTATGCTGGAAGAGGTTCAAGAGACGCCCACTCTCGGATTCTGCAAGTGACTAACAGGTCACGGAGGGCGAGCTCCGACCCTAAGCATGGTTGGGGCAAGCAAACTAACTGAACTGAAGTAAGGTTACGCACAAGTAACCCCTCACAACCATTACACATGATGATGTTTTTTCCTGTGTGCTACTGTACTGATTATCAAATTATGTATTATTTTATTTTGATTTGTTGTGAGCCATCTTGGCCTGTTCCATGAAAAGATGACATAAAAATAAATTGATTGATTTACTGATTGAAAACAAGGGGCTGGAAATAGGCATGTCAGAGGATTTCAATTCAGGCTAGATTTTGGTGTGAACAACACCTCATTCATTCCACAGGGCAAGTCTCAGAATTGTGGCTTAGTCTGCAGATTGACGAACTTTTCCAATGGCCAGTTTAATCATTGTATTGAGGAGAACTGAGGGATTGCTCTTTCTCTTTTCTTAACACTAAAGTTGTGTTGACCAGCTTCAAAGTGCAGCACCTCTGCTATACCAAGTCAAAACACTTTTTAAATTGTGCAAGAAGCAACTGCACATAATTTCCTTAAAGGCACTATACTAATAGATAGACAGACAGATAGATAGAGATAGAGATAGAGAGAGATAGAGATAGAGAGATAGAGATAGAGATAGAGATAGAGATAGAGATAGAGATAGAGATAGAGATGATAGAGATAGAGATAGAGAGAGAGAGAGAGATTTTATATATATATATATATATGATAGATAGACAGATGATAGATAGATAGTTGGTTGATAGATATGATAGATATGTAAATATATAGCTATATATATATATATATATATAGCTATATATTTACATATCTATCAACTATCTATCTATCATCTGTCTATCTATCATCTATCTATTATTCTCCTGTTACGCCACCTGGAGAATAATCTTTCAGTTCACCTTGTAAGCACTCCCCATTTTCATGTGTCTTTTCGTGAGTGTTTTTATTCAGGGGTTTTTTTTAAAGGATTTCCCTGGAAATACCCATTTAAAAATCTCATCTGGAACAGGGTGGGATAAAGCATATCCATAAGACCAGGACAGGTCAGTCTGGTTCATCCATCCCTAGGCAGAAGGTAGGCATTCAGGCCATGAAATGGTTCCAGAATTCATTTTCAAACGCGTGTGGTGGTACATCCACTGCTGCTTATGGTCTAATTCTGCAGTTGATCAAAAACGATCTGTAACCTTCACTGAAGCTAAATCCGAGGCATTGACATCAAAGCCGGATCCAGCACCAATTGCAGCCCAGCAGCAAAGCAGCAAAAAGAGCAGCCCTTCAGACGGTAGCAAGCAGGAAGCTGCAAACAGATCCACTCTGCCTCCCTCACCTGCTGTTACTGTGGCAGATCTCCATAGTCAAGTCTCCTCCAGTCAGGTAATCTACTGGGAAAAGTGTGTTTGCTTGCTTGTCACAGTTTATTCTTCTGTTCCCGCTAGGGATGGTGGAAAATTTGATTCAATTTGCATTTAAAGGCTTACTTACTAAATTTACATTTTCTGAAATACTATGCAAACTGAAACACGGCTATCCTTTGAAATTCACACTACCTGAATCTTGCAATTCAATTCTCCAGCCAAATAATGTTTATTTGTACAAAAATGCATATACAGTGGTGCCCCGCAAGACGAATGCCTCGCAAGACGAAAAACCCGCAAGTCAAAAGGGTTTTTCGGTTTTTGCGTCGCTTCGCTAGACGATTTTCCCTATGGGCTTGCTTCGCAAGAAGAAAGCCCATAGGGAAATCTCCGGGGACCTCTTTTAAATGCTGGCGGTGGGGAGCAAAGCCTTTTCCCGAAGGCCGGCGGGGGCCGAAAGGCTTTGCTCCCCACCGCCAGCATTTTAAAAGCGGTCCGGGATAGCAGAGAAGCGCTTCCCGCTATCCCGGACGGCTTTTGAAGGCAGACGGGGGGGAGCAAAAACTTTCGCCCCCCCGCCGGCCTTCAGTAGAGGTCCTGGACCTCTTCAGAAGGCCGGCAGGGGGCGAAAGTCTTTGCTCCCCCCTGCCTGCCTTCCCGGGAGAGCGGAGAAACGCGCTGCGATTCTTCACTCTCCCGGACGGCTTTTGAAGGCAGGCGGGGGGGGAGCAAAGACTTTCGCCCCCCGCTGGCCTTCAGAAGAGGTCCAGGACCTCTTCTGAAGGCCGGCGGGGGGCGAAAGTCTTTGCTCCCCCCCGCCTGCCTTCCCGGGGGCTTTAAAAATGCCCCAGGACAGCGGAGTCCTCCGCTGTCCCGGGGCGATTTTAAAATGCTGGCGGGCGGCAGCGCTGCCGCCCGCCAGCATTTTAAGATCGCCCGGGACAGCGGAGAAGTCTCCGCTGTCCCGGGAAGGCAGGCGGGGTGGAAGCAAAGACTTTCGCCCCCCGCTGGCCTTCAGAAGAGGTTGGGGGACAGACTGTCCCCGGACCTGGTCTGAAGGCGGTTTCCATAGGAACGCATTGATTGATTTTCAATGCATTCCTATGGGAAACCGTGCTTCGCAAGACGAAAAACTCGCAAGACGAAAAGACTTGCGGAACGAATTAATTTCGTCTTGCGAGGCACCACTGTACAATGGCGAAGTGTGCATATAAATGCATATTTGTGACTGGACAATACATAAATGCGCTTTGCAAAAATGTGTATATTAGGCAAAATTTCATATAAATGTATGTAGGAGGAGAAATTGGCACAAAGACGCTGGCAAATTTTCATGAGGACTTTAAAAAAAATGCAAACTGATATAGAAATATGGAAAATTGAACATCATACTGGAAAAAATTTAAACTGGGAGAAACTGAGATTGACATATTTGCCCACCCCTACTCTGCATATATGTTTGCTATTTATTTTCTCATTGTATCTTAAGATAGTCCTCTGTTCTTTCTGTTCCCTTATGCCTTTCCTCTCTTTGCGCACATATTTGAACATATTTCCATAAATATATATTTTATTATTTATCTAGTTACAGTAATGCATGGGAACCTCTCAAATGTTAATTCCCCAGTCTCTTGTATTTCTAAAACGACTTACAAAAGTGACATTACAGTGCCTACAAAATGTCTAATAATCCCACAGAAATCCATACAGTCCAAGACACAAAGAGCAAAATATCAACACCAGGCACAGTGCACCAGTGCTCCTGGGCTGCGTCAGCAGGCACCACAGCTATGAAGTCCAATGGAAAGTGAGAGGCGGAGCAGGATACTGGATTTTGGCATTGCACAGGGCCCCACTGAAATTTGAGGTGTCAAGGTCCGTTGGCACCAGCATCACTCTTCCAGCATGGAGTGACCTGTTTTGCTCACTGAATGTGGCAGGACCCCCAAAGTGGCAGCCCCAAACCAGGGCATTCCAGGTGCAGAGAGGGGCTGAGCTGTCCTTGCTGCCATCATGCAATGGCATCAAGACTGGTCCAGGTCTTATTGCGGAGTCAGCTCACAATATGCCTGCCCCACTTTTCACCCTGGCCAGCAACATAAGTGGCAGGGTTTCAGATGTGTGTGCAGCCTTGCCACCCACGAGGGCGGCTGGGGGTTGGATTGCAGCCATTGGAATTTGACCGTTTTAAGGATAGTTGCAGGGTAATGTTTATCTGCAACAACCTTTCTTCCTTTCAGAATGTGACGGCTTCTGCTGAGGATAAAAAAAAGGACGAAAATGTGGAGCAAAAGCCAGCACCAGCTCACAGTACCACTCCACCCACAGAACTTTCTGACACCGAGGATTTTGCAGGCCTTGAAACCACCAGCTTACTGCAGCATGAAGACACTGTCCTTCACATTAGTGAAGACAATGGGACAGAGAATCCCCTACTTTCCAGCCAGTTCAGCTACACGCAGGTTGAGGTGGGACAGACTGATATTGACCTGGATGAGTCTCATGTTTGACTTGGGAAGCAGCAGGTAGTACACCAGAGGAATGAGAGATCTTCCTCTGGTCTTCCTATTCTTCTAGAGGTATGTAAAGGAGCACTTTATGAACATGTGGAACACATCTAGTATCCTATTGGTAAAGTTGGGCCAATATATCTTAGAAAATAAGCTGCAGCTTTGGACAGATCTAGGTGGACTCAGGGCACACCATAAAATAGAGGAAGAGATTATCACTGGAACCTTCCTAGGCACAGAACTGATTCACAACATCTTTTGCACTCTTTAGCTTCTATAAGTTAAATAACAAATGCCAGGCAGAAATTGTTGTTGTTTAGTCGTTTAGTCGTGTCCGACTCTTCGTGACCCCATGGACCAGAGAACGCCAGGCACCTCTGTCCTCCACTGCCTCCCGCAGTTTGGTCAAACTCATGCTGGTAACCTTGAAAACACTCGAAAACAGGCAGAAATAGAGAACTATATTTTTGGAGGTTATCCACCTTAATATAGTAATCTAAATCTAAAGTTTATTTTTGTAATTTCAGAAGATATATATATATATATATATATATATATGCTTTCTGATTATATATATAATCAGAGACATAATTACTAGCGATAGAACTGCAGAATGCTTTATGATGGTAATATTAATACTGGTTAGCATCAGAATATTAACCACCAAACAAAGTTCAGAGGAATATTTTGGGTGATCTCTGTTCCTTGTTTACACTTACACTATCTGAAATATAAACTCTTTTCACTCTCTTGAAAACTAAATGTGGACAATACGGAATGGAAAAAATGATACTGCTATATAGAGTTGTGAAACACTGTAGCAAGTGTTCTGTAAATTATACTAAATATCCTGCTTTGAATGTTTAAACAACCTGAATATAAAAACAGAAGGAAAGTGTGTGCATCTTTGTGCTACACTTATAGTTGCATCTGTATTTCCATTAATATAATCTACATAAAAAACCAGGAGTTGATGTGTATGTAACAAGTATTTTTGCACACTGGGAGTGTGACGTGAAGATTTATTTTCACATACACTTATATGAATCTGCAGGTATCTGTGATTCTCAGTGTGAAATGTATTGAATTATACCTCTCTTTGAAGCTTATTCATCTAAAATCATGGATGATTTGCAATCTAGACTCAATGAATGAAAGAATGAATGTAAGCATTAATTTTCAATTAGGGGAATAACATTTTCTGATGTCATTAAGTTGATATAAATTAATTTGTTTCTAACATGGGTTTATTGTGCCAGCCATATGTATGGTTACCAAAATACCTTTCCAGAAGGCTAAGCTTAAATTATATATATTTCATAAATAGCTGAGAATGGTTTCTTGAAACTATGCAGGAAAAAGCGCTGCATCACTCCTGTCACTTTAAACCAAACCAAGCCTCTGTACCAAGCCTTTTTTCACAGAGAATTTGTGTGTCACTTTTTACATGTTATTAATTAAAGTGATAATTTGATCTATTCATAGGGTGGCTTCCTCATTGGATTCAATGAGATTTGAATGGGAAAGTTCAGGAAGCAGCACTCTGTTTCCCAGCTTGTATCCCTCCTAATCAGGGAACACGTTTTTAAGAGCATGATCATGGTCAGCAGAGTTCTACATGCATTAAAAGAACTGTAATGTAAAAACAAATAACAAAGGGTGTATGGACCTTTTAGCAAGCTGAGGCTGCAATCCTACCCCAACTTATTTGGGAGTAAGCAGCACTCAATTCAATAGGACTTAATTCTGAATAGAGATAGCACTGCACTGCAGTAGAAGTACTGTATGTTGGATTTGCTTTTCTTTTGGGAATAATGGGTGGCTTTGCACAAGTGACTCCTTCTTATGTGTTGGGACTCCTCATTCCTCTCCTTCCCCATGAATCAATCTGCCCTGGATTTCTGGTGAACAAGTATTTGCAGAGGGGAGAGGAGGAAAGGGAGGTCCCTCACACTTAGTTAGATTCCATCCCATGTGTGGAAAACATTTTCTGAACTACAAATGAAATATTTTTATTAAAAAAACATTAATTGATATTTCAAACCTATAATTTCTGGTCCACTGAGGATTTCTTTATGGTTAAATTTATTCATTTATTAGTGCACATTATGTGACTATAATATGGAAATGACAATGCAGACAACAAGCATATACCTGTATTTTACAAAGATTTTTAGGGAAATGTTTTCAGTAATGACATGCTAATTTAGGTAAAGGGAGTATTTATCTGTATGTGCAATAAGTATTTCACCTGATCATAGTTTTAAGAATAGAAAATACTGTGATTCACTATATAAAAGCCAGTTCTCATAAAACGTAGTATCTTCATCATTACCAGTTGTACGGTATTGAATACATTTTAGCAAGCCATAATGAGAACTCATAAATATCCCTATTGTGGTGTTCTTGTTTTCATTTCTGTCTTTTTTAAGTTGCAATTTTAAAATTACATTAGTGACTTTAAAATAACATCAATCTTGTGGTTCAGCAAGGCTGCTGCTTAAGCAGTTTATTGAAATCCTGAGCACGCCTGTTTTTCAAGTATATATCTATGTCCTATTAGGCACACTGTAGTGACTAAAGGTGCATACAGATGTGCTCTTAACAGACGTTGTGCTTTTTCCAGTATATTGATAAGTGACAAGTATATTCTGCTGTGAAGAAAAACTATGCTGCTTCCTTAGTGTTAGAGGCCTTATGTATACGTAGTGTTCAAAAAATGATCTGTGTTGTAAAAAAACAACTGTCTGTCAGTGTTCAGTAAAGTTTGGTTGTTTCAACTTTTTACATTAACTTGCTGTCATTGATATTGTTACAAATCACAAAGTCCCCCTTTCTAAAAGACTGTCATACCAAGTTATGAGATTACAGCCATGAAGTTTACCGTAAATTTCCTCTTCAACATGTGCCTCCTCATAGCTTTTCAAGCAGTGCCCAGTCCCAGTCCAGTTTTATACAAAGGGAGCATTACTGTATTGGAAATCTTCAGTATGATCATTGTTTTACAGTTGCTTTTTCTATATGTGATCGTAGCTGTGCTGAATGTCAAAAATACTCGTATGTGTGTTTATGTGTACATCTATATGTATAAGAATGTCAAGGGATGTATTTTTAAGAATGTTTGCTGCAAGATTTTAAAGAAAAGCTGTTGAGACTTGAAATGGTTTTAATTTCTAGAGAATTTTGCCAATATATTTTAGCAAAAGAAAAATTGGCATAAAAATCAGAATTCCACTAGTGTTATAAGAACAAGTAAGCTGTTTCCCTCCAAATTTTTAAAACAGGGCGTTCCCTGTAAATATTCATTAAAATTGTTAAGCTTTAATACAATGCATTTTGACACTTGCATTGCCAAAGAGATATGTAAAAATATAAAGGGAAAGGAAAATAACACCAGATTGTACGGTTAGTAAATGATCTCAGGGCAGTCAGGAGAATGTTTATTGACAAATGTTATTGACAAATGTTACATATGGAAGTGAAGGAAGGGCTATCTTGCCATGTTAGATATTAAGGGAGAATATTTGAAATCAATATACTTTTATTAAAATATTTGTTTATACAAACCATGAAGCCAACCATGAAATTAGGAATTCGTACCCAGTTAAAATGAATTTTTAATGTTAACCAGAAAAATGAAGCCCACTGAGAAGATAGAATCATTTTAAACTATGGGATGTAAGGATACAGAGCTGAAATGTTCTAGATCTGCAATGTGTGCCAAATGACCAAAGATGAAGCATAAAGATGTCTGAATTATGTTTATGAAAGAGTACAGTAGTCTAACGTTTGAATATGAATAAATAATAAAAGTTCTCTACAAATATTTTTGTTTGAAGACATTTCTGTTCACAATGGTATTTTTTCAGAGTTGGTGTTTTCAATTTTCATACCACTTGTTAACAGGAGCCAATGTGGTGTAACAATTACAGTGTTGGGCTAGGACCTGGGTGACCAAGGGTTCCAATCCCCAATCACCCATGAAGTTCACTGGGTGACCCTGGGCTCCTTAGAAGAAAAAGGTAGTCCACAGAAGTAAGTATAATAATTCCATTAGCAACTATGGCTTGATCTATCAAGAGAAATGTTGCCATGGTTATGGAATTATTTTGTGAATCATTTTTGGAGGGAGTTATTGCATGTATTCTGTTTCAGTATAAATGACTATACAGACCTTCACAATTTATGATGCATCAAACCAAATGTACTGTGATCTGCTATGTGCTTGATACCCCTTTCCCCTGCACCCTCCATTTCTATAGTCCCAGGATGGCACAAAGCCAAGTTTGTTGACCCACAGTGAACAAGCACACCTGGCTGACAGGCTTTGTGCAGTTGTACATCTTCCAGTCCAGATCTATGAAATTAGACTTTAACAAACGGATGGGAAAATAATCCAGGGGGAAAAATATGCCACTTGCCATGTATCAACAACTTTGTGTGCCCACTTAGCATGCTGTGGCCTGTGCCAGTGCGCTACTAGTAAGATAAATGGGTGAGCGGAGTAACTCGCACAGCACATGTAACGTTGCTCAACTGAACAAGCTTGGAAGGCAAGGATTTACCTGTAACAATAATCTAGTCTCGTTTACTGGAAGTTCAGACAGGGATTGAGTCTCTATATTAGGCATAGACAAGCCAATTCCGAGTCTTCCCCCCTCCCCCAATGTCTGCTGCTTGGGATGCTACAGTCGATAAGAAGCAAACAAGTATCATCTGTACAAATGCCATTTCCCACTTAGGCTAGGACCCAAACCAATGGCTTCAAAGGACAAGAAAGGAGATTCGGACTAAACATCAGGAAGAAATTTCTGACAGCAAGAGCTGTTTGACAGTGGTACAGACTCACTCAGGAGGTTGGGGACTCTCCTTCCTTGGAGGTTTTTAAGCGGAGGTTGGATGGCCATCCGTCATGGATGCTTCAGTTGAGATTCCTGCATTGCAGGGGGTTGGACTAGATGATCCTTGGGATCCATCCCAACTCTACGATTCTATGAAAACATCGGATTGAAGTCACTTCGGTGGCATAACATGGAGCAGACATTGTGCTTACCACAAGGCAGGCAGGGGCAGAAATATGTCTCCCTTGCAACCCCCGACCTGTGTTCTCTCTGCCACTTCTGCTGCTGCTGGAAGACCCCCAAGCCCCCCCCCACTCGAGAGGTGAGGGCATTCCACAAGGCCTTGCCGCTCACCTTCTCTGCCCCAGGGGTGGTGAAGACGAGTGCCATCACCATGTGTTGGAAGGCTGCCCCACACCCCCATCTTGCAGAAACCCAGCATGAGGCAGGGGGTCATTCCAGTGGAAACAGTGGGGCGCTGCCTCTTGCTGCTTCACCCCATCTTATTGGCTGTGCCCAGGGGGCAGTGATCCCCATTTCAGATTAAAGCTGCTGCCTGCCATGAGAGGCCCTTCTTCCTGTGCTCCCCCCCATGAGGTCCAGAGGGGAGCCTTTTCTGCGGTGGCTTCCCATTTGTGGAATGCTCTCCTCAAAGAGGCTCACTTTCCACCTCCATGAAGGAAAAACATTGATTAACATTCCATGGCCTTTTAAATGTTGGGGGCGTATGAGTTTGTATTCTTGTTTTTGTTTTATTACGTATTTTGTGTTTCACCCTGTCATCTTCCGTTGGTGGGCGGTGTTGTAAACAAAAATCTGCCCTTTTTCCCTTATGGGCTATCCAAGAGCCCATATAGAGTCCTTACATAGGTTCCCTATTGGTAGGAGAGAATAACAGAGGCCAACCAGAGAATATTGAGAAGCAAAGCAGCTAGTAAACTTGATCTTTATTGATCTGTTGCAACAGGGTGCTCCCCTCACACACAGGAGAGAGGGACCCAGAAAAATAGTGTGCAAGGCCTTATAAAGACTTTTGAAATTGCCACCCTGTAGATCAAGACCATTCCCAGAAACATCATACATACATCACAGAAGGGGGTGTAACCTAAAACCCCTCAGATACATCACACCTACATCACAAAAAGGCGGTCTAAAACAGAACATTTGAATGTTGTTTTTTCTCCTGTCCTTGTATATCTCCTGTCTGATTGGATTGCCTGGATAGCCTGATGTCAGAGCTGCCTCCAGGTCCCAGCTCACAGAGGACCAACGCTAGCCGGTAGTAATGTACAAAAGTCTTTATTGAGGTTCAGTTTCCATTTACAAGCCGCAGCGTGCAGCCCTACGTCTAGACGCTAGATCGGCGAAGCTCCGTCTGAGTCTCCACCCCCTGTACACCAGTTTAAGACTCTAGCCTTACTCCACCTTTTCCGTTGCTCCTTTCTCCTCTGGGTCCGTCTGCCCCCCAGGGTCTCCTCCTTCCTGGACTCCTCTGACGCTGACCCCCCTGACTCCTGTCCCTCCTTTCCGCGGGCTTTAGGACCTGGCTCCCTATCCGGGCTACCCACTGTGCCGCTCGCCTGTACATTTGAACTTGGCGCGCGCGCCCAGCTTCCGACCTTCCTCTTGACCGTTTCCGCGCTCTCCGATGGAGGCGTGGCCAATCCTGACTCATCTCCTCCCGCTGGTGGTGAGCAGCCTGATCCCGATACCTGGGACTCCTCCCCCCTACTGCGCTCTGGTGGGGAAGCTGGTCCTGATTTCCAACTGCTGCTCTCTGAGTCCCCTCTGGCCCCTTCTTCCTGGGGTGTCCCCCAAGGCACCCCCCTTGCTCTGACCATGGGAGCCCCTTTCTGTGAGTCTTCCGATTCGCTGGAAAGACTCAGAGACCTCGGACCACTGTCATCGCTTACGCTTCCTTCGGATTCCTCCCCCTCGCTCTCCATTTCCTCCCTTTCCTTTGCCTCTGCTCCTGAGCCCCTGACACCTGGCCAGTCTTTTGTAATGATAAATACTTAGTTCCTGGGCCAGGTCACAGGCTCACCCCCTGTTCAAACACAGACATGCCCTTAAGACAGGATTTGTGAAGGAAAAGACAATGGGGAGGCTTGTCCATTTTCCTTTGACCTTGCAGAGAAAACATTTGCTCAGTTTGGGATTCAAAATGGTTCCAGCTCGGTCTTCCTGCGCTTGGTTAGGAACTTAGGAACATTTATTATATATCGAAGACTTTAGAATTCTTATCACAGCTGCATTACAAAATTAACAAATAATAGGAGGTGAAGCCCCCCCGAGCGCAGCTAAGGGGCTCCGCGCAGCGGGCGGGAGCGCTAGGGCCCCAACGCGGCGGCGCTCCAGGCAGCGCTCCCTCCCGCCACAGCTAGTTAGGACCCCGCCTACCAAACGGAGGCCTTCCGATTGGAAGGGAACGATGGCGCGCTTGCATGCGATTAGCTGGTCGCCCTCCAAGCCAGCCAATAGAATTCCGCCCACCATGAGGTGACTGGAAGGCGGCAGCTGAGTGGCTGGTCGGCTGGCTTCGACGCGCGCAGCTCCTCAGAGGCCAATCCGGAGCACCGGCAACCAGCCCCGCCCCCGAGGTGGACTGAGCGACGGATTGTCCTTCGGAAGAAACATGTCGTCCTATTCGCGGTTATCCCTTCGCAGGCACGTGGCGCGCGCGGGGCCTTGTGGGATGCGTAGTTCCACCCCGTCCGCAGGGGGGGGGGGAAAGAAGTGTAGAGGCGGGGCTTCCGGGGAGGTTTCCGAGGCTCCCCCGGAAGCCGAGGCGGGGCTCGCGGACTACATTTCCCCTCAGGCGCGCCTTCGCTTCCGGCCAGGCCAGGAGGGCTCTCCCGTCCCTCCGCCATGGCGTCCGGCTGCCGCGTCGGCCCCTCCATCCTCAACAGCGACCTGGCGGCCCTGGGCGCCGAGTGCGGCCGGATGGTGGATTGCGGAGCGGACTACCTGCACCTGGATGTAATGGACGGGTAACTGCGCCGCGGACCGCGAAGGGGAGGCCGAAGCCAGAGGGGGGGGGACACGGCGGGGGCGCGCGGCCCGCGCTTCCGGTTAACATGCGGGGGCGTCTCTGGTGACCCCCCCCCCGCGACAGTCCTGTAGTAGACTTAATATGCGCCTTCCAGGCTAGCAAATCTAATGTAGTCCATCTGCCTCATCATCTACTCCCTTTAATCTAATCCAGAGTCAGGTAGGTAGCCGTGTTGGTTGGTCTGATGCAGTCGAAATTAAAAATTAAAAAATTTAAAAAATTTAAAAAATAGTCCAATAGCACCTTAGAGACCAACTAAGTTGTTCTGGGCATAAACGTTTGTGTGCATGCACACTTGAGATACGAAAGCTTATACCCAGAACAACTTAGTTGGTCTCTAAAGTGCTGCTGGACTATTTTTTTTACTCCCCCCCCCCCATCTAATCTAATCCAATCCATCTAATTGATTTTGTTTATCTGTCTGGTATTTAATAGAATCAACCAATTTAATATAATCAGCTAATCATTTTTTAAAATAATCCACCAACCTATATATTAATCTACCCGGTCTGATCCAATCCATTAATCTGATTATCTGGATCTATCTAAAAAGGTAAAGGGACCCAGGACCATTAGGGGTTGCGGCGCTCATCTCACTTTATTGGTCAAGGGATCCAGCGTACAGCTTCCGGGTCATGTGGCCAGCATGACTAAGCCGCATCTGGCAAACCAGAGCAGTGCACGGAAACGCCGTTTACCTTCCCGCCAGAGCGGTACCTATTGATCTACTTGCACTTTTTAGCATGCTTTCGTATCCCGTCGCAGGGATTCGAACTGCTGACCTTCTGATTGGCAAGTCCTAGGCTCTGTGGTTTAACCCTTTTATCTACCTGGATCATCTAATCTATCTATCTGTCCATCTAATCTAGCTTTCTGGCCTTATCTATTTAATGTCATTAATCAATCCACCTGTTGATCTACTCTACTCAGTCTAATACAATCTAATAATCTGACATATTTATCTATTAATCCATTCCAATCTATTTATTAATCTGATTTTATCAACCTAATCTATTAGTGTTCTCAAATTATCAAATCTGTCTCCCCTAGTGAGTGTTTGTTGGGTTTGGTGAAATGGGGCAAGTCTTGTCTGAAATCTTGTGGCAAGTTAGACACAAGCAAGATTTATTGTGCATAGAAAGTACGTCAAAGTGTGAGTAGATAAATAGGTAGGAAGGTAGGGAGCCGACGTACAGCTTCCAGGTCATGTGGCCAGCATGTGACCAGAGCAGCACACGGAAACGTCATTTACCTTCCCGCCGGAGCGGTATCTATTTATCTACTTGCACTTTGACGTGCTTTCGAACTGCTGGGTTGGCAGGAGCAGGGACTGAACTACAGGAGCTCACCCCATCGTGGGGATTCGAACCGCCGACCTTCTGATCGGCAAGTCCTAGGCTCTGTGGTTTAACTCACAGCGCCACCCGAGTCCCTAATTTTACATTAATCCCTGATTAATTTCAATTTGCTGTTTCCATAGAGCTTTTAATAAAGTTCTTTGATTTTCTGTGTAAAACGTTAATCCACATTAAATGGAAAAATCATATAGGATAGCATTTTGATGAAAATGTTGTGTGAATGTTGCATAAAATCTGCATGCATGCACCAAATAAATAAATAGTTATGTGGAAGCACCACATACATATTTGCTCCTTCCCTTCTTCCTTGCAGGACTGGGAACATTCTTGGTTATATTAGTTAAGTGTAAAAAAAGTGGTGACTTGTGTAGCTTTTCTTTAAAATTATATATTAAGTATACAAAATCTTTAAATGTGCTTTTAGTTAGTAGCTATATGCTAGCTGTAGAACTAAAATGGAATACAGCATGTGGGCATAATACATTTTCTTACTATCCAATACACTTTATTGGAATGGCATAACTGGGCATCTCATAGGTAGAGTGGCATCTTGTGACTAGAAATGCTACTTATCGGCAAATGCACATCAGTTGCCCTTTGCACTTCAGCAATGTTTGGAATTGCCATTTCGGTAAAAGGCAAATTTCATTACCCATAATACAGTCCACAGTACTTTACTGAGTAAAGTTTGGTATAACTATATTGGAGTGAGGGAAAAGATTGTATTTTCCGTTACGGCTTGGTTGACAATTTGCAGGCACTGTGCATGTTCGTCTCTTGTTGCTTTTAAATAAACTATGTACACCTACAATGTGGCTTCCTCTAGCAGCCACAACAAAATTTGTGCAAGTTTCATTGGCAAGGAACCTGTTTCAGCAAATGCATACATCTGGAGCAAAACAATTGTGTCTGAAAATGCAGTGCAAGAGTCATGCATTCTGTCTTCACTTTTATCTGTTCATTCAGTGTACGGTTGAGCAGGATCATGCTCCTAGTCTCCTCTAATATCTGCAGGTCCAGTGGAAAATGAGAGTGGAACTACACATAACTGGGTTGTGTAGGGTTCCCAGTACATGGAATGATGACCTATGTGCATAAACCTTTTTCACTCACTAGCCCAAAGCATGTTGGCACCAAGGTAGATCCCAAAATGGCACTCCACTTACTACACAAGGGAAGAAGGGGCCAAGGAAGATCTGCATCAGAAACAAGGGTGTGGCGAGAAATGTCAACACTGGGACCTGCTGCCCCGGTGGACTCTGAGGCCCTTGACTCACTTTTCCTCATGGGTGGGGCATCCCTGTGGGGTTGTCTGCGGGAAGTAGACTAGGGCTACAATGTAACCCTCTTCAAATAAGCAGCATCAGGGTGGTGTGTGCGCATGCTAAAAGAAATCGTACAAACATGCTTCAGGGTGCAGATAAATATGCAAGCCCTATTGAAGTTTGAGAGGTGTGTTGGTGTGTATATAGTCTGCAATTCTCTAGACGGTCTGTATAAATCCCTCAAGAATCCTCAAGAAAGAGGGATAGGAAGTTAAATGTATGTAAGCTGCAAGTCACCTGTACTGAATTGTGGGGCGTTTAAGATTTCTCGATAGCAGTATAAAATTGCTGAAAGCAATTTCCATTCTAAAATTGACTGGCACTTATAGTAGTATAGAACTAAATAGAACTATTTTCTCAAAACCTTAAAATAAATTATCTTTCTTATTTCCCTCCCAATTGGGTAGGCATTTTGTACCAAACATCACTTTTGGCCACCCTGTTGTAGAGAGCCTTCGGAAGCAGCTGGGTCAGCAGCCCTTCTTCGGTAAGCTATTTGTTTTTTTAAAATGTTTGAATGTCTGCCTCAAGATTCTCAGAAGGAGAACTGGAGTTTCATTTTACCTTCTTAGCAGCCAGCATTGGCACTTTATCATATACTAGAAGGCTTCAGCTAACATGTCTCCCATGAGTTACATGAAAGGTAAAGGTAAAAGGACCCCCGACCATTAGGTCCAGTCGTGACCGACTCTGGGGTTGCGGCGCTCATCTCGCTTTATTGGCCGAGGGAGCTTCCGGGTCATGTGGCCAGCATGACTAAGCCGCTTCTGGCGAACCAGAGCAGCACATGGAAACGCCGTTTACCTTCCTGTCGGAGCGGTACCTGTTTGATAATAATTTTCCTGCTAATGATTCTGTGGTATTTTGAAACAAAAACAGCCAACAAATGTGATGAGATTTGTAGAATCAGTGCACTTTAGTAATTTCTTTTAGCCAGAACATTAAACGCTCTGGCATCACACTGTCATATTCTGCAACGCACAATAAATATTTTTAAAAGTGCTCTTAGCCTACATATACAGGTAGCAACCATTTTAGCCACGTCCAATTGATGCGCTACCACCGTGTTTTGGATCTGGTGGGGCCCGCTGATATACACTTCACAACATGCCAGGAACAGAACCCTGCACAAAATGCTCTAAAGAACGCTTGTTCTTTACCCCTGCATTGTTGAACTTTTAAGCAAATCATTGAGAGCTGGCCAGTGAAAAGCCTACATTTTGAGAGGAGGGACCATAGGTGGTTTCTGCTGCTTCCAACTCTAAGAAGTTATAGAAAGTAAGGCATCTCTCTAGGCATCACACTGTGGCTTCCAACAAGATTTGGGTGCAGTTTAAGTGCACGTGTTTTGCTGTATAAATTATGAGAGCATGTTTGAGGTAGCGATTCAGTAAATGTGCTGTTTTCATGTTTCTGATCTACTTGGTTCTTTCTAGATATGCATATGATGGTTGCTAAGCCAGAACAGTGGGTGAAGCCTATGGCTGTAGCAGGTGCCAATCAATATACCTTTCACATAGAAGCTACCAACAATCCAGGGGCTCTCATTAAGGACATAAGAGAAAATGGGATGAAGGTGAGAAGTTTGGGGTGCTAAACAGTTTAACAGCTTCTGGGGCTACTTTGTAAGCGTTTCCTTAAACCACTGAAAGATGAAGCACTTTGTCTGAATTGCAGCTGTAAGCATACTTTACTCTTAAACAAAAAACACCCAACCCCTTTTAGTGTGTTTGGTTGGTTGGTTGGTTTTGTTTTTGCAGCACCTTTTTTTAAAAAAAATGCCCTCAACAGAGCATGTATCTTCTGCTTATTTGAGGCATTTCTTCTAATTTGGAAGGAGACAAAGCTGAGACCATTCATTCATGTATATATGTTGCAGGCAACCACCAGAAGATAGCCAATTCCAATTTTTTAATTGGGAGTGCTTGAGTGCTCCATAGCTGATGCAGAACTAGCTGATCCCAGCCAAGTCTGATTGGAAGGAGGCTTGGCAGAGCAGTGAGCCACACATAGACAGAGTGAAGTCTCTTCCATGGCTATACACTTGGGCTAGTGAGAACATTTAATTATCTGTTTTTCTTGTAGCAGGCTCAGAGTTCATGCAACACGCAGTTTAGGAACTCCTGCCTTAGGTAGTAGACTGCAGCTAATTTCTTAAAGGCATGTGCAATTTGGCAACTGCCTGTGTTTCTTGACAATCTTATTTAGATTATACTTGAGTTGAGTGCACTCAAGTATAATCTAAACTATACACCTGGAAAACAGCAAGCACATTTCTCCTCAAATGTCCACACAGTTCAAGAATTTTATAATGCTCTCATCATCTTTGTGTGGTAATGGTGGCACAATTTTAACTGAATTATATATTTGGAAAGAGATCGCAAGATACTATTTAATAACTGGAAATGTAAAATCAATGCTTACATTAGGTTTTGAAGAGCTTAAAAGATAAAGGGACCCCTGACCATAAGGTCCAGTCGTGACCGACTCTGGGGTTGCGGCGCTCATCTCGGTTTATTGGCCGAGGGAGCCGGCGTTTCTCCGCAGACAGCTTCCGGGTCATGTGGCCAGCATGACGAAGCCGCTTCTGGCGAACCAGAGCAGCGCACGGAAACAACTTTTATTCATATGCAAATATGGCAGAAAAATGAACTTATGAAGACAACACTGGGTACTGATCTCCTTTGCCCAGGAGGAAATGTTCACTGTTGAGTTAGTGGGAATCATGTCATAGTTTTCTTTTGTAAAAGTGATTTACTGCTAATCCAAGATGTAGGTTCAGTTAATATATAATAATCTATTGTGTTTCCATAGGTTGGTTTGGCTATCAAGCCAGGAACTACAGTAGAATATTTAGCACCATGGGCCAATCAGATAGACATGGCCTTAGTTATGACTGTGGAACCTGGATTTGGTGGACAGAAGTTCATGGAAGATATGATGCCAAAGGTAGATTTGGACATTTATTATTTTGAGTACAGCAGCTGTGAATATAGTAGGTTTATGGGAAATGTTTTGAATGTTTTCATAGTAGAGTGCTGTTATACTAAGGATTGATGCCTAGTTTTTGCACACTTGGAGGGAAGACTAGAGATTACAGCTCCTGTCACTTGGTAATAATGTTTTCTGTAAACTAGGTTCATTGGCTGAGAACACAGTTTCCTTCCTTGGATATTGAAGTGGATGGTGGTGTAGGGCCGGATACCATTCATAAATGTGCAGAGGTAAGACTAGCAGCTTTCAGAAACAGAATAGTTGAATATTCTTGCACCTTTGAGAAATTCTGAATGCCTTTTCTCTACTGATGAGCAGCAAAGAGAATATAAAGTTAGAATGGCAGATCTGACAAGTTGCTTTTAATTTCTTATTGGAATGTACCAGGGCTGCTCACAGCCTGTCACCGTGACCCATGGGGGGCATCAGGTTGACATAGGAACCAATATGGGGCAGGGCTTGTTTCATTAGCATTTTCAAATCCTAATTGAACATATAGCCAGGAGAGGGGTGGGGGAAGACCTTTTCCTCCCTGAGACCAGAGGTGGTGCCTCTTGCAGGACTGCTCCCTCTGCTCTACAGCTGTGATGGGGGGGGGCATCCAGTCCAACTTGTTGCAATCCAAGGTTACCTGAACCTGACACATCCCTCCAAATAGGCCAAATTTGTCTCGAGTACAGCCCTAGAATGTATTTCCTTTACATCAGCTCATGAATATAAACACGCAGGAAGTTCTTCTTTTAAAATATAACTGGCTTTTTCCTCTTTGCAGGCTGGAGCAAATATGATTGTGTCTGGGAGTGCTATAATGAAGAGTGATGATCCCAGAGCGGTGATTAATCTCCTGAGGAACGTATGTTGTGAAGCTGCTCAAAAGCGTTCCCTTGACCGATGAAATCAGGTTGCGACTTGGGAGGGCTGCTTTCTTGTATATGTGTGGGTGGGATGTTGTGGAATTATGGTGCTGCTAAAGGAAAACTGCAGGTTTTCCTGTGCTGCAGAGAATATCATCTTGGCAGCTTGGAAGTATATTGGTCCAGTGCTATCCTTTGATTTCAGAAAACTTTGTAATATGCATTACAAAATCAGGGTGCCTCTTGCTTGAAGATTGTATGTGTCAGCTTGCAATCTAAGACAAATGTATTTTGTTCTACATTCAACACAGATTTGTTCATTCCTTAATAACTTAAATGTTTTGAAAATAAACACTGATAAACAAGAGTAACTGATCTTGATAACTAGTTTTTGGTCCAGTTCACTTAGTAAGGTAAATGTAAAGGGACCCCTGACCATTAGGTCCAGTCGTGACAGACTCTCATCTCGCTTTATTGGCCGAGGGAGCAGGCATACAGCTTCCGGGTCATGTGGCCAGCAGGACTAAGCCACTTCTCGTGCACGGAAACGCTGTTTACCTTCCCGCCAGAGCGGTACCTATTTATCTACTTGCACTTTGACGTGCTTTTGAACTGCCAGGTTGGCAGGAGCTGGGACTGGGCAACGGGAGCTCACCCCGTCACTTGGATTCAAACCGCCGACCTTCTGATCGGCAAGTCCTAGGCTCTGTGGTTTAACCCACAGCGCCACCTGCGTCCCACTTAAAGCTCTGTAAATTTAAGGATACAAAATGAAGGGAAGGGGAGATGCTTGAAAAAATCTATATAGAAAACAAGAACTTGCAAAATACAGGGATTTCTGAATACAAGCATATGAAAAAGTAATCAGTATTGCTCTAAAATCTTGTCTAACCCCTGTTAAACTGAAGGTGATTTTGTGAAAAAATATTACAATATAAGAATCTCTAAGAAGGTGACAGGGTCACCAATTACTGACTCCCAAATTAATCCTCTACAAATCTGAAACACTGAAGGGAGGGTGTAAAATAATACTTTCGGGGACAGGTACAGTAGCTGTATGCAGAGGTAAACAGGTGAATTATGATATGGCATCCAGTATTTTACAATAAATACAGAATGTGCTAGATACACAGCCATTTTGGTTGTGACCAATTGGATAAATGGAAGTCGCACACAACATCAGACAAACTAATTTGTAAGAAGAGTTACAGATAGGTAGCCGTGTTGGTCTGCCATAGTCAAAACAAAACAAAATTCCTTCCAGTAGCACCTTAAAGACCAACTAAGTTAGTTCTTGGTATGAGCTTTCGTGTGCATGCACACTTCTTCAGATACAGGGTGTATCTGAAGAAGTGTGCATGCACACGAAAGCTCATACCAAGAACTAACTTAGTTGGTCTTTAAGGTGCTACTGGAAGGAATTTTTGTTTTGTTTTGTAAGAAGAGTTCTTTGAGAGCTGTAGTATGTCTTTCAAAATATTATAGCCAGAGAAACTTGACCAGTACAGTAAAGAGTTAAGAGTGGTTGCAGATCAGCTCTCCATTTATTATAGGGAGAAAATGAAGTTGGATTTAAGAGTGAACCAAATAAATTTATTACATTTAAATACACACCCTTTGCTACGTGTGCTATTTTGGTCACATTTAAGAACAGAGTTCTGGCCAGCTCCTAAGGGCACTATTTTCATGACAGTGTTGCATAAAGGCATTAGAAAAGATTTGGGAGACAGATGCTATGCCCAGGAAGAGTCAACTCTGCTGTTGGCTAGCAGGAGGACAGGTTCAAACACATGCTATACAGATTCTAAGGATACTCTTATCAGGCTGGGACTGGGTGTGTGTGTGGTAAGAGTAAAGACAAGCTGGCTAATTTATGGTGTCTATATACATTATTTCAATTATCTTGCAGTAATCATATTGCTTAAAAGGTTTTGAAGGGCAAACTAAGTAAGAACTGCCACTCTTTAGTCATGGCGCTGCAGTTTCTCTCAAACTGCTACCCAGGCCTGGAAAAAATTCAGAAGAGATAGAAGAGGGAAAGACTAGCCAGCTCATCATCCATTATACAAATATCTGGTGACAAGCCAACAATGTCATGCCATAATCATGATTTGTGATATTACATACAAAATCTGAGCTCCTAAAGGGGTACATAGTTCATCTTTCTGTTCAGCATCTCAATCTATCAACATCACACTGTAGTGTACAGAAATATTTTTTTAATTTTAAAAACTTGCATTTAAAATAGTTGTGTCAGAGATAAGATTAAAAATTTAATTCATTGGACAAAAAGTATTTTTAAAAGTTAAAAACCAAATTTGCAGTAAGCTACAATCTTAACAGTCTGTAATGTAGAAATGCAACTGAACATTTTTACAATATCCAGTGTACTTCCAGTCCGGGGTGGGGAGGGGGGGACTACAATTGGACATGGTATTGAAGAAAAGCTTGCTTAACAATTGGGCTTTTTTAAAAACCTTCAACAGTTCCTCACAGAAGAGCTATTCGGTTTCACAGCAGCATACAGTCATATTGCATTAACATCACTGAATGTGATGCTTTCCAACACTTAGCATCACAGGAGGATGCAGGTAACATTCCACACACTGCAATCTGGAATTGGAGTATGAAAATAATTTGGTTTTCCCTCAGTAACTAAAACACTGCTATTGCCTTGTTTGTATTATTGACATTTAATTAAATGTTGTAGTTTTTTAGCTAATGCAAAATATGAAATGGTTACTCAGAAATCTGCTCAGGTGTAATATAATAGTTTTTGTAGGCTAGGCAAAGTGTTTAAAATAAGTTGTAATAAAAATGCTAAGTAGCTAAAGTATAGTATTTCTAATTCTTAGTCCTTCCCTGGCACTCAAAAATGAAACATATCCATTGTGAAATTCAGAAAATCAATTATTTCATTTGATTTTTCTTCCCACAAAGCTTTTTGTCTTTCTATAGTAAGAATTGAGTAACCATTCATCACATTTACAGTGCTTGATGTATCACTGGGCAAACCAGATTCCTTACTGTCCTTAAGAGGACAGTAGACTTGTGTGCTCCTGCCACTTACAAAAACAACTTCTTGGGTAGCTTTTTCTGTGTTCATTTGAAATTGTTGCATAGCTATGGGGGAAAAACCTTATTCTGCTGCACAGCAACCATACGTACATTTAAAATAGGTCTTCCTTTCAGATGTGTAGGCAAAGGTGGTTGCAGTTTAAGAGCATTCACTCTTTACATCTCTTGGGCTCTTATCCTGCCTGTCAAAACTATAAAAAAGACAAAATGTGTGTTGTAATTTAAAATAATGTGAGTCAAAAGCTGTTAGCACTTTTAGGAGCATTAAAATATTTTTACCTTACACATTCTTTCACTTTGGTTAGCTTTCTTGATGAACCGCATTACTTTCTGTCACCTCAGTTTTTTCATGCTGCCAATTCCCAAGTGAACTTGGTTGTACTCTTCCAGCTCATTGGGAGAGCTTTTCTTTTGTGGCTGGTTAGTTGGTAAACTGAAGGCAGCATGTGAGGTACAGTCCAAGTCACTGGGGATGGCCGCATCTGAATTCTCTTGCTGATCTGTTATCTGATCTTGGCATAGTAAAGCACCTACTTCTTCAACCTTTAGTGGAAAAGATCGACGTTCCCAAAGAACAGACTGAAAGGAATGAAAGAGGGAGGAAGAGGTAAAATCAACTGAAAATAAGCAGTAGTGTTTTCTTAACATTGTTTATCCTCCACTTTATGAACAGTCTTTGAAATTAACAAAAAAATAATGTTGATGTTCTTCACATATTCTCTCCATAGTACAAACAACCTTCTTGCCTGCTACCTCCCCAGAACATTATCATCTTGATGAAGGTTATGAAACCAAGATCTAGTGCCTCTCTCTTGAGGCCTTTTGCAATCCAATCCCTGAATTCTCAGAACAAAGCTTACTATGTTTAATGGGACTTACCGTATTTTTCGCTCTATAACACGCATCAGACACGCACATAGTTTTTAGAGGAGGAAAACAAGAAAAAAAATATTCTAAATGAAACAGTGGATGTATGATTTTTGTGGTTCATGCTGTGGTCACAGACAGGTGATCTGACAGTGAGTTTGGAGTAGCCCAATGCAAAAATCCTGAGGATCCATGTGGATCCATGCTTTGTACCACGTTTTTGCACCACTGTGACCCTAGGCAACAGTGGGTGCGTGATTTTTTTGGTGCAAGATGTAGCCATGGACATGCAATGTCATCTGATGGTGAATTTGGGGTGACCCAATGCAAAAATCCTGAGGATCCATGTGGATCCGTGCTTTGTAACCACGTTTTTGCACCATTGTGGCCCCAGGCCACAGTGGGTGCGTGATTTTTTTGGTGCAGGCTGTAGCCATGGACATGCTATGTTATCTGATGGTGAATTTGGGGTGACCCAGTGCAAAGATCCTGTGGATCCATGCTTTGTAACCACGTTTTTGCACCATTGCAGCCCCAGGCAACAGTGGGTGCGTGATTTTTTTGGTACAGACTGTAGCCATGGACATGTAATGTGATCTGATGGTGAATTTGGGGTGACCCAATGCAAAAATCCTGAGGATCCATGTGGATCCGTGCTTTGTAACCACGTTTTAAATGGGGAGGGAAGGAAAAACACAGAAGGGACAAGAAGCACAAGAGGGGTGTGCGGAGAAGCAGCTGGCTAAGAATGCAGGGGAGGAGTTTAACGGGGTGGGGGGGAGGAAAGGAAGGCAAAAGTCCCCCCCCCCAAACCAGCCCTCTCTCTCTCTCTCCCACCTGCATGTTTTTCGGCTGCCTGCGAGTCCCTAGAGCACGGAGAGGAGGAGGTGGTGGGCTGGAGCCTGCACGCAGTGTGACTAGGAAAGAATTAGAAGGAAGGACTCGATCCTTTCCTTAACCCTCTGCTTGCCAGGAGGGCAGGGGATTCCCTGCTCTTTGTTGAGTTTGAGCAAACGCAGCAACAGAAGCGGGTGGGCAGTAAGACCCTGAGGCAGAATGCAGGAAAGCAGCAGCTTCTGCCTTCCCTCCGCCCGACCGCCCGATCTGATTTTTGCCTATTTTTGCCCCTGCGCTCCGGCGAGTCAGCTCCAGGGACCACACATTCGCTCAATAACACGCACAGACATTTCCCCTTACTTTTTAGGAGAAAAAATCTGCGTGTTATAGAGAGAAAAATACGGTACTTAAAGGAAAGTGCATTTGATTTCAGTCATGCAGGGTAATTCTATACATATCTACTCAGAAGTAAGCCACTGGACTAGATTTGTAGTATTACACCCCACAGTGAGTTCAGGACTGAGGTATGGGATGACCAGGGATTTTCTAGCTCACATTCTTAGTGACTGCTACATAGCACAATTAAAAACAGTATAGTATAGTCAACAAAAAATATTAGCTTTAATTTGTTAAAAAAAAATTAATAAAAAAACAAACCCACCACCACAATGTGGACCTTTAAATTAGTTTTACACTTGTAATACGTATAATGCTAAATAATTTAAAGCAAAAAGGTTTATAGATAGCAGGTTTGGGTCCCTTCTGTCAGTGGGACTCATGTCAACACACCCAGCTATTACTAAATATATATATTTTACCTTTGTTTTTTGGTTTCTTTCTGAAGACTGTGACTCCCTAAGGCAGAGAGAACTGTGGATTTCTGAAGTAGCGTCAGCAATGTTTTCAGAAAAATCGGATATTAAGTCAGTGTTGACTTGTTTTTCTTTCAATGCTGGATCTTGTCCGTCAGAACCTCTGCTATATGTTCTATTAATGAGACAAAGCTCCAGTTTTTTCCAAACAGAAACCATCTAATGGAAAATAAGATGCTGTCATATTTTAAGGGGGTAGAATTAAAATTTCTTAATATTTTGAAAGGAAAACCCAAAAATTGAATGCAGACAACTGTATACAAGCAATTCCCTATTTATGTGGGTGTCCCATTCCAAGGCACCATACATTTACGGTAAGTGAAATCACATATATGGGGAAGACCACTGAAAAAGCCTGCAAACCACCTCTAAACCTCCAGAAACCCTTGAAAAGCCCTTTAAAAAAACAAAACACCACAATCGCTCCCTCCAAACCTCCTTGCTCAGACTCCCAACTTTCCACGGGCCTGAGGTTGGTGCAAAGGCTCGTGGAATTGCACTTGCAAAGGCTTGTAGGCATTTGCTAGGCATTAATTAAATAATTAAATAATTGATAGGCATTATTTTCGTTTTTGCACTCTTTTAGGGCAATTTTTGCAGGGTTTGCAGCGATGCGTACAATCATGCATGCCTTGAATGTGCATAAATGGAAAGTTGCCTGTATAAGAAATCTTGCATTTAAGAGTAGCAAAGTGTAGGACTCTCCTGTGGTGCTGTCTTACCACATCCTTTTCTATAATCTTTACTGGGACAGGGCATTAAACAGCATTTAATAAACACTTTCCTTAGTTATTCAAAGTTGTGTGTGAAACATGCAATATATTTTAGTGAAATTTTAATATCATTTGAGCAATAATAGTTCCAGAAAAATATCATATCATAAGTTTGGTTTCTTAAGGTTATGAGGCTGCAAGTTCTTGGTAAAGGACCCCTGGACGGTTAAGTCCAGTCAAAGGTGACTGTGAACCACGGCACTTATTTCGCTTCAGGCAGAGGGAGCCGGCATTTGTCCAAAGACAGCTTTCCAGATCATGTGGCCAACATGACTAAACCATTTCTCTTATATAGGTATCAACCTGCCTGTTCCTTCTGGGCCATCGACACTGTTGCCACAGCGACCACCGTGCTCTCTCTTTGTCTTCGTAGTTTGCATGACGCGAAGCATAGGCATCATCTGACAGATCTTCTGCCTAAATATTAAAGTGCTCAGATTATAAACATTGTTTATAAGGGGAAGAGGGGAAATGATGTTGTATCAACTGTTGTGATGCTGGATCTTGCCCAGAGTCTTGTGGCACCTTAAAGCCTAGCAAAATTTATTGTAGCATAAGCTTTTGTGGAAAAACCAAAAGGAAATCAAACCAATCAACAAAAACTGCAAAAAAGCAACCTAGATGTATGTCTATAAAACACATTTTATAGCTATACAAATTTAAAACTTGGCACATCTCTAGAACATAAATTAATTTTTTGGTAAGAATAAAACACCAATGTTTCAACCGTAAAAAGACACAATTCTTTCACAGGTTATTTTACTATCCTGGGCAGAGAAGAGCGGAAGGCAGGGTATTACTTTAAAATGTTTATACAGTATGTGAAACTGATACTGGTCAATTTCTGGTCAGAACGTGTATTTTAGTGCTACATAAAGCTGTTTATACAGGCAACTCCCAGTTTAGGTACGTTAGATGCACAATTGCCCCAAACCTGAAGTAGCCCCAATACATCATAAATAGGTCATGAAAAGGGGCAGAGCTGGGTGGAGCAGGCTTATTTCATCAGAGGTATGAAATATACTCGCAGGCTGACATACACATAGGTCGGGGGCTGTTGGGAGAAATTGGGTCTGGGGGAAACAAAAAGCATAAAGAGCAGTGATAGCTATGTAAAACCAAACTTAAAAGTACAGTGGTGCCTCGCAAGACGAAATTAATTCGTTCCGCAAGTCTTTTTGTCTTGCGAGTTTTTCGTCTTGCGAAGCACGGTTTCCCATAGGAATGCATTAAAAATCAATTAATGCGTTCCTATGGAAACCGCCTTCAGACCAAGAAGAAAGCCCATAGCCCAAAAGTCTTTGCTTCCCCCCCGCCTGCCTTCCCGGGAGAGCAGAGAAACGCAGCGCTGCGTTTCTCCGCTCTCCCGGAAGGCAGGCAGGGGGGACAAAGACTTTTGCCCCCCGCCCGCCTTCGGAAGAGGTCCTGGACCTCTTCTGAAGGCGGGCGGGGGGCAAAAGTCTTTGCTCCCCCCCCCGCCTGCCTTCAAAAGCCGTCCGGAGGCTTTTAAATCGCCCCGGGAAGGCAGGCAGGGGGGACAAAGACTTTTGCCCCCCGCCCGCCTTCGGAAGAGGTCCAGGACCTCTTCTGAAGGCGGGCGGGGGGCAAAAGTCTTTGCTCCCCCCCGCCTGCCTTCAAAAGCCATCCGGGATAGCGGGAAGCGCTTCCCTGCTATCCCGGACTGCTTTTAAAATGCTGGCGGTGGAGAGCAAAGCCTTTCGCCCCCACCGGCCTTCCTGGACCTCTTCTGAAGGCCGGAGGGGGGGGGGAAGGCTTTGCTCCCCACCGCTAGCATTTAAAAGAGGTCCCCGGAGATTTCCCTATGGGCTTTCTTCTTGCAAAGCAAGCCCATAGGGAAATTCGTTTTGCGAAGCGCCTCCAAAACGGAAAACCCTTTCGTCTAGCGGGTTTTTCGTCTTGCGAGGCGTTCGTCTTGCGGGGCACCACTGTAAATGATTTAGGTAACCAGAGTTCTTGCCTGTGCCTACTGTAGGGTTGTTCAATGCACTGTGTATAGGACTTGCAGGACCTGCACCTCTGGCATCCATGAATATATAAATCTAGGCTTGTGGTGTCCGTGTGCGGCTCTATTATGATTTATTAAATGTGTATACTTTTTGCATTGCCAGATTGTGAAATATGGCAGTGTATGTGATATAGCAACCCTGTCTAAATATATGTCATTCATTAAATTACTATTTTCAGCTGAAGGAGGAACATGATAACCCTGCAGTACAGGCAAGCAAATTTTGAGAAATGGGTGACAGCTTGCTTGTTTTTGACTGCCGTATTTTTTGCTCTATAAGACGCACCAGACCACAAGACGCACCTAGTTTTTGGAGGAGGAAAACAAGAAAAAAAATATTCTGAATCTCAGAAGCCAGAACAGCAAGAGGGATCACAGCGCAGCGAAAGCAGCAATCCCTCTTGCTGTTCTGGCTTCTGGGATAGCTGCACAGCCTGCATTCGCTCCATAAGACGCACATACATTTCCCCGTACTTTTGAGGAGGGAAAAAGTGAGTCTTATAGAGCAAAAAATACGGTTAAGTTTCCCCTCTGAAAGACTGAAGCAGGAACGTATGTTCTCCAATAACCCATAAAAAAACTTGTTCAGCAAAGATATTTCAGCCAGAATTTAACAGTAGATGTTGCAAGTGAAAATGGCTTTGGGATGATTCAAGGTGTACTTCTGAAAAGGCTGATGTAAACTATTTTTGTGAACTTTCAAGCACTAGTTAGCCAATACCTTAAGAAAACATTCATACAATATTTCTGATCTTATTGTTTCCTTTCTTTGCTTGTACAATTCATAAACATGCAAGTGTGTGTCAAGGATACTGTTTATTTTGGGAGGGAAAATAGTTTCCAGCTCTAAGAGATCTACAAAACTACTGGATAAAACAAAAGCAATGTTATAAATTATCAGATGGATGGAAACACAACCAACCTTTTCTTCTTCTTCATGCAGGCTTCCCAAAGGCTCGAGGTTAACAGTTCTCCAGCTGTTGATGAAAAAGATTCCTCAATGCACAGTTCATCTCTGTCACATTGTGAAAAATCATTTTGCATAGTAAACACTACAAATACACTAATTCAACAAATGAAATAATTGAATTTCTGTGTATGGTTAGTGCTTGTCTAGTTTAAATCCATTGACTATAAGCTGATATGAACTTCTCACTGGACCCTCTCTAGCCACTATTTTGCTCATCTGCCTCCTCTAAGTACAGTGGTGCCTCGCAAGACGAAATTAATTCGTTCCGCAAGTCTCTTTGTCTTGCGAGTTTTTCGTCTTGCGAAGCACGGTTTCCCATAGGAATGCATTGAAAATCAATTAATGCGTTCCTATGGAAACCGCCTTCCCCCGACCTCTTCTGGCGGGCGGCATTTTAAAATCGCCCGGGACAGCGGAGGACTTCTCCGCTGTCCGGGGCGATTTAAAAGCCCCTGGGAAGGCAGGCAGGGGGGACAAAGACTTTTGCCCCCCCCCCGCCTGCCTTCAGAAAAGGTCCAGGACAGGCGCGGACCTCTCCGCAAGCAGCGCGCTCCTTGCGGAGAGTTGCAAGCGCGCCCAGGCTTTCCCGCCCCGCCGCCGGGCTTCGGGACATCGTTCCGATGCCGGGCGGCGGGGGGAGGCTTTCTCGCCCCGCCGCCCGGCTTCGGGACATGGTTCCGATGCCAGGCGGCGGGGGGAGGCTTTCTCGCCCCGTCGCCCGGCTTCGGGACATGGTTCCGATGCCAGGCGGCGGGGGGAGGCTTTCTCGCCCCGTCGCCCGGCATCGGGACATGGTTCCGATGCCAGGCGGCGGGGGGAGGCTTTCTCGCCCCGTCGCCCGGCATCGGGACATGGTTCCGATGCCAGGCGGCGGGGGGAGGCTTTCTCGCCCCGTCGCCCGGCATCGGGACATGGTTCCGATGCCAGGCGGCGGGGGGAGGCTTTCTCGCCCCGTCGCCCGGCATCGGGACATGGTTCCGATGCCAGGCGGCGGGGGGAGGCTTTCTCGCCCCGTCGCCCGGCATCGGGACGATGCCCCGAAGCCGGGCGGCGGGGGGAGGCTTTCTCGCCCCGTCGCCCGGCATCGGGACATGGTTCCGATGCCAGGCGGCGGGGGGAGGCTTTCTCGCCCCGTCGCCCGGCATCGGGACGATGCCCCGAAGCCGGGCGGCGGGGGGAGGCGTTCCTGCCTGGCCGCCCGGCATCGGGACGATGCCCCGAAGCCGGGCGGCGGGGGGAGGCTTTCTCGCCCCGTCGCCCGGCATCGGGACATGGTTCCGATGCCAGGCGGCGAGGGGAGGCTTTCTCGCCCCGTCGCCCGGCATCGGGACGATGCCCCGAAGCCGGGCGGCGGGGGGAGGCGTTCCTGCCCGGCCGCCCGGCATCGGGACGATGCCCCGAAGCCGGGCGGCGGGGGGAGGCTTTCCCGCCCCCCGCCGGGCTTCGGGACATGGTTCCGATGCCAGGCGGCGGGGGGAGGCTTTCCCGCCCCGCCGCCCGGCATCGGGACATGGTTCCGATGCCAGGCGGCGGGGGGAGGCTTTCTCGCCCCGTCGCCCGGCATCGGGACATGGTTCCGATGCCAGGCAGCGGGGGGAGGCTTTCTCGCCCCGTCGCCCGGCATCGGGACATGGTTCCGATGCCAGGCAGCGGGGGGAGGCTTTCTCGCCCCGTCGCCCGGCATCGGGACATGGTTCCGATGCCAGGCAGCGGGGGGAGGCTTTCTCGCCCCGTCGCCCGGCATCGGGACGATGCCCCGAAGCCGGGCGGCGGGGGGAGGCGTTCCTGCCCCGCCGCCCGGCATCGGGACATGGTTCCGATGCCAGGCGGCGGGGGGAGGCTTTCCCTTCCCGCCGCCCGGCATCGGGACGATGCCCCGAAGCCGGGCGGCGGGGGGAGGCTTTCTCGCCCCGTCGCCCGGCATCGGGACATGGTTCCGATGCCAGGCGGCGGGGGGAGGGTTTCTCGCCCCGTCGCCCGGCATCGGGACGATGCCCCGAAGCCGGGCGGCGGGGGGAGGCGTTCCTGCCCGGCCGCCCGGCATCGGGACGATGCCCCGAAGCCGGGCGGCGGGGGGAGGCTTTCCCGCCCCGCCGCCCGGCATCGGGACATGGTTCCGATGCCAGGCGGCGGGGGGAGGCTTTCTCGCCCCGTCGCCCGGCATCGGGACATGGTTCCGATGCCAGGCGGCGGGGGGAGGCTTTCTCGCCCCGTCGCCCGGCATCGGGACGATGCCCCGAAGCCGGGCGGCGGGGGGAGGCGTTCCTGCCCCGCCGCCCGGCATCGGGACGATGCCCCGATGCCGGGCGGCGGGGGGAGGGTTCAAAAGCCGTCCGGGGGCTTTTAAATCGCCCCGGACAGTCCCGGGGCGATTTAAAAGCCCCCGGTTAGGCAGGCAGGGGGGGCAAAGACTTTTGCCCCCCGCCCGCCTTGGGAAGAGGTCCAGGACCTCTTCCCAAGGCGGGCGGGGGGGCAAAAGTCTTTGCCCCCCCCTGCCTGCCTTCAAAAGCCGTCCGGGATAGCGGGAAGCGCTTCCCTGCTATCCCGGACCGCTTTTAAAATGCTGGCGGTGGGGAGCAAAGCCTTTCGCCCCCGCCGGCCTTCCTGGACCTCTTCTGAAGTCCGGAGGGGGGAAAAAGGCTTTGCTCCCCACCGCCAGCATTTAAAAAAAGGTCCCCGAGATTTCCCTATGGGCTTTCGTCTTGCGATGCAAGCCCATAGGGAAAATCGTCTAGCGAAGCGTTGCAAAACCCGAAAAACCCTTTCGTCTTGCGGGTTTTTCGTCTTGCGAGGCATTCGTCTTGCGGGGCACCACTGTACTATAACGTTGGTTGCTTTATGGGCAAAGTGAGCTGCAATTAGTTAACTAAATCTGACAGTAAAAACTCACTGGTGTATACTTGAAAAGCAGAGAAATGCACAAATTTAATCTAGGATTGACATGTAGCCATGAATGATGATGATTTTCAACGAATTCTGGACACTGACCATAGCAACTTAATCTAAACACATTTGAAGAAGCCTCATACGATGCAAAATCAAGACTCTTTGCTTTCACTGCTTAAAGAGCTTTTGATATCAGTGACGCAATTAATTTATCTGGCTCAGCACGAGACTTTAAAATATTTTTCCTCTGTTCTAATGGCAAATAACATGCTTTCATGGGGTGGATAAAGCCTTTTGAACCCTACCTTCCAGTTTTTTAATACTGCTTTTCAAACCTGTTTGCAGGCATAATTTCCTACTGATGCTTTGGCATCATTTTTAATGAAACAGAATAAAACAAAAACAGGACAGCTCCTCATTGACTACAGTCCTGTCCAGTCAGGAATCATGACAGTGTTATGGAACTAATCAGGATTTGGCTCTGCTGAAACCAGTTAAGGGCAAGCAAATCCTGGCTATTTCACAGAGAAATCCTGAAACAGCTACAAATCTGTTTCCGGCTTGGCAGAGGGTTGGACTCGATGGCCCTTGTGGTCCCTTCCAATTCTATGATTCTATCAGAATGTTTTGATGCATTCTTGAATGTGTATTCCAGAACATAACCCACTGGGAGGAATATATATGCTCAGACATGTATACCAGCGCACACCTGGGCTGTTCTGATACATTGTGGCAGTTTCATTGCTGCAGAAGAAAGTGGCAAAAGAAAGCTGTCCTTTGCACTTTTGAGTTACCTCCTCCCCACATCAAAAGATGTGTTTTTCTAGAGATAAGAAATATTTGCAATTTGGCCTCCTAGTCTGGCTCAAATGTACTTTTAAGGTTGAGTATGGCCCTAGCAAAATATAGCTTCACACTGTCTTATGAATGGACACAAATTAACTGTACCTTGGAGTGAGAATTTCTTTATACTGCAGTTTCTCCAGCTTGGACGGTGCCACGAGTGACATAGGTATAACAATATTATCTATATCATAGGAGCTCTCACTTCTCAGTCTACGTCTTGAATTGAGCTGTGCAAAAATCATAACATTATACATTGGATGTCATTAAATGGACGCTCAAAGTCAAAAGTATACTTAAGTGCACAGAACTTGCTAGAAAACCATCTTTAATACTCAGAGCTGATCAGAAATTTTTGAAACTATATCCCAACAGAAAAACGTCAGTACTATAAACAAGCTCTGGTTTAAAACTAATATATAATCATTAATTCATGAAAATACAAACTGATATACTAAATTATCAAAGCCAGAGGTAAAATGTTTTTTATTGGCTTTGTTGTAAATCCATAGAGTGCCCTCCTTTGTGAGGAGTCTTAACTGCCATCAAGTCTGTTTTTCAAGAGAAAAACTGTGTACCAGAGCTGCCATTTCCTCCTTACCTAGACATCACCACCAGCTTTGCTCCTACATCTGGTCTAGTGGAAAGAGTGATTCATGGGAAGGATGGACAAGGACAAGACAGCCTGAAATGTCACTGATGTCAGCTGTAACTTTAAGAATTAGTGCTGGAACTTGCTTCTTCCTCCTAGTCCTTTCCTCTTCTATCAAGTCTTTTTAGCCTGTGAGCCTGAGGGCAATGACTGTTTTAGAGCTTGTTTTGGTAAGCCGCTCAGAGGTTTTTTTTACTAAAGGGCAAGGTATCCTAAAAAAGAACAAGGGTCCTAACTCCTTTTTAAAGCACAACTTTTATCCCTTATATTGTCCCTAATATCTCCAGTTATGGTACAGAGTGTCTCTGGAATATGTTCCTTTGCTACATTCCTCAGGAGACATGCTCCTACTGCTGACTCCATAGCCAGTGCAGTGCAGGAAGCAAAAGGATGGTGCTGAGACAGCAACAACCCTCAACTTGGCACCCTTTAGTTGTTATCCATCGGACTTCGCCAACATGGCCTTCTCATGTATCATGGCTTTCGTGTGAACAGGGACCATGCTGGAGCTGCTTGGGGGCACATCTGTATTGTTCTCCAGCTGCCAGGATTTGCATACTGATTTAGCTGTTGAGAGAGTAATTTATACTATGCAACACATCTGAAGCAGATCAGCCCCTCTAGACCAGACTCACCCTACCAGACTCCTGAGACCCAGCCAGTATGGTCAATGGCCAGGATGATGGGAGCTCCAATTAAAAAAAAAATGAAGGGCACCAGGTGGGAGAAGGTTAGTCTAGTACAATAATTTTAGCATACCTGTGTTGATATACTATGACTTGATCTAGACATCATGTCTCCATTGGCTGCTCCTGTAAAAGGACTCTGGGATTCTGGTTCTGCGTGTTGAAAGGAAAATGCTTCACATCTCTTACTACTTTCTCCTGCCACACAAAAGAAAGAAAAGGGGAAGAGTCCTTATCTTTCAGAAAATGAAGTTGTATGTAATGAACAATATTTCTGAACAACTACTACAATTACGACTTAGCTGCTCCACATGATGTTATAATAAACGTAAATGGAACATAGCAAGAGGTGACAATGAAACTGTTAAGACAGATAAGACTATCTGTATAAATGCAAACATACGCCCACCTATTGCTATATTCAAAGGAAGCTGATAAAAGTTATTCTCCACAGTACTACATGGTTTCTACAGCTGGAATGCAATCCTCAAGAGTTTGACAAAACATCCATTTGAGGCCGTAATCCTATACACACTTCCCTCTGAGCAAGTCCGAGTGAACTTAATGGGACTTACTTCTGAATCGAGATGTACAGGATTGCACTGCAAACAATTACTTTCTTCTTGTGGACAGAAGTGGACAATATGCTGGGGACTTGTCATTTACCTGACCTCCTGATAGCTTAGGCAACTTACCAATCACTGTCTCACTTAAATGCCTTTTCTTTCTTCCCTCTAGCAGCTGTTCAGATGCTTCTGACACAGTCTGATGTTTGAAACTGGATTCAAATCCACAGATCCACTGTTGAGGAGGACCTTTATAATGAAAATATTCTACAACAAAATAAACACTATCTTACTATTGTTTCTTCTCAGTTTAAAGAAAGGCCATTTTTTCTATTTGCACTTTAAATTACAATGTAAAAATTCATCCCCATCAGTCAAAAAAAAAAGTACAGTGGAGAAAAATCAACAAAACAATGTCAAATAATAAATTTTGAAACAAAAAAAGTCAAAATTATGTACTGCATACCATTTGATGGAGACATTTTTAACTCTAAACCAAGGGCAGATTCACCTTTGACCTCATAATTCTTGAGCAGTGTCTTAAAGTGTACATGAAGAGAAGTGTCTGAAAAATAGAGATTCAATCTATGTAAAGAAATATAAATCATCTAATTGCAATCTACTATCCCCAAAATCTATTCACTTACATGTGCATTGCATGCCTATTTTCAAAGGCTAATTCATGAAGTCTGGCCTACTCTCCACTATGTAAGTGCCAGTAGGTTTGTGGAGAAAATGCTAAGTGGAGTGTACAAAACCATGAAGCTCCCCTAGTGACAGTTACTGTTTCTCTTAATCTTAACTGCCTCACAGAGTACTTACAAGAACAAAATGGGGGCAGGGGGAGTCTCTGACACTGCCTCGAGCTCCTTGGAGGAATGCAGAAAATACAGCATAATAAAAAAAATAGTCAATAAAAGGGATGTTCTGCTGTACATATGATAGCAAGCAACCACTTACCAGAAGGAAATGATAAGACGGGATGGAATGAGGTGTCCAATTCTAACATGAGTTGTTTTTGTGTCCTGGGCTTGGTGCTCAATTCATATGTACTCCACATGGAGGCTGGAACCACCTCTTCTGTATTAAACAAGGCATCTCTCAGTTGCATAGCCTGTAAGGTGCCACACAGATTTAAAACTTTTTAAAGCTTGTTCACATTCTAAAGCAAACCGTGTCAACAGATTGAAGTTCAAGCTGGACAAGACAGCAGGACTACTGCTCCAGAGATAGGTATTTTCTTTTTTATGTTTTTCTTTTTTCTGTTTTTCTGTTTGTATTTTTGATGTGTGTTGTTTGTTGTTTTTGTGATTTTAGTTAATTTTTCTATTGGTTGTTAACTTTTGTAAAATCTAATAAAAATATGATTTTAAAAAAAACAGAGATAGGTATTCTTCAGCCAGTTTATCCCTGACTTTACTAAATTAAATCCGTAATATTTTTCTTAACTTCCGTTCTCTGTTTTCCCCAAAAATCCAATGAAAGCAATTATCTCCTCCTACTGTTGCTCCCCCATGATGACTAATAATGACTGGTAGTTTTATCCTCCATGAATTTCTTAACTCCTTTTAAAGTCACTTAACATCAACCTGCAGGCAAATATATTGGGCATGCTCCAATTTATTCTACTTGTCATACAGAATGACAAGTAGTGTCAAATTTTGAAGTTACATTTCACAAAGCCACAACCCACATCCCTAAATACTATGTGTGAGCTTGCACACTTACCAAAGAGCAGCACAATACCAAATTTATTAGGATCAGCATGACAGCTCAATAAACTTTTAAATAAAGGAGAACATAAGAACAATCAATATGTAAAGCTAGACAAAACATCGGGAATTGGCTGAATATGCATCAAATTACACACTTTTTGGCAAGTCCAACAGTTATCGCATATGCTTCTATGCCTCTAACTCCATTTGAAATTCTAATTATGAATACTAATGCAAAATCTGAACATGTATTATCAATAATTACAAAATAGTACATGAGATACAATTGGGCCAAACAAATTTAATAAAACATACTTGGGAATCAGATTTAGAAACCATAATTTGAAGGGGCAGATTGGCAAAGCGTGTGGGCTACAAAAATCAGTATCCACATGTGTAAAAGAAAACACTCTCAGTGTCTTACATAGACCCCTCTGAGGTGCAACTACATCAATAAAACCATTTCTCCTCTCTGTTGGAGAAAGTGTAAGGAGAACAACTATTCATATGTGGTGGGCATGTGAAAAACTGCAACTATTTGGAACAATTCGGTTAATGAGATAGGCTAGATTACAAACCAAAATGTTATTTGCACCACAACCTTGGTTCTGCTATTAAGTTTTAAAGGTGATACTGTTATCATCCTTAAATAAAGAACTAATCACCTTCCTTTTGATAGCTACTAGACAACCTATTGCTCAAAACTGAAAGTCCCTACAACATTTGGAATTATCACAGTGGAAATAGAAAGCATGGGCACTGGCAGTCTCTAAAAATTTAACAAAGGAAGTCAAAGCATTAGAAAATGAGAAGATACTAACTTTATAGTGATATGGCACCCTTTTTCACAGATTATCACTCATGTTATTTTGAAAAATCAATAAAAGAATTTTAAAAGAGGATAAGCACGATAGTTTCCTGGATGCAAGGTTCACTGAGCTCAGTGGTGCTTACTTCTGACTGCAATGAAAGATCTTCAGCCAGCTGAAATTGCAACCTTTAGCTTTTAAATAGAAACATAGGCGCCGACTCCATGGGGCCTGAGGGGGCCCGAGCCCCCTCAAAAATTCGTTTGGGGGGCTCCGCCCCCCCCAATAATTTAAGAAAATTATTAGTTATATTATGCTTTGTAAAATCACAAAATTATGTTGGTATTTTTTATTTTCCTTGTTTGACGATAGTTACCTTTTAAAATACATTCAGTAATGAGTTAAAACAAAGCCACTCCCGATCTAGAGAGCGGGTGGGGTTGCGGGCTCTCGACCCATCAACAATCTCGCGGGGCTGGCATCAGCCCCGCGAAAAGCGGGGATTCCCCCTAGCTCATTAATATTCACCGCCCACGGGCGGGCCCTCACAGATTCACTTAAGGTCGGGGCAGCCCGGGGGTCGGGGCTCGCCCCTTTCGTTCCCCCAGCAGCAGCGGTTTGGAGGTCTTGGCCCCCCCCAATATTTTTTATAAGTCGGTATGGGCCCCCGCCCCCCCCCCAATATTTTTTATAAGTCGGCGCCCCTGAATAGAAATGCAAACAATATTGAAAAGGGATCCTTTGGAGTACAAGGGAGATGGACCATGCAAAAATGCCTCTCCTGCTAGTAAACAGCCAGCATTGGCTACCACCCTGCTTTATTTTAAACAGGTGAAAATTCCTCCCCCCCCTTTAGGTGAAGACAAAGTCTTATTGGAACATAACATTTTTAGCTTCAATCGCTGGCTCTGGCCTTTTTCTTTTCTTTCCTTTTTACTGAGAAAACTATTCTTATGAATATCATATTGCTATATTTAGGGAAATAAAAACCTGATTAATGAAATGTTACTGTAGGAGGAATATACTTATTTTTGTGAAGGTTTCCATTCTTCTTGCTTTACACGTGATATTTTGTTTTAAAAGTTTTAAGATTTTAAGTTTTAAAATTATTTGCAAAAACAGCAGCAAAGCAGAATTTTCCAAATTAAATATTTATTTCAGTTCAGGTACTTTGCAGCTGTTTATGCTAGGTCAAATCTTAATTTAACACAGATCAGTTTAAGGCACTTCTGAGCCTATGAAGAGGAAAACTAAGCTAGCTTGGAACAGCAAAAATCTTTCTTAAAAAAAGAAAAAGAGAAGATACAGCTTTTCAATTTCCTTTAAACTTGAGCACTGCCAGCTGTGTGATTAAATAAATAGTCCAAAAAGAAACAGCAGATTTAGATGGCAACATACTTCCTCAGAGGTAAGTGTTTTTTTTTGGGGGGGGGGGGATCTTTATGCTCTCATCACCTTTACCAGACTCTGAAACTAGAACAGATACATTAATTTGATATGAGAGATTTTGAACTATTATTAGTTTTAGGCCTCTGACTCCTAAGAAACTCATATATGAAATGTTTTATTTGTTTTATTGTACAAACAAAATGCATTTTGTATGAAGATTCTGTCATGTCTCTAAGAGCTTGGATGGCTTAAACAGTTACATTTACATACATACAAATACATCTATTTACACACACACACACACACACACACACAAACAACAAACACATAACTCAATCTTCAATAAACTCCCAAATTACTAAGACCTTTGGCTATGACTCGGAAAACAGCTAGCAATTACAAGTTTTTGATGGCAGCAAGAGTAGCTCTCTGTAACTTAGATCATGTGCCCCCACACTTCTGAAGCCCAAATGCAACTGAGAGTTGTTTTGGAATTTTCCTTCTCTGTGTCTTACAACAGCTCTTGGAGACATCCAACTTAAGCTTGTCATTGCTTCCGTAGCAAACAATTTAGTATTCAATACAGGGTTGCATGCCAAGTCCAGTGTGAGCCAGTGTGGTGTAGTGGTTAAGAGCGGTAGTCTTGTAATCTGGGGAACCGGGTTCGCGTCTCCGCTCCTCCACCTGCAGCTGCTGGGTGACCTTGGGCCAGTCACACTTCTCTGAAGTCTCTCAGCCCCACTCACCTCACAGAGTGGTTGTTGTGGGGGAGGAAGGGAAAGGAGAATGTGAGCCGCTTTGAGACTCCTTAAAGGGAGTGAAAGGCGGGATATCAAATCCAAACTCCTCCTCTTCTTATTCTTATTCTTCTTCCTGCTTTTCAAAGCATTCATTATACAGCACTATGATTTAGCAAAGTATGATTTAGCAAAGTTTTCAATTGCCGTTTTTGTCCAGACATATGTATTAGGTGCAAAGAGCGGACTACAATACTGCTGCTTCATTTCTGAATTCTGAAGTTTGCTGTAACAAGGCAGCATGTTGCAGTATTGTTGTTGTTGTTGTTTAGTCGTTTAGTCGTGTCCGACTCTTCGTGACCCCATGGACCAGAGAACGCCAGGCACTCCTGTCTTCCACATGTTGCAGTATAGTATTGTACTAATGATGCTGACAGTGTAGTAAAATCAGATTGCATTTCCTTGTTGGTTGGGGGGCGTGGACTGTAATTTCATGTTAGCCTCACTTGGCCTCAGTAGAAGCTAAGTGAAGACACTGTTTTTATCTGAGGAGGCGTATCATTTCTGCTCGCAAAAACCTTTCTTGATTAAGTAACTTCAGCCTAGCTGACCTCTTAAACCCATTTCAGTGCTTAGTCATGTTGTTTGAATGCAACAAATAACACAGCTCAGTTACACTGCTTTCTTTCCTTATATACTTCCACATTAACTCTCAAGTGTTAAACCATTTGTAAAAAATCTTTACCTAAATAACTAGTATGAAGCAGAATGCCGCCTGTTAACACAGCCCACTGGTCAAGTCAAAGTAACCTCACTGCCATACATGGTAGGCTGTCATCCAGAAAATTGGGTAAGGATATGACCCAACAAGATGGAAGATGCTTTCAGTTCTGTACTCATATAAATGGTCACATGAAAGAAACTCATTGTATAATTAATCCATAATATATCTTGCTTCTCTCTCCTGTTTTTTTGTCCCCCAAAGGGAAAATCCAGCTGACAATACAAGGGTACCCCCTATGTTTGAGACATTGGATAACAAAAAATAATAATTTAGAATCATCAAATTTGGGTTTTTTATTTTATTTTTAAGGATGAATATATACAAAGCTTCATCCAACATCACACCTAGTTAGAAAAAGGAAGTCGCGGTGGTCAACAAGGCCAACTTAGGAAATCCAGTTTAGCCTTATGTGTGGTCAACCTTGCATCTGACCTGCTTCTTGAAAATTTTCTCCCCTAATTTAGGATCTCACAGAATAGAACAAGAGCAGGAACATGTAGTAGATACACACCCATACTAATCTGGCACACAAAGCTGGAACCTTAACATACTTTCTTAAAGAGATAGAAACATGCATTTGTACCTGCTGGTTTGAATTGAAAGCAGTGCTCATTTTGTACAGCTTCCTCCTCTGTAAACTCTGAAGCGGTCTAGTGCGAGCAGATGTGCATATCATGGCAACAGATGATGTTCTCAACTTCGCCTTTTCTTTCCTCCTCCTCTTCAGGTGTTGTTGGTCAACCAACCAACTACTGGTGCATGATATCTCCTCATTGTTCTCTGAATTTCTGAAAAGCACCAAATAATTATCCTAGGTTGTCAGAAATAAGCTCTGCATATTATATAATATTTGAGTTCCATACACCAAGTTCAAGATCAGAAGGTGTACTCAGGATTAAGTGATATACTCTAAGTCAGCCTTTCTCAACTTTGGAGCTCCATGTGCTATTGGACTACAACTCCCATCATCTCTAGCTTAGCCAGACCTGTGGTCAGGGATGAAGGGGGTTGTAGTTCAACAACGTCTGGGGACACAAGGTGAGAAAGGCTGCTCTAGGCAATGTACATATATTGATTTGCTGTCCATACATTATTCTTCATATAGGTTTAATTCGATCTTCTAAAGCTGGGAGCCCAACTTCTAAACCTTCCAACATTGCTCCATAATTTCTCTATACAGTGGTACCTCGGGTTACATACGCTTCAGATTACATACGCTTCAGGTTACAGACTCCGCTAACCCAGAAATAGTACCTTGGGTTAAGAACTTTGCTAGAAAAGTATGGTTCCGGTAAATTCATGGTAAACTCAAGTTATAATTAATGGATAATAACTATTATAGGTTAAGAAACTTAATATGTGAGAAGTATAAAATAAGGTATGATACAAGGTAACAATTTGCTGATAATTTTTATTGCAGAGAACGCAGGGTAAGGGAGATGTGAGGAAGTCCAATAAGTTATAAAAAAGTTACGAAAGGTTTGTCTCTTTTTCGTTTCTTTTATATTTTTTCTTTTATGCATAATGTTGATGTATTTGTGTGTTTAAGGTGTGTTTTATGCTTGAAAATTTAATAAAATATTAAAAAAGAAGAACTTTGCTTCAGGATGAGAACAGAAATTGTGCTCCAGTGGTGCAGTGGCAGCAGGAGGCCCTATTAGCTAAAGTGGTGCTTCAGGTTAAGAACCGTTTCAGGTTAAGAACGGACCTCCAGAACGAATTAAGTACTTAACCCAAGGTACCACTGTACTTTCACAGAGGTACTTGCTGCAAGCAATAAACTGTGAACATGAATATTCCCAAGAAAAACAGCATAGAGAAGTATCAGTGGCAAAGAAATGAGACCTGACCCCTAGTGAAGTTGAACCATTAAAGAGACATCCCCAGTTTATTATTCAAGACAGACCATAATAGCTTTTAAAAACATGGGAAATCATCTTCTTAGTTGAGATTTCTTAATCTCATTAGAATACAACCTAATCTCATTACTCCACCATCTAAATCCAATCATCTTTAATCATTATTAACAAAAATTAATTTATGTTTTATTTAACACATTTTTATCCTACTTTTCAGCCAAAAAAAAAAAAAAAAAGCAAGCTTCCAAAGCAGCTCATAAATATTAGGAATAAAACAGTCCCTGCTCCCAGGCTTACATTCCAGAAGGCATGGCACAGAAGGAAAAGGACTTCATAGCAAGAAAACAAGCTCAAACACTAGTTCTTCCTTACGGCATTCTTGTAATGTTCAGCTGGAATGGAACAATTTGGAAAAGAGCCCAAAGTTGCTGATCCTTCAGCGGAACCAATGGAGAAGCACTGAAATCCCATCTCTCACCCTCTTCTATTGCATGATAGAATGACTATTTTGATTTTAGAAGACTGAACAACAACCTTATTTTCCAAGTCTATTGTTTTAATTCATTTATATTTTGTTTTACTAACTTTATAAACGTGATTTATATTGTTGTGTTAATGTGCTTTACATTATCATATATCACCATTATTACAATAGAAGGAGACTATTACGTTAAAATAATATATTTATTATCTTGGTAATTGCTCTATGCAATTCATATACAGTATTTCAAAGCACATGTCAGCCTCTTCTGAACAGCATCCTCATTATTATCAAACAGGGAGGTTTTAAAAACAGATTGATCCTATAATAATAATAATAATAATAATAATAATAATAATAATAATAATAATTTTTTATTTATACCCCGCCCTCCCCAGCCAAGGCCAGGCTCAGAGCGGCTTACAAGCAATAATAAAAACAAGATGAATGATTACAACTTAAAAAACAAAAATAAAATACAACATTAAAATAATGGAACATTAAAATATTAAAATGTAGCCTCATCGCAGGAGGAGAAGGAAAAGAAGGGGGGGAAAGGGAGAGGGGGGAATCAAATTGGGTCCAAGCCAAAGGCCAGGCGGAACAACTCTGTCTTACAGGCCCTGCGGAAAGAAATCAGATCCTGCAGGGCCCTGGTCTCATGAGGCAGAGCGTTCCACCAGGCCGGAGCCAGAGTTGAAAAGGCCCTGGCTCTGGTTGAAGCCAATCTAACTTCCTTAGGGACCGGGACCACTAGGGTGTTGTTATTTATGGACCTTGAGGCTCTCCGTGGGGCATACCAGGAGAGGCGGTCCCATAGGTACGAGGGTCCTAGGCCGTGAAGGGCTTTATACATGTCTCCTCACAAGCAAGCCCTATTGAGTTTAAAAGTACTTACCATGCAATGCTATGTCTACTCAGAATTAAGTTCTAGTGGTATGGGGGCGGGCTCTCAGGTATTTGGGGGGGGGCTAGGATTGCAGCAATACTCCCAAGTGTGTGTAGGACTGCAGCCTTGTAATACTAAACTACTGCAAGTTTGTTTAAATAATAATACTGTTGTTATTTAAACAACAGTTGTACTGTCATTTTATATTACATTCCCCAAAATGCTAAATATCCAGTTATTATGAAATACATGAAAGTGTTACGTACCTTATAGAGATGCCATTGGCCAACTCTTTCTGCTTACAGGACTTTGAGGAAAGAGGAGATGATGTGGGAGACAGATTGAGAGGAGTAATCAGACTGCTGATTATTTCACTCAGTTGAGCACTCTGAAAAAAGAATCAAAGGGAAAACCTTGAATTGAATGCACAGCAAATAACAGTCTAAAGAACTCAGGATTATATTCAAAGCATGGTGCTTCTAAAGCACCCAGCGATCAGCTGGTGCTCAGGAAAGCACAGTGCAAGGGACTTTGCAGACACTTCCAATCAGCAACATCTGCAAAGCCTCTTTTGACTAAGCCCCACCCTTTCTCCTGCCCCCACCTGACTTTATGATTTCAGATGATTTGACAGGTAGGTGGTCCCACTCGCCTATCAAAGTTGGCCCCCGTGGGGGTAGAAGGAAGATAAAGATCAGAACCACTGCACCAAATAAATTCCCCACCCCGGCACTAGAGAGATAAACACAAAACACATTCATGCAATGGTCACATTAAACAATCTCTATTGCAAATCACACTATAATTATGAATACTAAGCTCAAGGCAAAGGGAAAAAGTCAGGGAGGGAAATGAAAAACCAAGACTTTTTTCCACAGTCCTCCTGCCTGAAACTGAAATGTTTGACTTTATCATGCTGATGGGTGACATAAAAGGTGCTCAAGTAGCATACATAAAATATATCACATTTTATCCTCATAACAGATAGATGAAATGGAGACACTGTTACTGGACAATGTGAATTTCACAAGTAAATTTCTGAATTAAGACCTGCCAAACCAAGTCTAGCACTACAGCTCCCAAGATGCCTTCTGAGTGTACAGAAACAACTACACAATCTCCCACTTCCTGCAATTTATGCAGATCATGCTTACAGAAATATGGAACTTTGTTTTATTAATAAGCTATTACAGTGTACCTGTGTTTTGCTACAAATTATCTAATTCTATCTGATGCTCACTCTCACTTGAATACCTGTTTTTCTATGTTGCGGAGAAGCAGAGTTGGACTGCTGGGTGACATTTCAAAATCATGTTCCGGCCAAGCATCCTGCCTCTCAAGGGAAGCATGTGAATTCCCTGTGGTGTTTAATAAAGCTTCATGGTCCATCAATTGTGTTCGTTTCTTCAAGAAGTCCTTTGGATTTGGAAATTCTTCTAGGATCACCATTCCCTAGACAACAGCAATTGAACACAATTGTGTAACAAATGTAATCTCTCAAACTGCTGCAGCCCCCTGAAACACTTTAATGATTTAGAGCTCAAAGTGTGATCTGTATACAGACAAGGTGAATAATCTCACATGACAATAAAGCTGCAACTTCAATTTTTGCAAGCAGCTAACATTATAGCGATTTTCTGCTCCAGTTCAAAAATTTGGCATACAAATCTATGTATTGATTGTTGTATCATTTTCTAGTTTCATCTACTAAATGAAACATCCTGAGGGCCAGTGTAGATGTGATGCTGCCCAAACACTAACTATGATTCAGCAATCAGACCTGCAAGTTGCTGTAAATCAGCCCACTCATCCCCACGCAAACATTAATCTCACTGCGAGGCAGTCACCTCCTCTCAGCCTAACCTACCTCACACAACCAAGCTCCTTGAAGAGGAGGATATTAATGCAATAAATAATAAAAAACAAGATTTGCATCAGTGACACATCTTCTGTTCACAACTGAGACTGGATTACTGTCGTTTGCTCCATATGGAAATGCCTCTGAAGACAATTGGTACAAAAGGTGCAGCTAGAAGGCTTATATGGAACACATATTGGCATATTGGCAACTTGTTTGCTTCTGGGACAGTGTTAGTTTGCAAAACAGATTATCTGCAGGCCTGCCTGCCTGCCTGCATACATATGAGCTGCCTGCCTGCCTGCATTACAATGTGCTGAGGTCTTGGATTTCCAGCTCTTTGAGAAGAGATGCTGGATTGACGAGTACCAGCCTTTTCTTTATTATACACATTTTGATAGTGCATTCTATGTGCCTTTTATCTTGTTTCCTTAATGCTGGTCATTGACTGTAACAATAAAGATTTGATTTAATTTTAAAAGTAAATTAAATCTGTCCCTCTAGATTACCAAGCATGATCTTTATTGGATTACCTTATTTAAAGAACTCAATCATCATGCAAAGTGCACAATCAATTTTCTTCAAAAAAATAGTTTAATCACCAGGCAATTCAATATATGCATAAAGATCTGCTTTCCTCTGTGGAGAGAATACTTGAATTGACAATACATAAAAAACCTTATTGCTTGTGTACTGTGTACTGCATACGAAACTTAGTAAGACTGTGCCACTGGACAAGTTAATTGTAGCTATATGTTGTTCTTGTATTTACATGAAAACCAATACAAATTATTGGGGGGGGGGGATAAAGATCTGCTTTCACTTGCCCACAACAGCTATTTTCTTTATTTCCATAAGGATTAATCTACAAGGAACCAGGTATCACTAAAAAACCAAGACTCAGATTGCTGGTACCGGTCGACAACTCTCTGCTTCCAATAACATTTTCTTCCATGCTCTCCACCCCTTGGGAAAAGATAGTTGTGGCCTATCTGTGTTTTTTCTGTTTAGTTACACTTCAAGAAAAGACGAAAATTCTTTTAATCAATTGTTTATGACTGTGTTTGAGGAGTCCTGTCTATTAATTATTGCTTCCTCACTGTACTTATACTGGAGACTTATAGACAATGTTTTGGTTGGTCCATCCCAATGCACACAACTTACTTGTTTCCAAACTACCAAAATAAGAAGCACCCTCTCTTCATCCTCCTCATACCAGTCCCTACCTCTCTCTCATGTCACTGTTCCCAGTCCATGACTACGCTTCACAGCAGGGCTTCACTACCACAAGAACAAAACAAAATGGATTTCACTCCCTCGCCTCTTTTCTTTAAAAAAAGAATGAAATAAATTAAGCTGGGAAACAGTCACTTGCCCAAGGCCGCCCAGTAAACTACAAATCTTAGTATGGATTCTGTACCACAATCCTACTTTCAAACAAACACAACACTCAAACTCAGCCTACGATTTCATTGACCTTTGTAGATTTTACATAATGGCTTTTGCTTAGATACCAGATACCAGAAACCACAGAACACAGAGAAAAAACATCTATCAATCTTTTATTTCAATAACCCATTTTTATTCCTTACTGACAATACCTTGGTGGCACGAATCTGCCTGTGAAGGTCAGTGAGTTGCTGGATTTTGTATTCTAGCTCTGAAATCTGGGCTTGAAGCCATGTCCAGCGACAGCCAACATTAGCTCTGTCTACCAGCCATTTCCAGTCAGATCTATAGTTACTAGGAAGAACACAGAACATTTGTTAGAAGAGATAATCACTATTTTAGAAAGACAACTCAAAAGAGTCCTTAGGATATCACAAGAAGCCTTTGGGGCTACAATAACTAGCAGGTAACAGGTTAAAACAGCAGTGAATATATCATAAAATGCCTTTTAGAAGCATCTGCTAAAAACAGAAAGAGATGAATTGAGTCTGATTTCTGCACAGAGTTGAAAACATAGCTGTAATAATAATTTATTTATTTATTTATTATTATTATTATTATTATTATTATTATTATTATTATTATTATTATTATTATTATATAGCACATAGGAAGAGCCTGCTGAATCAATGGCCCACCTAGTCCAGCATCCTGTTGGCCAACAAGATGTGGATCAAATGCCTGAAAGCAGAACATGAGTGCAACATGAAGTCCATAATTTTGGTACCACTACGGAGAAGGCCTTGAAATATATAAAAGGTAAAGGACCCCTGGAGGATTAAGTCCAGTAGAATTTAACTATGAGGTGAGGCACTCATCTCTGCTTTAAGGCCGAGGGAGCCAGTGTTTGTCTGCAGACAGATTTTCTGGGTCATGTGGCCGGCATGACTAAACTGCTTCTGGTGCAACAGGATACCGTGATGGAAGCCAGAGCACACAGAAATGTTGTTTACCTTCTCACTGAAGCAGTACCTATTTATCTACTTGTGCTGGTATGCTTTTGAACTACTAGGTTTGCAGGAGTTTGGACAGAGCAACGGGAGCTCACCCCATCATGCGGATTCGAACAGCCAACCTTGCAATCAGCAAGCCCAAGAGGCTCAGTGGTTTAAACCACAGCGCCACCGTGACACAATAGCTGCATGAAGTGCCTTTCACCAGTTTAGCTTGGTGAGCAAACTACAGGCCCTCAAGCACAGATAGGCTGTCACCTTTGTCCACACTCCCAGATGATTTGCATTTAGAGTACTATAATGAGCTATGTTTGGGAACACCTTGGAAAACTACTTCAATGGATGTAAAAATATGACAGAGCTGGATGATACCAGCCACAGGGAACACATCTCAATGGTGCTGAAATAGTGTCACTAATTTGCTACTTGTACAGGCAACTCCCAACAGTGCCAAACCCAGAAGTGACCTGATCACTAAAAGAGTGGAATGGGGGCGGAGCAGTACGCTTTACTCTGGCCCTGCCAATGCACATGGGGGTCTGGAACAGAACCCCCATGTGAAGCAAGGATTGCCTGTACTATAAAATTTGACTCATATAACAAGCTGTGATCAAAGAGCAGTTCCATTTACATCAGTAAACTTTATCAACCTAGTGAAATTAACTCCAAAAATAAAAGATTTGGAGATCCTGTCATTAACATATCACATCTTCTGTCCTTGATGTACAGAGATATCACAGATTTACATGGAACTTGAGCATGCAGGATTGTAGCACAGAAGTTCAGCAATTCTTTTAATACCTACACTGACATAGCTTTTCTGGAAATCTGCTCATCATCATCTTCACTTGAGCTGCTACAAGTGGCATCAGAATCCAAACTCTCTTCCGCATGAAATAGGAGTCCAGCTGTTGAGCGAGCAAACACTTTGATTTCATCAGATAAAACATCAAAATCACGCTGTATATCTTTACTTGTATTAGCCTCTATGTTTTCCATTTTAATGTTGGTGCATCTATGATAGCTGCCACCCAAAACACCGGATGGATCCTGAAAGGCTTTCATTCTCTGTAGTTGGCGTCTCACAAAGCATTTCATCTGCTGGTCACAGTGTTTGACAACATGCTTCGCCAAGAGGATTTGCAAACGTTTCTGAGTTCTTTTGGCCCGGCTGAGCAAAGCCTGTTGCTTGCTTACACACTGAAGTAAATGAAAATTCAATTCCTGTTCTTTAGTACTGGGATTGTAGTTCACTTTTGGTTCCAGGGCATCATCACACACTTGTTGGAACAGGTCTCCTTTTTTTGTCTCAGGATTAATAAATGCCTTGCTCAAAAAGCCATTCTTCTGATACCCTTTACGGTTAGGAAGCTGCCTTTCTTCTACATTGTGGGATTCAGTTAAACATGAATCAAATAGTTTTCCCATTTCAGGTAAGTTCTTTGTTGATCCTAATAAAGTTTCCCCTCTGACCTGCTCCCCAGATTCTGAATTAATAATTTGACTGAAGTGTGTATTAGTGCTGTTACATAACGGATTTCTCACTTTGGAGCAGCTATGCTCTTCTGAGTTCCTCTGCACACAATGTTTATTGTTTACATGGAAAGTAGAACTGGGGCTCATTAATACTGGATAGTGTTTAGAAGACTGAGAACCCAAGTATTTTAAGTTAAAGCAATCAGTGCTATGGTTGGCTTGAGGAATGGGGAACCCCAGCATGGAGCAAGTAATTTTTGTGACAGACCCGTCTTTCATCTTCTCTTTTACTGGTCTGGTACTTCCCATGCCTAATGCATCATTGGACTCCATCACTCTTGAAGACAAGGAAGATGCTAAGCAGATACCGTGCCCTTTCATTGCTTTCTCTTGAAGAGCAGGTGTCATAGCTGTCGTAAGCAGTTTACACCCAACCTGTAAGAAAAGCAAATACTGAATAAAACTATTGTTTTGATATCTACTGTTAATTTCCATTTCTGCAGTGCCATAAATTCCAGATATAATTTGCAGTTGCTCTTTAAGAAAATAAAATAATCTTATCAACTGTTCCGTGATTATGTGCCTGGATAGCTCAGTTGGGACAGCTGTGTTCCTGCATTGCAGGGGGTTGGACTAGATGATCCTCAGGGTCCCTTCCAATTCTACAGTTCTATGAATCTATGGAAACATCTAATTCAGAACATCTGCCACAACAACAAAGGCTGTAGTAATATTTTTAGGTGCACCAAAATACTGGCCATGTTGAAACCATAACTATGTATGCTTTTGCTTGTTACTGTTTTAAATATATAAATCAATTCTGTTTGCAGGTATTTCCCCCCTCCCCCCACATTTTCATTATCAATAAGCAAAGACATACACGAGCTGCGTGCCCATGCAATCCCTTTGCTGCTGATTCACTACTTCATTTGCACGAATGGCAAAAAGACCCCTATTATGTGTGAATTATGAATTACATTTAATGGCTTTCTAAGAAATCAAGATTAGGAAGACAACTTTAAAGCATGATGAAAGTGCACAAAACTCAAGCATACCCAAGCTTAATCAATCAGGATTGGATCATATGAACCAGACCATTGTTTCACAGCCAGGAGGATATCTGTAATTCTTTCTGTAAGCCTGGTCCCCATTATTCTCAATTTTATACAAAATAATTATTTGCAGTTTTCATATCCCAATTTTCCTCTTTAAAAAGTCATCCAATTAAAAATAGGAGTCCTATAAAAACATCCATTATATTTTTCTCTCCAATGTTTTTATTTTTAATGTTCCAGATTGAACAGTTTCCTATCCTCATATATTTAATCTTGCCTAACAGTGTATCACTTTTTGTTTGTCTCTCCACATTTTCCTAATTCCTAAAATATAAACAGCATATGAAATTTCTTGCTATAGCAATTTGTTTACTTTCTGGCTGCTGTACTTCAAAGGCTGGGGGTAGGGAGAGCATTTTACTTTGTTTTACAGTAAGGAAAAAAAATAAGGGAAAGTCTGGCATCTGTTAACTATCCACAGTGCATAATGCCTTTACTAGGACCAACCAGAATGTCACAAAATAGTGAGCAAAGCTTTCCTGTTCTCCAGAATTCTTCATCAGGCTAGATGCTGAGAAGGGGAAAGGGGAAAGAGAGAGAAAAGGTGGCTTGATTTTGAAGTCACTAAACTTGGTAGTTTCAACATAAGCCTGCCTTTGTCTCCTCACTCCTACCATCCTAACTGATGTTTACGACATATTCATTTGTCCAAATAAAGGTGTTACTCAGGTGTATTTTTTGTTATGAACTAACACAGTTTCTTTTCCTTTTTGTATATTTTAACAAGCTGCATCACAGAACAGTGTGTACAAAAAAGGGAACAGAAGATAAAATATAAAGAAAACTTTAAATAAAATGTGTTTTAATTTCTACTTAAATTTTACTATGGAAACCACTTTGAGAATTTTTGCTGAATGACAGTATATAGTTTAAGTAAAAATTAAACTATTAAACTTTTGAAAAGCAATCAATTAAATACAAGTCTATAATTAAAAGACTCAAAACCAGTTGTCAACATTCCTTAAATATATATATATCATGAATTAAGGGAAGATCTAAAACTAAAATGTGATATCTGAAATGCTCTCTAGGAAGCTACCAGAGACACTAATTTAATTAAAGGAAATAGCTTCAGTGACTGACTGAAATATAACTTCAGGTACAATAAAATATTGTTTTCAAACTATTCTATGTCTTCAGAATTAACTTTTTTTTTACTATTTGATCCTGAAAAATCATTTAATTAGCAATTAATGGTGCAATCCTATACATGTCTCCTCAGATCATAAGTCCTTTGAGCACAATGGGACTTACTCCCAGGTAAGCACATACAGTGGGGGCTGGGAATCATTTACAGCTGGTTAGGTCCTCAGACTTCCACAAAGTCATTTTGACATGTCGGCCTATCCAACTCTTTAACATCTGACATAATTGTGATGTCAGATGAAACATCTTCCCCTATTTTTAAGACACAGTAATTTGTAAGTGCCACCAATCAGCTGGTTGTCAGTGTCTGCCAAAGCCTCTGGCTTTACAAGTGCTGAAGACAGCACAATCTTCACTTTAGCAAGAACCTATGTCTTTGCGTGTGTCACACTGGACAGAGGGCAGGTGGGTGTGGCTTGACCAAAGAGATTCATGGGGGGGGGCTGATGCACCTATTTAGGTCTGCAGGCTGGAGGTTCCCCACTACTTATGTACAGGATTGCATCCTTATTGGTTTTCTGTGAGACCCTTAAAAATATTGTCTGATTTGCTGAAAACAACTGCAGGGTTTCAAAAACTAGGAAATACCTGCATAGCCTTTGAATAGTTTTTAAAAACTCTAATATTACTACTTTTGTTCATACCCAAAACATTTGCCAGCTGCAATGTATAAATATTTCACTATGTTGATCTGTTAACAATAAAGAGAAACAGAATAATGAAAGTTTAACTTTGAACTCTTATCACTTTACACTGATAATCACAGTGAGTACACCAAGAGACTACCAAAATACAGTAGTACCTCCGCTTACGTAACCCTCTGGTTACAGAAACTTCAGGATACGTAAGCAGCAAACCCAGAAGTATTTTACTGGGTTTTGCTGCGCATGCATGCGCAGAAGTGGTCCTCCGGCTGCGAAAACCTCGAGATCCAGCCAGACCTCCGGAACGGATCCCATCTGCAACCGGAGGTACCACGATAGATTAAAGTGCATAAGGCAGACAACTATGTGCATATACTAGTTCATATTCAAATCTAAATACGTTTGTGACAATAGCATTAAAAGAAAGAAATTTACAGCTTCACAATAGAGCTCCACTAAGAGATTTGAACACTTCAGATTTATCACACAGTTATTGACACAGCTCAGAGTCATCTTTATTTCGGTAACTAACACTTCATCGATACAGTCAACAGATTAAAAACACTACCATAAATGCTTTGTAAAAATGACTCCCTCAAGACTAGCAGTTTCAATGTGATTTCATAAAAACGTTATTTTGTCCAATTGGCAGATACTGAAACAGCAAATATAAATCCCATCTGCATGCCTTCATAGATTTCTCTCTTACTAAACAGAATATCAATATTCAAAGAGGACAATATTCAAATAGGACAAAAGTCAACAACTCAACAATCAAAGAAAAGAATGCAATGTTATAAAGAAATTGTTTATACAATTTGTTAGTACAGAGCAAAGGGGATGGCGTCTTCTCACCAGGCTACATTGTAAAGGTAAAGGACCCCTGGGTGGATAAGTCCATTCGTGATTCAAAATTGGCTCCCTCATCTCTCCCCTAGAGGAGGCTGACAACTATAAAAGGGAAGTGCTGGAGAGCATAAGGAAGGATGTTGAGTCCTCTACCCCAGCTGTTGTACTGTTTAACCACCAGATAAACAAAACCATGTCATTTAATCAAAAATATACTTATTTGGCAAAGAGCAGCTTAATGTGGTAAAGGGCAGGTTTGCATATAGTACACATCCAATTCTCCAAATTCCAGTTGAAGATCTCAAGTATTAACCTGGAAAAGTTACATTAAGTATTGGAGAGGTGCTGCCATTCATCACAGGACTTAAACACATTGAACAAATGGTCGAACATAAGAATAGTCTGTTAGATCAGGCCAATGGCCCATCTAGTCCAGCACCCCTGTTCTCACAAAGGCCAACCAAATGCATATGGAAAACCTGCAAGCAGCATCTGAGCACAAGACCGCTCTTCCCTTCCGTGGCTTCCAGCAACATGTATTCGGAAGCATTATTGCCTCCGACCATGGAGCTAGATCACTGTCATCAGGGCTCCTGGTCATTGACAGCTCCTCTCTTCCATGATTTTGTCTAATCCTCTTTTTAAGCCATCCAAGTTGGTCACCATCACTGCCTCACGGGGGAGCAAATGCTATACTTCAACTATGTGCTGCATGAATAAGTCCTGCCTTTTGTCTGTCCTAAATCTTACAATATCCAGCTTCATTGAACTTGTACAAGTTCTAGTGTTATAAGTAAAGGAGAAAAACAAGTCTGAGTGGCTTCCTGTTTGCCCCACCACTTTCCTCGGGAAAACCCACCCTTTACTGCTGAATCAGAATACAGTGGTACCTCGGGTTACAGGCACTTCAGGTTACAGATTCTGCTAACCTAAAAATAGTACCTCGGATTAAGAACTTTGCTTCAGGATGAGAACAGAAATCGTGCTCTGGCGGCAGAGCAGCAGCGGGAGGCCCCATTAGCTAAAGTGGTACCTCAGGTTAAGAAGTGGTTCAGGTTAAGAACGGACCTCCAGAACGAATTAAGTTCCTAACCCGAACTACCAATGTCAATCCGCAGAAAACCTGGCATTTATTCCAATTCAGTGGTAAACAAGGGGGAAGAGGAGGGACAAGTGGAAGTGTGAACAAGCCCTAATCTAAGAAGTCTCAAACACTGCAACCTTTCAATACAGTTAGCTACCATTTTGGAAGGTATTAATAATTCATCTTATATCAGAAAATCTTGAGTGGCAAGTCCAGCAAGTTACCCACATGACTGTAGGAACTGTGGACGATATTTCTATCCTGGTCTTTTGTACCAATTTTTATCTGCAAGGCTAAAGGTTTGGCAGCAAGCCAAGTTACATACATTTACATATGAAGCAGTAATTTCCATTCACTCAATAGCAGTCCATAAATATTTATCAATGTGGCTTTCATTAACTCCATTTCCTAGGTATAATAAGGCATGCTCACCATTTCCACCTGCAAGTAATAACACTTTAAACCGCCCCTCCGAATGCACAGGGCTGTGGTAGCAGCTGAATATCTGCCGTTGTCCCATCCAGTCTGACTGTTATAAGAATGCAAGGAAAGCCCTGCTGGATCAGGCCCAAGGCCCATCTAACCAGAGGCAGATTTATGGGAGTACGCCTGGTTCACCCACACTGGGCACTGAAATTTCAAAACTCAAAGTTTGCCACTGATCTTGCTCTCACAGTGGCCAACCAGATGCCTTTGAGAAGCCTGCAAGCAGAGCAAGTGCAACAGCACTCTATACAATAAAGGTAAAGGGACCCCTGACCATTAGGTCTAGTTGTGGCCGACTCTGGGGTTGTGGCGCTCATCTCGCTTTACTGGCCAGCAGGACTAAGCTGCTTCTGGCGAACCAGAGCAGTGCACAGAAACGCTGTTAACCTTCCTTCCGGAGCGGTACCTATTGATCTACTTGCACTGGCATGCTTTCGAACTGCTAGGTAGGCAGGAGCAGGGACTGAGCAACGGGGGCTCACCCCATCATGGGGATTCGAACTGCCGACCTTCTGATCGGCAAGTCCTAGGCTCTGTGGTTTAACCCACAGTGCCACCCACATCCCAAATCGATACCAGTACTCTCCAGCAACTAATATACCTAGGGAACGAACTGTGTTGGAAAGTGCAAAGCTGAAGTAATGCTAAAGGAGGCGATATATATATGGATTCACAGGCATCACTCATATCTAAAACAGCATTTAATTGTGAGTAAAAAAGACAGAGAAATGCGGTAGTTGCCCCCCCCCCCAATACCAGTATTAGGCAAAAGTTCCCATTTCCGGTCTTTCGGGGCTTTGTCCCGCAGAGCCCCGCAGCTGCTCCCCGATGACTGTCCCATCCTTTCCCGATACACCCGGCTGGGGCGCTGGCTCCGCCCCCACGGCTCTACGTCACGCCACCCCCCTCCCTCCCTCCGCCCGGGCGCGCGAGCATCTACTTTCCGCTCCCCTCCCCTCGCATTCCAACGCCACCGCCCCTCCCCATTGGCCGCCGCCCCGTCACTCTCCCCAATCCCACCCCCTTCGCCGCTCCACTGCCGTTAGGGAGGGCGCCTGCCTGAGGGGAGGCGAGTCGCGCGCGCGCCACGAAGGCGCCCCCTGCTTCGGCAAGAAGCCAACCGCCTCTCCCGACGCCCCTCAGGGGAACCCTCGCCACCCCCTGCCCCCCCCCCCGCCCGGACTTGCCTGCCAACTTCGGTCTGTTCCCCGGCCGCCTCCTCCGCCCGGCGGACCTCTCCTCAGAGGGACTCGCGCTTTCCTCTCCCGCCGCCGCTTCTCTCCTGCCCGCCTCTCCCAACAGCCGCCCGCCCGGCGCTCCCGAGCCAAGCTGCCTCAGCAGCCCGAGCGGCCGCGCGCGGGCGGTAGTTTAGGCGGGGTGGGCGGCCAATCCGGAGGGCCGGTGGGCGGGCCTATGCAAATGAGGCGGCGTGGGCGGCGGGTCTACTTCCAGGAGCGTGTGTGTGTGTTCTCAATAGCATTGTGGACTTGGAAGGGACACGAGGGCCGTCTGGTTCAACCTCCTGCAATGCAGGAATGTTTTGCCCAACGTGGGGCTCGAAGCCACGACCCTGAGGTGAAGAGTTTTATGCTCTACGGTTTAAAGCTTTCCTGCATAAATGGTGTGTGTGTGTGTTTCCTGGTGATATCACTCAAATCACAGCACTTGTTCTCAGGGGCGCCGACTTATAAAAAATATTGGGGGGGGGCCCATACCGACTTATAAAAAATATTGGGGGGGCCCAAGACCTCCAAACCGCTGCTGCTGGGGGAACGAAAGGGGCGAGCCCCGGGCTGCCCCGACCTTAAGTGAACCTGCGACGGCCCGCCCTTTGTGGCAGCCGATTGGCTGCCGCCGTGGGCGGTGAATATTAATGATGTATCATTTTTGTGCTTCATGCTGTGGCCACAGACATGTGCTCTGATGGTGAATTTGGGGTGACCCAATGCAAAAATCCTGAGAATCCCTGTGGATCCATGCTTTGTAACCACGTTTTTGCACCATTGCAGCCCCAGGCAACAGTGGGTGTGTGATTTTTGGGGGGCAGGCTGTAGCCATGGACATGCTATGTGATCTGTTGGTGAATTTGGGGTGACCCAATGCAAAGATCCTGAGGATCCATGCTTTTAAATCACATTTTAAGTGGGGAGGGAAGGAAAAACACAGAACGGACAAGGAGCACGAGAGGGGTGTGCAGAGAAGCAGCTGGCTAAGAATGCAGGAGAGGGGTATAACAGGAGGGAGGAAAGGAAGGCAAAAGTTTTCCCTCACCTACCCACCCAAGCCAGCCAGCTCGCATGCTCTCTCTCTCTCCCCCCCCCCCCTCCTGGAGCACAGAGACGACACTCTGCTTGCCTGGAGGGGAGGGGCTTTCCCTGCTCTTTGTTCCGTTTGAGCAAACACAGCAAGGAAACAGAGGAGGGTGGGCAGTAAGACCCTGAGGCAGAATGCAGGAAAGCAGCCGCTTCCTCTTTTTGAGGGGAAAATACGGCAATAATTTTCTTAAATTATTGGGGGGGCAGAGCCCCCCCAAACGAATTTTTGAGGGGGCTCGGGCCCCCTCAGGCCCCCTGGAGTCGGCGCCTATGCTTGTTCTAAGAATAAAGCTTAAAGATGGCAACTCAACAGTCTTTGAGCGCGACCAACCATTTATTTCTCAACAAAGCAGCATCTGTCCCCAAGCTTTCTTCTGAGGCTGCAACTCCTCCCTCCGCCCCTAGAAGTGAGCTCAAAGAAGCTTAACTTCCATGTAAGTCTGTTCACATAGGACTACGAATAAGGTTACAGGGGAGAAGAGGGCAAAATGGCAAGGTAGGTCAATGTAAGAGACTCTTAGACCCATGCAATCTTTGCATAAAGGTAAAGGGACCCCTGGGACGCAGGTGGCGCTGTGGGTTAAAGCCTCAGCGCCTAGGACTTTCCGATCAACAGGTCGGCGGTTCGAATCCCTGCGGCGGGGTGCGCTCCTGTTGCTCGGTCCCAGCGCCTGCCAACCTAGCAGTTCGAAAGCACCTCCGGGTGCAAGTAGATAAATAGGGACCGCTTACCAGCGGGAAGGTAAACGGCCTTTCCGTGTGCGGCTCTGGCTCGCCAGATGCAGCTTTGTCACACTGGCCACGTGACCCGGAAGTGTCTCCGGACAGCGCTGGCCCCTGGCCTCTTAAGTGAGATGGGCGCACAACCCCAGAGTCTGACAAGACTGGCCCGTACGGGCAGGGGTATCTTTACCTTTTTAAAGGGACCCCTGACCATTAAGTCCACTCGCGAACGACTCTGGGGTTGCAGTGCTCATCTCGCTTTATTGGCCGAGGGAACCGGCGTACAGCTTCCGGGTCATGTGGCGAGCATGACTAAGCTGCTTCTGGCGAAACCAGAGCAGCGCACAAAAATGCCATTTACCTTCCCACCGCAGCGGTACCTATTTATCTACTTGCACTTGGACGTGCTTTCAAACTGCTAGGTTGGCAGGAGCTGGGGCCGAACAACAGAAGCTCACCCCGTCGTGGAGATTCAAACTGCCAACCTTCCAATCGGCAAGCCTTCCAATCATTCCAGGGCACCCACTGAGTCCCCTTCCTCCACTGAAATTAGATTCCAAAGAAGTATTCTGTTTTAACCAATCAAATAGGAGGGTTATGTGCTTGATAGCAAGTTTTGGGTAGCGCCCATGACCATTTCTCCAGTTTGCAAATGTGCACAGGGGCCTCAAAAGGCTGGCAACCCCTGATTTAATTGATGGCTAGGTACCAGGTCTCTGAAGTTATTTAAGCACTATTGCCACATTTAATAGGTGTCATGTTGCACATCCAGTGTGTCACATCTTGCAGTGCAGTTTGGAGCACCTCAGGTACCATGACACTTTCAAGCTGTTGACTCAAAAGATATCAAAGATATTATTGGACTATGATATTACTATTATTTAAGTTTTTTTCTTTTATTGTCATATACAAAATACAGTTACATGTTGGAAGGCACTTTAGGCTGCATACAAATGTCACTCTTTTTGTGCAATCATCTGTAACATTAGAAGATTAACTGTCCACTTCTTTGCTTATAGAGAAGCATACCCATTCAGATCATTAGAAGAGGTATATTTATTTCTTTTTTGTCAGAAATGGGCCTACATTTATTTCCAAAGAGCTTTACAGTTTCTACAGTAGAAATTTTTCACATCATCCTCCAACATATGTTCTATTTAGAACAGAAAAGAATTGCATTAGGCTTTAAGTAATTCAGCTTTAGATGACAATGAATTTTGTGCTTGTAGTCCAAATACTTGTAAGAGTTTTTTTGCATTTGGGGAGTTAAATCATAAGAGAAATCATAAACAGTTATTCTAAGTTTAACATTGGAGATCAACAAAAACATACATTTTTATTGTTAATGTCTAAACAGGCTTTTGCTGCTGTTTCTTCTTCAATTAGACCCATACTGTCTCCTTATTTTTATTTTTGGCACAATGTAATTCCTTATCAGTGGAAATGGGATCTGGAACTATCCGTTAGTATAAACAGATGCCTATTTGTCGATCACGATATCTCTAGCAATGAGCTCTTTCATTATTTCATTAGTACCACCATATATTGGCTGAACACGAGAATCTACAAAAGATCTAGAGAAAAATGTCAATGAGTAGATTGCAAAACATATTAGTACTTCTAAATAGAAACGTGTGTCATCAGGGACCCAAGCTTGGATCATGGGATCTTCAAGTGTGCATTGCTTAAATTACGGTAGTTTTTACAGAGCAATTGTTTCATCAGAGTCTATTACATTCTCCCTCACTATGCTAAGCTTTGGGGAGAAAATTGTTTTTATGCTGTTTGTTTATTTCTAAAGATAAATATTTAAAAAGTAACAACAACAAGGAGAAAGTAAGATACAAAGCTAATTGTCATAATGATGATTACACTAGCACACTGTCTAACATTTATATTCTTGTTAATAATAACCATTTTAAATTTATTTTCCAGATGCTTCAGTCATTTCAAAAGAAGTTCTGGTCTGTGCATAAAAGACCATGTGTGTTTAGAGGTTTCCAATAAAGTTCCTTGCAAGCAATATCTATCTATCTATCTATCTATCTATCTATCTATCTATCTATCTATCTATCTATCTATCTCTATCTATCTATCTATCTATCTATCTATCTATCTATCTATCTATCTATCTATCATCTATCTATCTATCTCTCATCTATCTCGTATTTTTCCGTCTGTAAGACGTCCCCCTAATTTTTGACATTATGTTTTTAGGAAAAAGACCTAGTCTTATAGACAGTAATTCTTAGAAATAAAATGATGGGACCTTAAATGTTTGAAAAGACAACAGGACATATTGTTGACCATAAAGACAAATAATATTTCTCAAAGCACCCCAAAGGTTGGGTGATGAGCCACACATTACTTATCTGGGATCTTAAGTACCGTTCGTTGCTGCAGCTTGTGAGGTCCAAACTGGCCCACTGTCATCCTTAAATCATATTAATAATGATGCTGAAACATCTGCATGGCAGCACTGTCGTAACAGTTTCTCATCTGAAGAGAAACTGGTTAGTAATTCAGCTCAAGCACCAGTCTCAGTTTCTCTAGACCTATTGATTATAATGTTCTGCAACTCCTCTTCTTCACAACCAATAGATAATGAAGTTTTACATTTTGGAAGAAACTGCCTTAATCCTGTTTAAAGGTGATTTTCAGGTTTCAACCAGTCACTGGACACAGAGAGAACACGGGGGCTCAATTAAAATTCCCGTGTCAACATTTTGTACTTAAAGAATACAAACATCGTTTCACAGCTTTGTAGACTTAACTGGATAAGTAAAAGACCACTGAAACATCTCTCTTTATGGATGATCAGCTTTTCCCAAACAACAGGCATGCCTGTGAGGATAAAAAGTAGTCGTACTTACTTTGCAATTGGATATTCCCACATATATCCCCATCCTCCATGGAGTTGCACGCACTGAGTAGCCACATTGTTTTGGAGATCAGAAGCCCTTAAACAGAGAGAAAAGTCTGTTTCCAAAGCAGTTGAGCTCTTAAATAAGTTGCACCACCATGATCTTTTAATAATCACCATTTTGAAATAGCTTGCATGATGCTCAAAATAATGTATTGGCTGTAGAAAAGGTTTCAAATGCAGGTTGATGCAACATTTAGAGGGGAATTCAATGCAGCACTAAGGAGATCACTCTGCCAGGGAACAATATCTCCCCGCCCCCAATCCTGTTCTGGGGGTTTTCCAGACCCTCCCGAGCCAATTTGGAAGGAGAGGGGGGTACAAAGGGAGAGAACAGGGGAAAGCCATAATGCACTAGCACAAGACCTTGAATTGGCTTCCAGTAGTGGGAAACCCTTAGTTGAATCCAGCCCCCTACAATTCAGCAACAGCTTGGTTTTATGTATTGCTTTCCTTAGTGATAAAAGCACTACCTAGGCAACACAGTTTGATTGGTACTTTTCTCCCAGCGCTGAGTTTTCCATTCCAGTTTAGAATGTGCACACACACTCTAGGATCTTTTCCCATGCAGCAGTAAAAATACAGCCAGAGTCATACTCAGTAATGATACCAAGAAGCCGCTTTATTTAAGGAAACTATAAGGAGTTTTATTAGGATAAGATATGGGTGCCATAGGCTGCAGTATTCACCATGTGGTTATGACTATAGTTAATCCTTCTGCACAGACAAAAAGACAATGGTGATTTCCTTTTCTTAGAGGCTAAGTAAAATTACTTTCCTATCAGGCATTTATACCCAAATTTCTTTTCAATAACTGGAAATACCCCATCTGGACTCTGTTATTGGTGTGTGTTTCTCTTTCTATAGTTTCCACAAGAGAAAAATCAGTATAGCCTCACAAAAATGTTTTCTGTCCTTCTAATCTAGCATCTGATTTCTTTCAACCATGTAGTTAATTCAATCTGGCATCAGTACAAAGTATTACCTTAGCTGTTTTTACTTGTCTAACTCTGTCTGGTAAAACATAAGTTAATATGTAACAGCAATAACAACCCAGCGGCTATTTCTGGCTAATGAAAAATGGAACTCTAAAGAGGCAGCCCAGGTCAGGATGTGTTATAACATGGCAAGTGGGCAACATTTCCACCCTGAAGAGTCAGAGAGATTTGGGGAAATGCTTGGTGAAAAATACCGAGTCTATGTTTATGCAGCATGCTATATGGAACTACTTATTTGATAAACCTTCAGCCGTTTTGTAATAAGATTGTGTTATGGTTTCCAAAAGCCTTTCAGCTCAGCAATTAAGCATTGTTATGGAAGCCAGACTTCTAATATCATGGTCTCTTCAAGCTGTATTTTGCCAAGAGCAATTTAGAAGCTGAGGTCAAGATGACTTGTCTACCTCAAAAGAGGAGGAGGGAGAGAAAAAGGGGGAAAGGCAATACAAGATCTTCCTGAATAAATCAGCTGACAAACTTTATTCAGTTCAAGGACTGCAAGTAGCCAACGCTGCTTTAAAACCAACCCAGCATACCCAGTTTGCAAATCTAAGGAACCCAGTAATTTCCAGTAATGGGTCCCAGAGTCTTTTATTAAAGTGTCCTCACCCATTTGTACTGCATTGTAGTCATGCAGCCAGATTCTTTCCTACTTTCTAATTACCTTTCCAGACTAGTTCATAGCCAATAAACACAGTGTTCATTTGGTATATAGACCTCACCTCACTCATGGCATCATATTATTTTGAGGACAAGGCATTTTTCTCATCTAGAGGCAGCATCTGTGCTACTACAAGTGCTGCATGGGGTGTGACCGTGACTAGTATTCTTAGTGACGAGCAATCAAGAAACAACCCTCTGTCACATTCTTCTGTTTTCTTTCCATTTTAATTCCCTGCCTGCTGCTATTGTGACGAGCCCCCCTACATCCTGAAATATTCCCAACAGTGCCTCCTGATGCCTGGTATTTGACACCCACTATGGTAAATACTGAATAGGCATATATATTGCATTTTTAATTTCCCAGTGCACATTTTCGCATTAACCCCTTTTTCACAATAGCTAACTGATTTGCAGTGGAAGTTTAGAATTATCAAGGAAGTGGAACCAACCACTAAATGAATTTCTGGTCTGCGGCCTAGACTCCTTACATCAAAGGCAGAGACTCTCCTGCCATCGGTCTCACGAAACAATGCACCTCCATTAAGACCGCAGCTTTTGTTGGTCTCCAATTTCCATAAAATATGACAGGCTTGATCTAAATCAGGAACCTAAAGACGTTCTCATTCTCTTTCAGAACTTCTTTCTCACATGGAACACTGTATTGGTCAGGCAAGAAGGTATAATCAGCAAAGTTAGATTGACTTTACTGATTTTATTTGCAAGCCTGTGTGTGATAGTCACCTTCCATTTCCTCTCATCAAACATTCTTTAAATACTTGGGCATTTAAATTCACTGCTTTAAAATGTATTTCTCATTAACAATTTTCCCTGTGTGCTGGAGGCTGTTGAGCTACCCCCAAGTGTTCCAATGACATTTCACAGGGTTTTGTTCTGTGTCCCCTTAGCTGTAGCAAAGTAAATATCAAGCTCCTTACTGTTTATATTTCTAGAGCTTGGCTTAAGCAGAGAAGTCCTTGTCAGCTGGGCTCAGACACCCTCCCAAAGAGCCTAGAGGAGCCTTTGCTGGCAGAAGTCCAAAATGTCTGATAGAGTTGGAAGGGACCCAGAGGGTCATCTAGTCCAACCCCAGGCTGGCAAAGGCGAACTTAGAGGGGGGATTTCACATTTTGTTTGTGGTGGCAGCCTATCAGGATGTATTTGTTGTTACTGTTAACTTTCTTGCACTTAAGTGCTGAATGGCCTCATGTGGAGCATCCAGACCTAAATAGTTGCACAAGTGCAAGGATTAGCACTAGCACAATGGGCTTCCCCCACCTCTCCTCCCCGGTGGGACTTCCAAATCTGTTCCAGAGGGCTGGAGGGGAACTCAGAACAATATTGCACGGTGCGGATGAGAACGTTCTGTGGTGCAAGGTGAAATCCATGTGCTGATTGTGTGATCTGCTTCATGCTATGTTGAACACAACTCCTATTCTACTTAAGAAGTAGTTGCACTTTCCTAACCATGGAACTTTTACTTCCATTTTAAAAAATCAATCCTGCTGTTCAAAATGAGCCCTGGGGTGTGCATCCCACTTCTCATATGCACAAGTATTTGTGCACAGAAGTAGCAAAATTAAACTGAAGGAAGGATCATGGAGACATTTGTCACCCCCCAGGAAATTCTTCGCACCCCTGTAAGAAAGGCCTTTCACAGCCTGTCAACCATATGCAGTTATGTTCAAAAGACAGAGGTGTTATATGGAAAGTTAGATAACTTGTTTAACACACATACCAGTACTTGGCCATTGAAGCGGTGGCAGAATCCAGCCGTTTCACGGAGTGGAGCTGGAGACAGCTATCCAGAAACGTACGACCTACACATGTTTGCGTTTTCAGTTCTGCTAACTTGTGCTGCACAGTCTTCCAATTCAAGAAAGAAAATGCACAGTTTATTTACCTGGGGGTAAGATCCATTAGAACTGAGCAGCACTGAAAATTAAGAGGGCTATTTGAAACGGAAGATCAGGTCAGGCACCCCATAATGTACCTCTCCTATATTTTATGTGGGTTAATGATCCATAGGCTGGCAGGTTCAATTCTGCTCTCCCATGGCACAGAATGCACCACCCACAAAGTTCCAAACTATTCTTAAAATGTACATTACACTGTGTACTCTGGGAAACATTTGCGAAGGTAAGCCACTGTAGCATCAGGAAGACCTGTGGAGGTGCTCCAAGGGAGCACAGATATAGATGTGCTATGTGGAAGGTGCCTGGGAAAACGGAAATGAGACAATACAGGCAAAGCGTCTGGTGAGAAGTGGATACCTATCAGCATTTCCCAAACTTGGGTCTCCAACTGTTTTTGGACTACAACTCCCATCATCCCTTTACTAGCAGGACCAGTGGTCAGGGATGATGGCAGTTGTAGTCCAACAACAGCTGGAAACCCAAGTTTGAGAAGCACTGCTTGGCAGAGAGAACAGAACCAGTATAAAGACAGAAGGCAGGGTGAGGTAGGGGAGAAAAGGTTTAGCGCCATCGGTAATGGCGGAATCCTTCTGACTAGGAGGGATTTGCCTCGGGGGAATCGGGTCTTGCCGCTACGGCGAAAGCGTAGACCCTCCAAAAATCACAGGCGGGCGAAGCCTGTGAGCGTGGGATTCAGCGGGCACCTTTGCGCCCCCCAAATTCGTGGGGAACCTCAACTACGGGTTCCGGAGCGAAGCGGGTGAGTGAAGCCGCACTCCCCCGGAGTGAAGCCGCACAGCCGTTACCGGAGAGCGCTGACGACTTCTTGTGAAAATTTGACTACAAAAGTAACTACCCGTGAGTAGGGGAAATTTGGAAATATAAGAGAGACTTAATTTGATACCGAAGCAGGGAAGGTTTAAACAGGAAGTCCGCATTCCGCTTTTGTAAATAGATCAAAGCAAAGAGAAAACAAGCTAAAGTCTGGAGAAATTGATTGGAAAGGACTAAATTTCTAACACTAAAATATCGTACCCCTCCCCCCAGGGAAGCAGGGGCAGGAGGGGAGAAGTTTTGGACCATATATACCTGCAAGAGAAAGGGGAAAAAACTTTAAAATCCACCGCTCTAAACTTGGGAACGGCTGCCAATGGACAAAGACTGCCGTGCTTTGAACTGAGCTTTGATTGTGAACAGGAGACTTGCTGACAGTTAGTTCAGTAAGAGAGATACATTGTGGCCAGCTTCCTCTGCTGTTCCTAAGAAAGAGGGAAAGTAACTGAACAGTAACAAAAATTGGAACTGTTTATTTTTTCTATTGACTGAGTTTAAAAAGAGTTTTTTCCTGGACTATTGCAACTGTTGCCCCCTAGAGGAAGATTTTGAAACTGTCAAATTGTTACCAGGGGAATTTTCTACTTGTAAATTCCCAGACAAAACAACAAGGTCTGGGAAGATTTGGGCGCGAAGACAATCAGTTGCTGGCCTTCCTACTTCATCAGTGACTGTACCATCACAACCTAAACCTAGTGGAATGTCATCAGAAGATACTCTGGCGGCTGCATTGGCTAAGATTAATGAATCTTTGGAGAAACTTAATAAAAGGGCTGAAGCGACAAATAAAAGGGTTGAAGAGATAAAGGTGATAGTCGATGAGACAAAATCGAAGGTAGATGCAACAACTACTAAAATTGACTTAAATACAGAAAGTTTAAACAGTTTGGGACAAAAGGTGAACACCAACACAGAATCTATTCAGAAATTGCTGCAGGAATCAACTCTGACCCGACAGACAGCAGAGGAAGCCAAGAAGAAAGCTGATGCCGTGGAATTCAAGACAACCCAATTGGAAACAGAGAAAGTCCCAGATTTGGAGAGGCAAATTAAGGATCAGAAATTGACGCTTTCTATGATTGAACTAAAAGAAAAACTGACAAATTTAAGGATCAGAGCAGTACCTGAATTGGAGAAGGGCAGTTTGATAGACTTTTTGACAAAGGAATTTGCAGAGTTTTGGAAGTCGGATTTGAAACAAGAAGATTTTAAAATCATGAGGGCCTTCAGACTGGGAAGAGGAAAGAAGATTAAAATAAGAGATTGTCTGATTACTCTCCGATCTAAGGAAGAGAGAGATAAAATTTTGGGATTGCACTTTCAGACTCCTTTGATAATTCTGCAGTCAGGAGTGGAAATCTTTAAAGATATACCAAAACATCTTTTGGATCTTAGGTCCAACTTTGTAGATCTGGTTGCCCTTCTGAGAAGGAACAAAATTATCTTCAGGTGGGAATTCCCTCAAGGTCTATCCTTTAGCTTTAAAGGAAGGAAGATAAAAATAAGATCAGTTGAGGAAAAAGGCAAGTTTTTGAGAGTCCACGGAGAAGATCTGCAGAAAGAACTTGGAAAAGAGCCAGGAGTTTTGGACAGAAGCCCGCCAACATCATTGTCGGAACTAAAACAACTACTGGGTGCTGAAGGAGGAGAAGCAAAGTAACTACATTATGGCACTGCAAGTATTAAGCTGGAATGTGAATGGACTCAACTCCCTGGAAAAGAGACGGAGAGTCTTTCATTTATTAAAAAAAGAACAATTGGACTTGATTTGTCTACAAGAAACATGTGATAAGGCTACATAGGAAGATTTTAAGTAATAAAAGATTAGGACATGAATTTATTTCATCAGATAAAGTAAAGAAAAGAGGAGTAGTACTTTATGCAAAGGAGAGCCTATCACCGAAATTTTTATTTAAAAATGATCAAGGAAGATTCGTTGCAATTGAAATTCAATCACAGGGAGAGAAATTTTTGATATTAGGTATTTATGCACCAAATGAGGGGAAAGCTGAGTTTTTCAAGACGTTACATGAGACTCTGATGGACTATTTGGATTATAATATGATTTTGATGGGAGACATGAATGGAGTAGTGTCTACTAATATGGATAAGGCACAAAGACAGGTAGTAACAAAAGATGGTAGACTACCAAAGACGTTCTTTGACATGACTGACAATATGGACTTAGTTGACATTTGGAGAACTAAGAACCCCATGGGAAGAGAAGGAACTTTCTATTCTGAGGCCAAAATGACATGGACAAGAATTGACCAAATTTGGGTAACTAGGGGGCTGGCCCCGAAGATTAGAAAAGTGGAAATTTGGCCTAAAACTTGCTCCGACCACAATGCGGTGAAGATGGAAATGAAATTAACACCAATTGGTTCCTTTAGATGGAGGATGAATGACACTTTGTTTAGAAATGAAGAAGTGATTAAAAAAGCTCAAAAAAACTTGAGAGATTATTTTGAGATAAATTTGAACACCACATTTGAAAAAAGAGTAATCTGGGACGCAAGCAAAGCAGTTAGGAGAGGGTTTTTGATACAGCAGGATGCAATTAAGAAGAAAATCCAAAATGAAAAAAAGGATAAAATTTTGGAGAAAATAAAGGAAGGAGAAAAGAGACTGTGAGCAAAACCAAAATCACAGGAGATCCTGAAAGAGATAAAGTTATACCAAGTACAATACACGAAACTGATCAATCAGGAAATTGAATGGAAGATTAAACAGATGAGACAAAAGACATTTCAATCGGCAAATAAATGTGGGAAACTGTTGACTTGGCAAATGAAAAAAAGACAAAAGCTTAATACAGTGGTACCTCGCAAGACGAACGCCTTGCAAGACGGAAAACCCGCTAGACGAAAGGGTTTTCCGTTTTGGAGGCGCGTCGCAAGACGAATTTACCTATGGGCTTGCTTCGCAAGACGACAGCCCATAGGGAAATCTCCGGGACAGTGGGGAAGCGCAGCGCGTCTTCCCCGCTGTCCTCGGACCTCCTCCGAAGCCTGGCGGCCCCGATGCCCCGATGCCGGGCGGCGGGGCGGGAAATCCTCCCGCCGCCGCCCGGCATCGGAACGATGCCCCGATGCCGGGCGGCGAGGCGGGAACGCCTCCCCCCGCCGCGCGGCTTTGGGGCATCGTCCCGATGCCGGGCGGCGGGGCGGGAAAGCCTCCCCCCGCCGCCCGGCATCGGAACGATGTCCCGAAGCCGAGCGGCGGGGCGGGAAAGCCTCCCCCGCCGCCCGGCATCGGAACGATGTCCCGAAGCCGAGCGGCGGGGCGGGAAAGCCTCCCCCCGCCGCCCGGCATCGGAACGATGTCCCGAAGCCGAGCGGCGGGGCGGGAAAGCCTCCCCCCGCCGCCCGGCATCGGAACGATGTCCCGAAGCTGGGCGGCGGGGCGGGAAAGCCTCCCCCCGCCGCCCGGCTTCGGGGGCATCGTCCCGATGCCAGGCAGCGGGGCGGGAAAGCCTCCCCCCGCCGCCCGGCATCGGAACGAAGTCCCGAAGCCAGGCGGCGGGGCCGCGAAGCCTGGGCGCGCTGGCAACTCTCCGCAAGGAGCGCTCCCGCTGCTTGCGGAGAGGTCTGCGAAGCCTGTCCTGGACCTCTTCTGAAGGCAGGCGGGGGGCAAAAGTCTTTGTCCCCCCTGCCTGCCTTCCCAGGGGCTTTTAAATCGCCCCGGACAGCGGAGAAGTCCTCCGCTGTCCCGGGCGATTTTAAAATGCCACCCGCCAGAAGAGGTCGGGGGAAGGCGGTTTCCATAGGAACGCATTAATTGATTTTCAATGCATTCCTATGGAAAACCGTGCATCGCAAGACGAAAAACTCGCAAGACGAAGAGACTTGCGGAACGAATTAATTTCGTCTTGCGAGGCACCACTGTACTATTACTAATCTCGAAGTGGATGGAAAGAATATACAGAATCCAGTGGAGATTAGGAAGTGCTTTCAGAAGTATTTCAAACATTTATACACATAGGAGACCCAGAAAGAAATGGACATTGACCGATTTTTGAAAATAATCTCTCAAGAAAACAAGCTAATGCTGAACTATAAAATAACAGACCAGGAAGTTGAAGGAGCCATTCAGAACATGCAATTGGGCAAATCCCCAGGGCCGGATGGCTTGACTTCAAGATATTACAGATCCTTGAAAGAATGGTTAGTACGGCCTTTAAAGGATGTTTGTAATGAAATATTGGAAGGGAAAAAGGCACCAGAGTCGTGGAAGGAAGCATATATTACACTTATACCGAAAACAGAGTCTGAGAAGACACAGCTTAAGAACTACCGCCCTATATCATTGCTCAATGTGGATTACAAAATTTTTGCTGATATCATGGCTAAAAGGTTAAGAAATATATTGGTAGAAGAAATCCATAAAGATCAAGCGGGCTCTCTCCCGGGGAGACACTTGTCTGACAATACGAGGAATATAATTAACATCTTAGAAAAATTACAAGTGAAGATCAACACAAAAGCAGTTTTGATATTTGTGGACGCAGAGAAAGCCTTTGATAATATTTCTTGGAGCTTTATGAAGAAAAACTTACAGGTAATGGGGGTAGGCCAAGGTTTTGAAAACGGTATAGGTGCAATTTATTCAGAACAAAAAGCTAAATTGATTGTGAACAATGTAGTTACAGAAGAGTTTAGGATTGAGAAAGGAACACGACATTGCTTTTTATTTTGGTCCTGGAGGTTTTGCTAAATATGATTAGAAAGGACCAATTGGTTAGAGGTATACAAGTCGGAGCTAAACAGTACAAATTGAAAGCATTTGCGGATAATTTGGTATTGACATTAGAGGAGCCAGAATCTAGTACTAAAAGAGTATTGGAATTGATTCAAGAATTTGGTCAGGTAGCAGGTTTCAAGTTAAAGAAGTTGAAAACTAAGGTTTTAGAGAAAAATCTAACACCGATAGAGAGGTTTCAGAAAGAGACAGGATTAACATTGGTTAAGAAAGTGAAATACCTTGGGGTTAATATGACTGCTAAGAACGTGAACCTATTTAAAGATAATTATGAAAAATGTTGGACGGAAGTGAAAAAGGATTTAGAAATATGGTCAAATTTGAATCTTTCATTGCTAGGCCGAATCGCAGCGATAAAAATGAATGTATTGCCAAGAATGTTGTTTTTGTTTCAATCATTGCAAATTTTGGATAAAATGGACTGTTTCAAGAAGTGGCAGAGAGATATTTCTAGATTTGTCTGGCAGGGCAAGAAGCCCAGAATAAAATTTAAAATATTAACTGATGCAAAAGAAAGAGGTGGATTTGCCCCGCCAGACCTCAAACTTTACTATGAATCAGCCGCATTTTGCTGGCTGAAAGAATGGCTGCTTCTTGAGAACACAGACATTTTGGATTTAGAAGGTTTTAACAATGTATTTGGGTGGCATGCATATCTGTGGTATGATAAGGTCAAAGCACATAAAGCATTTAAAAACCATATTGTCAGGAAAGCATTGTTTAATGTTTGGATAAGATACAAGGATCTGCTTGAAAACAAAACTCCTAGGTGGTTGTCACCAATGGAAGCTAAGGCTCTGAAAAAGCTCTATATGGAGGCAAACTGGCCGAAATATTGGGAGATATTGGAACAAGAAGGAAACAGATTAAAGCTGCAGAGTTTTGAAAAACTAAAAAACAAAGTACGGGATTGGCTTCATTATTATCAAATAATGGAGGTTTATAATTTGGATAATAAATTTGGGTTTCAGGTGGAGAAATCAAAATTGGAAACAGAATTGTTAGATCCTAAAACTAAGAATCTGTCAAGAATGTATAACTTGCTGTTGAAATGGAATACTCAGGATGAAACGGTGAAATCAGCTATGATTAAATGGGCTCAAGATGTTGGACATAATATTATGATGGCTGACTGGGAACAGTTATGGACCACAGGTACTAAGTTTATGGCATGTAATGCCTTAAGAGAGAATATAATGAAAATGATATACAGGTGGTACATGACACCAGTCAAGCTTGCAAAAATCTATCATTTGCCCGATAATAAATGTTGGAAATGTAAAGAGACTGAAGGTACATTCTTTCACCTTTGGTGGACGTGCCCAAGGATTAAGACCTTCTGGGAGATGATCTATAATGAAATGAAAAAGGTACTTAAATATACCTTTCAGAAGAAACCAGAGGCCTTTCTCCTGGGCATGGTCGGCCAATTGGTGCCAAAGAAGGACAGAACTTTTCTTATGTATGCAACAACAGCAGCAAGAATACTCATTGCAAAATACTGGAAGACACAAGATTTACCCACCCGGGAAGAATGGCAGATGAAAGTGATGGACTATAAGGAACTGGCGGAGATGACTGGCAGAATCCGGGACCAAGGTGAAGAGTTGGTGGAAGAAGATTGGAAAAAATTTAAAATTTATTTACAGAAACATTGTAAGATTCAGGAATGCTAGAAGGATGTTGGAATGAAGTAATGTGGTTTTAGCAGGAACGATATAAAAGATTAGGTAAAAAATGATTTTTTAATTGGTGAAACGAGAATGTAAAATTATAGTACACTAAGATAAATTATTAGGATAAAAACCAAGTGGAAAGGATTTGCTGAAATATTTAATTGAACTAGAATACAAAAAAGGGAGGTGTGAGGAGGTCAGGGAAACAAGTAAATGAAAGACAAGACATGGAAAGACGGAAATGTTTTTAATTGTTTTTATTTTTCTGTATTTTGTATTTTCTGCTCTCTTTTTTATTTTGTTTCCTTTCTCTTCTTTTTTCATTTTTGTAACTTTTTTGAAACTTTAATAAATATTATTTTTTTAAAAAGGCAATAAATTATATGAGGTTGAACCCAGATTTTGTTTGAAATTGCTAGCAAGGAAAGTATTCATTTCACCTGGAAGGATACTGTTTTCTCAGGGTATATCAGGTTTGTCATGCTGTACTGTATCCAGGACCAATTCTATGGATTTCTCTAAAATTTACACTTGTAAAAATTAAGTTATTGAGGAAAAAATGGTGAACTGGCTCATGCACATGCTGCTAAACTATGTTTTTAGTGTGATGTGCATATACAGCCATAGGGTGGAATTCAATGTCTCGCTGTGGTGAACATTCCATCAGCGCAAGCCTTGCAGTTTGTCAGATGTCACTGTCTCCCCTTACCCCATGTACCATCCAGAAGGTTCTCCCAGCTACCCTAGAGTCAAATCTGGGGCCAAGGAGATGGGGGAAAGGCCGATTGCACATTAGGTGAATCAAACCGGTAGTCTGAAGTGTGGTGTCAGAGCTTGTCAGAGTAATATATGCTTTATGGGATTCAGACATTTATTATGGCTTTACAGGACAAAGAAACATGCCTAAATGCTTACCTGCAAATGTGCAACTGTTTTTCCAAAAGCTTTTCTTTGTTTAACATAGTTTCTTGTCTCTTCAAACATGAATTCACAACTGGCAATTGCCATATCAGCAATCAACAACCTTTCCTTAAGAGATGGAGGGAGAAAACATTCTCACATGTGCTCATTACCACAGAAAAGCTATTCGTATGCACAGTTCTGTATTTGATATTCTCTGCCCTTTCATCACAAGCTAAATTAGTCTTCCCAGTCTTTAAAAGTGACGTGGACAAGAATTAAGCTTCCAATATTTTCAACATTCTTCAAAATCCCCACACGGTTCAATTTGGATATAAAATTTTTAGTCCCAGATCCAAATTGCTAGACATGTGTCTAGAACAGTGTTTCCCAACCGGTGTTCCGCGGCACACCAGTGTGCCGTGGAGCTTTGCCTCGTGTTCCGTGGCGGCGGGCGAGTCGGGCAGTGAGAGGCGGGGCGGCGGCGGCGAGCACACGCGGTGCGGCGAGCGAGCGAGCTCCCACATCCCATTGCCGCTCGCTACTGGGCCTGCGCATCCGCTCGCTACTGGGCCTGCCCTTCCCCACGTGAGCGGGGATTCTCTTCCGCCCCCACGTCAGCGGGGAATCCCATCTCAGCCCCCGCGAGAGCAGGGGAATCCCATCCGGCCACGCCTCCTGGCCAGGCAATCGGCTGGCTGGAGGGGGCGTGGCTTGCCCTTTTTAGGGCCGGAGCGGAGGGGGCTCGCCCTCTCCGGCTAGCCCCATCGCCGCTCGCTACATCCGATCGCCGCTCGCTACTGGGCCTGTGCATGCTCGGTGAGCACACGCGGGGCGGCGAGCGAGCGAGCTCCTACATCCGACGGCACCAAGCAGGGGCCCTTGGCCGTGCCGGTGCCCACCGTGCCCGCCTCCGCCCAGGAGGGCGGCAAGCAGCCACCGGCACCACCACCCCCGCCGCTGCCCGGCAACCGCGCCGCCGCCCCCGGCTCCCCGCGGCGGGTGATCGTGCAGCAGCCACCGTGCAGGCTTCGACGGGCGAGCTGCTCCGCTGCCTGGGGGATTCCCTTCAGCAGGCATCAAGCAGCCTGCCTCCCTGCTTTTTCCAATTAAGGGAACCTCCACTCTCCTGCCCCTCCGTGTTTCTCACCCCAAAGCCTTGTGGGCAGCAGGAAGTGGGGCCGTCCTGCGCCGGGTGGCTGCTGACACGTCCCTTGGGCAGGAGAGGCATCCGGCTGGATGAAGGCAGCGACGCCGGGGGAACGAAAAAGCACGGCAGGTCTGAGTTGGTGCCTGGAAGGACACAGACTGCTTCATGTCGCTGCATTCCACAGCTCCGAGGCTGGCAGGTGAGTGCGTGCACTCCTCTCTCTCATTTTATTTAATGTGCATTTTTGAAGCATGTGGAAATATCCTGCGTCATCAACCACTTTGGGGAAAGTGTGCGTGTGTGTGTTTGGGGCTAGATTTCATGCATGCCTTTTTTTTTTTTAAGTTCTCTTCCTGCTTCATCCACATTCACCCCCCAAAAGGCCATTTTCTGTGTGCTGAATAAATTCTGCAACTCAAACGGCACGAGGTGCCAATACATCGGGGCTGTGGAATTTATTCTGCTTGCAGAATTCTGCAACTCAACCGCATTTTGATGTTTAAATGTTGTATTTTAATCTTGTTTTTAAGTTATATTTCAATCAACTTGTTTTATTATTGTTTTTTTATTTCAATCAACTTGTTTTTTATTATTGTTTTTATTTCATTCGACTTATTTTTTATTATTTACTATATTTCAATTGACTTGTTTTTTAATTTGTTGTTAGCCGCCCTGAGCCCAGTCTTGGCTGGGGAGGGCGGGGTATAAATAAAATTTATTTGGGAAAGATGGTTAACAGCGTATACAGCCATTAAGTGACAGTGGCCTTATTACAGTCTTTTTCAACCGCTGTTAGTGTTTTTCAACCTTTTTAGGTTTTCTGTAAACTGGGGAAGACATCCATGTTGGAAGTTCAATTCCTTGCTTAGCCATGAAGCTCAATGGAAATTGCCTTGCTCTTGCCCTCTCTAATCCAGTGTTTTTCAACCGCTGTTCCGCGGCAGCCTAGGCCCTCGGGGACCTCGTGGCTTCCGCTTTTGCGTGTGCTGCCGTCACTCTTCCCGCCATTCCCATGTATAATTCGTGCCCGTAATACAGGCAGTAAAAACTGTTCTGTATAACGACTACCCCGCCTCTCCCCCCCATCTAAACCCATTTTTTTTCCTTTGCAGAAATGAGCCGCTGCATTGAGCTCACACAGTATGCATGTTTTTGCCTGGCTGTGATTGGTCCGGACTCCAGCCTGGACCTATCATCCTAGTAGGACATCATCTTCCGACTTCCTTCCCGCCCGAGCACAGAGACCAGGACTCAACGGGAGTCGGCACTGCAGAGAGGCCGGATACTGCAGTGATGGAAAAGTTTTTGAAAAGAAAAGAACTGGACTCTGAACAAAATTTGGAGCCAGATGAGAGGCCAAGTACGAGTGGGCATGAAAAGAAAGCAAAGATGGTTAGCTCAAGCAAATTCTCTCTCACAAGGCAATATAGCGAAAGCTATATTTCATTTGGATTTACTTTCACCGGAGATGCAAACCAACCAACTCCACTGTGCGTGGTGTGTGGTGAAAAGCTAGCTAACAGTGCTATGGTCCCAAGCAAACTTAAACGCCATCTCCAAACGAAACACCCTTCGCTTCAAAACAAGAATGTGGACTATTTTGTTCGCCTGCGTGAAAACACGGAGAAACAGGCAACTCTCATGAGACAAACCTCAAAGGTAAATGAAAGAGCTCTTAAAGCTAGCTATCACGTTGCTGAACTTATAGCCAAGACAAAAAAGTCGCACACTGTGGCAGAGACATTAATACTTCCCGCCTGCAAAGCTATTGTAGAGGAGATGCTCGGACCTGAAGCAGCTAAGGAAATAGCCAAAGTACCTCTCTCAAACAACACAATTTCCAGACGTATTGATGACATGTCTGCAGACATTGAAAGTGTGGTTTTGGAAAAGATCCATAGCAGTGAGAAATTTGCATTACAACTGGACGAGTCTACTGATATCAGTGGACATGCTCAACTCTTGGCCAATGTGCGTTTTGTTGATGGTGATGCAATTAGAGAAAACTTCTTTTTCTGCAAGGCATTGCCAGAAAAAGCAACAGGAGAAGAATTTTTTCGGGTCACATCAGAATACCTTGAACAAGGAGGACTTAAGTGGGAAAACTGCATAAGTGTCTGCACCGATGGAGCTGCAGCCATGGTCGGGCACACCAAAGGCTTTGTAAGCAGAGTGAAGGAAAGAAATCCAAATGTTATTGTTACGCATTGTTTTTTGCACCGTGAGGCCCTCGTAGCCAAGACTTTACCAGCAGACCTAGTTCATGTGTTGGATGATGTTGTGCGCATGGTAAACTTTGTAAAGTCACGACCCGTGAAAAGTCGCATATTTGCAGCTTTGTGTGAGGAGATGGGAGCGAAGCATAAAACCTTGCTGTTTCATACGGAGGTCCGGTGGTTGTCGCGTGGCAAGGTCTTGGTTCGTGTGTATGAGCTGCGGGAGGAACTTAAAGTGTTTCTGACAGATGAGAGGGCAGATTACGCAAAACTGCTTGCAAGTGATGAGTGGTGTGCAAGGCTGGCATACCTGGCAGATATATTTCATCATCTGAATGAACTGAACACACGAATGCAAGGCCGAAATGAAAACCTGCTTACAAGTACAGATAAAATAAATGGATTCCGTGCAAAGCTGCAACTCTGGCATCAACACGTGGAAAGTGGCAATCTTGAAATGTTCACACTCACCAAGCAATGGCAAGGTGTTCACACTGCTGCACTGTGTGAGATAATAGCTAAACATTTAAAAACTCTCGAGGGGAAGTTGTCATTTTATTTCTCTTCAGTCTCCACTGAATGCCTTGACTGGGTTAGGGACCCTTATAGCTCAGCATCAGTTGGTGGAAAGGACATGACTTTACAGGAGCAGGAGGAACTAACTGAACTGAGACAAAATCGTGGTTTCAAGCTAAGATTTGCTGATCTACCTTTGGACAGTTTTTGGTTGGAAACTGCCAAGGAGTTCCCCCTTCTGGCAAACAAAGCTATTTTGACATTGCTCCCATTTTCCACTACATATCTCTGTGAGTTGAGCTTTTCAAGCATGATTGCTATAAAAACTAAATACAGAGAGAGACTGAGAGCTGTTGACGAAGAGCTACGTGTGTGTCTTTCTTCGATTCCAGCCAGAATATCAGCTTTGTGTTCAGCCAAACAGGCCCAGGTTGCGCACTGAATCAAGTATTTTATAATTTTTCATATTTCTGTTTACTTACTATTTCATAATAAAGTAATTATAAAATACTTTCTTTGTGTTTATTTGAATCCTATTAAAGAGAGTTACTTTATATATAGTCAATATAGGCAAAGAGTTAATTTTTTAAACATTTGCTAATGGTGGTGTGCCTCGAGATTTTTTTCATGAAACAGGTGTGCCTTTGCCCAAAAAAGGTTGGGAAACACTGGTCTAGAATAGCAACATCAGCCCTGTATTGATGGCCAAAGTGTGCAGCGCATAAGCACAGCGGGGGGGGGGGGGGTGTTTGAGATTACCACTTTGCATCCATGTGCCTGAGAACCTATCCACACAGGGGACCCAAGTACATGCACCTCATGTATGTACATTCTGAACACACAATATATTGTTAGGAGTTTGTGGGGTGCCACACACCCTAAATTCCTCAGGTTGTATATATATGCCTCATTGTCCAAAGGGAAACAGACTCCATGTAAAGCGCACCTGCAACTCCTGGAATCTTGCACCGCTCTTCGAGTTTGGGATGGTGCATAACAACAATGCATCCTGAGAAAAACTGGACATGGAATATATGCATGTAGGGCCATATGCAGAAGCTATGTTCAAATTACGAGAATCGGGGCAATATGTTAAAGATAAGTAAAAAGGTATCAGTTTTACACTCCTAAGAAGTAGCTGTTGCCAAAACATTACCCCATTTGCCTCTACATAGCTACATCCTTTTTTCAGACATTGTGAGATATCAGGATGACGTGATGTTCAGCAGGTGATATATCACAATATTGAAAAGCAGATATGACCCAACCCTACCCCAGACAGTGAGCAGAACACTGACTGTCTCATCTCGTCTTGCTACTTGCGCCAGCCAGACTAAAAGGTGGATGGGACGGGTTTTTTTTCTCATTTTTCGCTGTGCCAGCTCCAGAATGGAACAGCTGAAGATGGAGTCACTAATGTTAAACAACAGTTATCCATTATGCTGTGATCAAATGCGTCTGCAACAGATCTACTCAATATGGTATCATAATTTGAAATCAAATTGTCCATCCACATTCATTTTAATATTAAACTGGCATGGCAAAAATCAGTTACATTATCAAACCATTTCTTAACACACAGGTCTGTAACCCAGTAGAAAGAAGATCACACATCAGTTTCAAATGCAGTATTTCCAACATGAAGCAGCAAAAAACCCATGCTGAGATCAGCAGGTGGTGGCTGCTGAAATCCTGTGTCGGAGATCAAATGTCACACCATGCAATCTGTCGCTGGCAGTTTGCTGCAATGAACAAGTCATGCCTTTGTGTGCCTCAGTGTGGTTTTATGTCTCCCCTACCTGAGGAAGCTCTGCCATTAGATAATAGAAGCCTTTGTTCTCCTGTCCAAGCAAGGCCCCGGCAGGCAGGCGGACATCTTCAAAAAACAGCTCTGCCGTGTCCTAATTTAAAAAAAAAAAAATCACACAGAAAATTTGCCAACACCATTTTGCAAGTCTGCTTCTTGTTCCCTTCATACACACAGGCTCAGAAGTCAAACTGCTGATGAAAGTTATAGCTCACCACAACCATTTTCTAAGGACCAAATGCAATGTAGCAGCAGTAGCCATGTTTGTCTCCAATGTCTGTCCCACCGCCAACACTTGGTGAGCCGTGGGGTGTGCCTAATACTTAACATCATGCATGGGGGACAGGAGACAAATCCCACCCCTCCATCAACCCAGGTACTGTACTTTTCTCAGATGGGCTCACTTCCATTACAGGAACAGGGTTGGGGCAGGACATATATACATACACAGAGCAGGAGTTTGGGAAACCGACCTCGGGGAACTGGGGCAGTGGAAGTTAAGCTGTCTTCACCAATGCACCATTTTTGATGCTAAGATCAGGTTCCTGCCCCACAGCTCACTTTGTGTCAAAGGGGCAGACACATGAGATGCCCAAGGTGGCTGCCACCACCATGGGATGCCGCTGCACAAGCAGCTTCTGGGCAAAGGGCTCCTTCGCGTGATGTGTGGTCCTACACCCACCTTCCAATTTTGCTGTCTATTTTAGTGCTAAATAATACACTTCTTTAGAATATTTATGTCATTCCTCAAGTTGCATTCATCACAGGCAATCATCGGAGTGGCTTCTCAGACTCCCACGACTCACCTGTGCTTTAAGTCCTATTTTCTCAAGTTTACGCCCTTTGATGAATCCTTTCATTCCTTCTTCTACCAGAAAGAGGCTAATGCCATGAGCAGGGGAACGGGCCTCGCGGTTTGTAACAGCCACGACAATTACTACATCACTCATCCAACCATTAGTAATGAACACCTGCAATACAGTAGAGTGGGATAAAGTAGCTACATACTATTGTTATGACTTCCTTTGTCTTGGAGACAGGGTCTCTGTTAAGGAACTCCAAAGCAGCTGCAGCCATTTACAATGCAGCGGTGATTTGCAATGAACATTCACATGGAGGAGAGGGGAACCCATCACAACAATGCTACCACAGAGTCAGCCATTCCAGCTTTTACTGGTGGATTTCTCTCTGAGCAAACCATGGCTCATTCGTTTTATCTTGCAGCTTTCGTGCTAATTGTCTAGTTTAATCAAGATCACTTTGAATTCTTGTTCACAGGACAGGATACAGAAGAGACCCAAAGATATCCCACTGCCAAGTGATCCCCATCACAAGGCAGACGGAAAATAATAATAATAATAATAATTTATTATTTATACCCCGCCCATCTGGCTGAGTTTCCCCAGCCACTCTGGGCGGCTCCCAATCAGTGTTAAAAACAGTACAGCATTACATATTAAAAACTTCCCTGAACAGGGCTGCCTTAAGATGTTTTCTGAATGTCAGGTAATTCTTTATCTCTTTGACATCTGATGGGAGGGCGTTCCACAGGGCGGGCACCACTACCGAGAAGGCCCTCTGTCTGGTTCCCTGTAGCCTCACTTCTCGCAATGAGGGAACCGCCAGAAGGCCCTTGGAGCTGGACCTCAGTGTCAGGGCTGAACGATGGGGGTGGAGACGCTCCTTCAGGTATACAGGACCGAGGCCGTTTAGGGCTTTAAAGGTCAGCACCAACACTTTGAATCGTGCTCGGAAACATACTGGGAGCCAGTGCAGATCTCTCAGAACCGGTGTTATGTGGTCCCGGCGGCCACTCCCAGTCACCAGTCTAGCTGTGGTCCAAAATATCTAGAGAGCACCAGTTGGGGAAGGCTGCTGTAAAGCCCTTTGGAGGACAATGAGACTTAATTCTGACCAAGTAAAGATGCTTGGGATTGTGCTGAAAATCAAGCATGCCACCGAAGCCTGCAGAACACTGCTATAACTAATTTCAGCATGTCAGAAGAGCCGTGAACAAGTGAAAGCAATAGGAAAAATTAACAATGTTCTCGTCTCTTTTCCCAAACATGGCAATAAATGCTGTTACATCCTAAAAAGCCCTGCAACTTTGTGTGGCATTGTACTGACTGACGAAAATGTTTTGTATCCTGGCCTCCCTCCATTTTACTCAGGGTCCTGCACGTGGGGCTATCTATTCTATCCTTACAACAACCTGGGAGGTAGACTGAGAGGTGGTGTTCCCCCTCCTCCTCCCTGCCCCAAACTTTTATCAGAGAAGAAGAGAAGCAGTTTGAACTAAACGATCTAATAACAAAGCAACAGCAACCTGGCTGCATGCAGTTGGCATCCAGCATGGCATTTTCCTTGAACCCTGAACAATACACTCACCGAGAAAGTAAACTCATACTTTTTTCTCTTTTGCACTGATGTAGTCAAGTTTTTATTTGCCTCCTTGGTCCCCTCAGGCAGTTTCATACCAGGGAAGCCATTCTACTGCCAACTCTTTTGAACTGTGAAATATTTGCACACTGGTTACCCTGTGCAGGCCAACTATGTTGGAACACGAAAAGGCCAAATTCTTCAGATGGTCTTTATATCTTCCCCAGATAAAAGAAGTACAGAAGAGCACCTGCTAGGCTGATTGAGTTTTGAGGCTGCCGGCAGAAGTAGCCACATTACCTGGCAGCATGAATTCTCATAAAAAACATAACGGGAAGCAGCTTGGCACTGCTTCTTTGGCAAAAGGTACAGTGGCAAGACCACCGTGGTCAGTTTAGAAGCCATTATCTCAAAGGGCTGTAAGATGAAGTCTACACCGAATCCAGAATAATTTATCCTTCCTGCACATACCTTACTGCCATTTAGAATCCAGTCACTTCCATCCTTTTTTGCGTATGTTCGCACACCCTGCAAATCGCTAACAATAAAACAATTCTTAATAGTACAGAGGAAAAGGCACAGTATTTATTTTTAAATAACCCCAGCATAGATAGATCACACACCAGGGAATCTGTTATATATTAAAAGCAAGTTCTCCAAATAGTCACACAAACAAAAACAAAGAAAAAAGAACCCAAGCAGAATCCAGAAGAGAGTTAGGCGTATGTGGGAGGAAATTCAGTGTTAACAAGGGATATGAAAAAATAGATCCTATTCTAATGGTGATCCATTGCCATTCACTCCTACAAGGGGGGAAAGTATAGCACTGCCCTTATGAACAGGGCTGCAATAAGGGCAAAATCTGCCCTCCGTAAGGAGGCTCCACTGTATTCAATGCGGCTTACCCACAGGTAAGCATGCACAGGATTGCACAGTAAGGGAGCAACTCTTTTTTATTATTTAAAACATTTATTCAAAGATTACAATACAGTTTTGTTCGCTGCCATAATATCACAGAATGAGCAATTCTAAGGTCTCAGCAAGGAGCAGTGGGACAGAATAGCAGAATCAAAAGCCTCACCAGGTCTTGCCAGCCAGGGCAGAATGTGGGAAGGAGCACTTTCTCTCTCTTTTTCCTGCTCCAGTAGTTGGCCGGCACAGATTGACCCCTATCCAAGTTATGGACCAGTTTAGGATCCTGCTCCACCTTCATAATGCCCTGTTTCAGAGCCATATCAGGAACACTACTGGTAATAGCATTCAATTAGGCATGGGGATCTCTGCAGAAGGAAGAGCCCACCAACATCTGCTACATCCTAACCTCCTCCAGCAGCCAGGCTCCAGGGGTTCAGACTGCAGCCTAATTAGCCACAATAATCTTTTTAAAAGCATTATCTAAACAGGGTAACAAGAAAAATTAAAGCATACATTAACCCTTAATTTTCATGTAGAGCATTTGCATCCAATGTTACTTCAGCGGTGAGTGCTTTGCTTCTTTTTTCATCTTTTTTCAAGCTGGAATAACAGCTTCCTGTTGATAATTATTCTGCCTACTGCACTTGGAATCATGTGCATATAATTTCTTGTAACAACAGTAATGCTTTGCATTTATAGTGTTAACAGTTCCTCCTGTCTGCACACTCAGAAATACTTAAGAGCAACCTTGTAAGGTACTTAGCATTGTTTTTATACAAGGAGCAGAGACCAACAGATGGTGATTTGCCAGTGGACTCTTAGTGAATTTGTGGCAGAGGAGAAATTAAAACTGGTTCCTTCCTGGTTCAGAGCTCCATCTTTCGACCACTACTCTAGCTCTCTGACCTAGTTCAGCAAAGTTAGAGGAATTTGCTCTGACAAACTGGTCCACCAATTTTACCTTATACAGGAAGACAAAAGTATTTGAAATCTTACAGAGCACACACATGCACACACACACTTAATGGGACTTACTTTTTACAACAATTAATTTTTGTAATTTCTTGGCTCACCTCCCAGCACCAGGCTCTGTCATAGCTATTGCACCAATACATTTGCCAGCTGCCATTTCTGGAATGAACCTCTTAATCTGCTCTTTTGAACCATAATTTGCTATATATGGCATGACAATATCTGAGTGAAGGCTGAATCCTGGGCCTGTGCAGTTAACATACATTCTGAAAAAGAAAAAAAGAAGTCAAGAGATGTTCAAAAAAGCAGCTTCACATTGATTTCAGGCTGATTTTTAAATACAATATGAAAACATAGAGAAACCTAATTATCAAATTATTTTTATAATTCCATTGTTTTTGATATCTAAAGTTTTTGTTACTGAGGGGAAGTTATGAAGCTAGGGACTGGATTTACTTGTTCAAAATTATTCCTTAAATCACACAATAGTTCCGCATACTGGCCTTTCCTTTTTTAAAGGAAAAAGAGAAAGAGAGAGACCATGATCTAGGACTGAGATATACAGCTGCAGATAAAACATTTTAAGTGTGTTGTAAAGTGCATTACACGAATGTGGCACTAGATGGCAATGGTGAGCTATGGCAAATTATATATATAATTGCACAGCTAGAAGATTCCACCCTAGCCTCTCAACATACTGAAGGCGTGGCATTTTGACACAAATACAGATAACTGGAATCAAGTGCCGTAGGGGTTTCTGAACTGTACCACTGCAGTCTGGGGATGATGGTGGAATGGAAAGTAACATGTCAGGGTCAAGGATTATAGCCTAGCCTTCTCTGCAATGTGCAAATTTTCTATGGGAAAGGATATAGTGATAGGGGGACATTCAAGTAGTCTGGGGAGCATTTCAGCCGAGATGCTGATTCTCAGCAAGAGCTGACATAAATACATAAAATTACCATCAAACAACAACAACCAGATTCACAGCAGTCTACCATTTAGCATCAAATCAATGTCCTGCACAATAAGATCAAGCAGTCTACAACTCAACATGAGATCACTTTTTAGTCGTTGTCAAAATATGGACCCAACAGTGGCAATGATATCTCAGGAGGGATGGCATTCCTTATCCTAAGTCACCACCACACATAGAGCTCTGATGAACACACAGAAGGACTATGACCTGCAGATCTCAATAAGTGGGTAGGCTGATATACAGAGAAGCTTTCCTTCAGGTATCTATGTCCCAAGTTGTTCAGGGCTTTATACATTTCAGAAGAATTAGCAATACCCTAAAATGCTGCCATCAGGGTGCACAAGGGAGGGGAAGCCAACAACAGTGTTCCCAAAATATGTGACCATAGGAAATCAAGAGCAAAAAGGTACTTGACATTGAAAAAATTATTTCACGGTGCATTTGCTACTTACTGCTCTTCCCAAACGACTGCTGCAGAGAAAAGATCCCCTCCAATGCCACCGTGTTCTTCTGATATATTGACACCCAGCAAGCCCTGCTGTCCAGCTTTTTCCCAGAGCTCTCTGCTCACCTGTCCAGCTTTCTCCCACCTGCAAATAAAACAAGATTTGAGCGGAGTCTGTGGGATACTTTTTTACAGTGTGCTGGGCGGGGGACACAAAACTGAGGAATTGCTCTATAAAAATGCATTGACTGAAAACAAAGACGTTTAGAAGCAAACCTATACACAATACCAAGAGTTGAGGATTGCTTATATGTGTCTGTACGTGCACATGCTCAATCATGTGCACACTCACACCTGCTGAATCAGAGATGCAAGATTTAAGCACGGGGGGGGGTGTTCGTTGGATTTGTTCCCCTCCCCCCCAATGGAGATACTGCAACCAAATTAAAATAAATAAAGGAAGCCCCTGTCTTGGTCCTGCCACCCTCACAGGCACACTTGGTGGGGAAGCGGGAAAAGGCCTTCTCGGTGGCTGCTCCCAGACTTTGGAAGTTCCTCCATAGAGAAGCTAGACTGACTCCCTCCTTGTTGTCCTTCTGCCAGCAGGTGAAGACTTCCTTGTTCTCAAAAGTCAGTTCCCAAAAGCCAAAAAAACAGGCTTTGGAGACCTGAGTGCAGCTGGTGCCATGCTGCTGTTATTGCAATTATTGGTATAGTTTCAATACTTATTATATACATATATAGTTTTAATTTTATCCATGCTTAATGGTTTTTTAATGATTTTCTATATTTTAAGCAGTTCTTGTTTTTATCTGTAGGCTGCCTACAGGGGAAAAAGGCAAGGTATAATAATAATAATAATAATAATAATAATAATAATAATAATACTCAGAAGTAAGTCCCATTAAGTTTAATGGGGTAAACTATCAGGAAAGTAGGTATAGGGTTGCAGCCTTTGTTAACCTGCTGCATTACATTATTAAACCAAGGGCCAAACTATATTTATGTTAAATGCATGAATGCACAACAAGGGGAGGGCAGGATTTTTAGCCACAGAGAGACCTGATCAGGACTACAGTGTGTGTGGTTTTGTTCTGCAATCCTTTTATCCCATGCCACTGTTCCAGCAAAGATACCCCAGTCCTGCAAAGCTGCTAAACACTGTAGGATGGAAACTTCCATTGGCAAAAGTATAATCTCTTCTCCTAGAAGAACCGGCATGTAATTTAACATTGCCTCTAACAGGAGGTGGCGGGTGGGGGAGAATGGAACGAACTCCGGTTAACAAACACCACCACAGGCAAGACCACAAGATTTACAATGTTTAACTTACTCTCCATGATGTGGAAGCACAGCTTCCTGGAAGAACTTTCTTACACTTTCCCTGAAGATGTCATGATCCGATGAGAAGATCCTTCGAGTTCCTATGTCCATTAAGGTTTTAGCAGAGGAGGTTTCAAGGCGTGCCGATTCATAATTTTCTGTTTGAATATATCTTTAAAAATGAAATTAAATAAGAGGACTTGTAGGAAAAACATCACATTTATACTGATTTTCTTTTTTTTAAGCAAAACACTAGTCACAATCAAACTACTTCTGGAAGAATGTGGGCAAAACTGGGAGTTATAAGAACACAGCTTCCACTGAAAACCTATTTATTTGTTGCATTTATATCCTACCCTTTTCTCCATGGAGCTCAAGGTGGTTTACATAGCTCTCCCACTCCTCATTTCATGCCCTGTGGGGTTCAGCTATGATTCAGACTCTTCTGATTCACAGTTTAAACTGATAAAGGCGTGGTATTCCCCACAGAACAATTTCAGTTCCCTGATCTTACAGGAAACTTAATATTATTCACATTCATGCTCACTTGCAAAAACAGGAAAGAGCAATTTAATAATTTTGATGTGTTGCACAAGATGTCAGCCACAATCCCTAAATTATATGAAACAAGGATGAAATAATAACTAAAGGATTCAGTACTACACTGAGGCGAAGAGGAAAAAGCTGGCAGCTGCTGCCATCCTCTGGACGGGTTGTCACATTTATTGGTTGGGTTTAAATATATTACTCTTCTGCCATTCTGCCCAATGCAATTTACAATTTCAAAACACCAAATGTAGTCTGGTAAGAGTCCTCTCAGGCCAACTGGGAGCTGACAGCATGTGCGCTCCCTAACCATAGATAGAAGCAACTTTTCCTTGGCACCACTGCTAATGGATCAGCACTGGCTGCCAATCTGCTACTGGGTGAAGTTTAAGCTTTTACTGCTGGAGTGCAAAACTCCTCAGCAGCCAAGGGCCTGAGGTCACCTTCAGCCTGCTTGAACTCTCAGGTCAAATGAGGCCCTCTTGTGGCCTTTTCAGGCTTGCATTGTTTGCTATTGTTCTCATTGGTTTTACAAATGCGTTTCAATCTATTTTTCATGTTTCAACCTCATATTTTGTTTGCACTTCTTTTCTTTGTTTTTGTGCACCGCTACAATTTTTTTTGAATGGTGGATGGTTGGGAAATTCTAGAAATAAAGCATTATCTTTTCTGCACTTTGGGATATTAGTGGATCCTCCCCTACCTCTTCCACTCACACTTTCCCCTCTGCCAGGACCTCTCCAAACCATTCATCTAGCAGCTAGCTTGACTCAAACGCTCTCTGGACATGAACTGTGCCACGCTGGGACTTTGTACACCAGCTAACAGTCTCCTGGCGTGAAAGATGCACTGACTGGTTTGTCAGTCAGAGAGAGAAGAGAGTTATAAATAGAACTTTAAATATTTTAAAGCCAGAGGGAAGAAAGAAGTAATTTTCTATTTTTAAACCATCAAGACGATGGCTGTCCCTTTAATAAATCATCTCTTGTAGTTAAATGATAAAGAGAGCAAAGGTATCTTCCAACAGCACCCTTGTCATGTCACAGCAACTATCTAAGCAGCGCAACACAGGCAGGAATTGGGTCAGAGTTCACAGCTGGTTTTTCCAGTCTTACAGGAGTTCTGGATTGGAAATAAGGATACAAGCCACTTGCCTTTTAATTCCTGTGGCAACTTATTCCTCTTCTAATTATGGGGCAATTGACAATCACAATCAAACTGCAATTACTCCTCATCTGCACCACTTGCACCCCCTCCAGCAATTAACACTTCCTCCTTTTTTGAGGCAGGGTTTGCACGCTATCAACAGATATGCAGCAGGCAGAAATTAAACAGGTGAAGCGTTCAGCATTCTTGCCCCTTCAGTTCTGGCAAAGACTGTGCTGATGGCATTTATAAACCTGTGGCAGGAAAACCCCTCCTTGCAATCAGGGCCGGATTTAGATGCAGAGAGGACCTGGGCTGCCCCACTTGTGAGGCCCCTCCCCATCCCCCACACTCAAGAGGAGAAGAAAATGGAAGAGTGTTATAAACAAAACTGAATGAAGCCAAGGTTCTGCAATTCACAATTTCTCCTCTAAAGGACATCAGAAAACTTCATCAAAATCTGTTTGTCTAAGTTTGTCACATTCTATGTACAGAATGCTCAGTGTGGACAACCTCTCTTGAGACATTGTGGCCCTTAATTAATTTTTAATTCTTTTGGGTCTTGAAAAACTAAAAAATAGCCACAAAACTACTTCCACATTAGGAAAGGCCATCTGATTTTTTTCCTTGTATATAATTTGATAAAGCTCTGTATGAGACAAAGAGTGCTCTGCTGTAAGCCTATGGCTTTGTCTCATGTACAGGTGAAAGTGCAAAATATCATCAATAGGTTTGGGGTCAATATCTTCCAGGGGATACTTCCATCGACAGTTCAACACCTTGCTGAATTTCTTGCTTAGATGCTATCAGAATAGCACGAATGGAAAAATAATTGTGCAACCTCACTGTACACAGTACTTCTTTTTAAAATGGCTTCAGGTGCATCTAATATAGGAATAAAGGATTTTATCCTAAACTTATCTCTTGAAGAAAGTGCATCTAAGGTATCAGATGCTCTTCTGTTCCCTTGCTCCTTATCTCCTTGTTTTGTAATTAACATTTGGCAAGATGGCTTTTGCTTGCTTTTCAAGCTCATCAAAATCTTCTCTTTAAAAATTCCAGAAGTGAACTGTACAAACTTGCACAAGAACTCAGCAACAGGTTTGATTTTTAAGGGCTTTGCTGATCTTGTGAAAATGACCACACAGATTTATATCTCTAAAATTCTGCAGATTTGGGCTATAAACTAGGGCCCCACAATTTCCCCCCCTAGAGGTTCAAACTGGGCCCCACTGGCTGGCCCTGAGTATCATAGGGTTGCCCAGGTTGCCCTGCCATCGCATGAAGTCTTGGGTTTGCAATTTTGGGGGGCAGGTGGGCTAGGGAGGCCCCCTAGATTTAGAGGCCCTAGGCTTCAGCCTACTTAGCCAATACATAAATCTGGCACTGCTTGCAATACAGTGGTACCTCGGGTTAAGAACTTAATTCGTTCTGGAGGTCCGTTCTTAACCTGAAACTGTTCTTAAACTGAAGCACCACTTTAGCTAAGGGGGCCTCCTGCTGCCGCCACGCAATTTCTGTTCTCATCCTGAAGCAAAGTTCTTATCCCGAGGTACTATTTCTGGGTTGGCGGAACTTGAAGTGTCTGTAACCCGAGGTACCACTGTACATTCTGGGGACAGCTACCCACTACAGCCAAGTGATGTTATAAAGAGGCAGCTGTCTTTAACAGGGGCATAAACAGGCACAGATCTATTTATTTCCAACTAATTTTAAATTTACAAGGGTGCTTTCTTCTTCTCCCCAAGTACTGAGAGTTGCACGGAAAGGGGGGAGGGAGAGAAAGAACTTCAGCAGAAGATGATAGATCTATCATCTGCCCAATAATAACTGCTGGAAATGTAAGGAATCTGAAGGAACTTTTTACCACCTTTGGTGGACCTGCCCAAAGATTAAGGCCTACTGGGAAATGATCTATAATGAAATTAAGAAAGTCCTTAAGTGGACATTCGTAAAGAAACCGGAGGCTTTTCTCTTGGGCATGGTCGGCCAATTGGTACCGAAAAAGGATAGGACATTTTTTATGTATGCAACTACAGCAGCAAGAATCCTGTTGGCAAAGTATTGGAAGATGCAAGAACTACCTACTCTAGAAGAATGGCAGACGAAGGTGACGGAATATATGGGACTGGCAGAGATGACCGGCAGAATCCGTGACCAGAGGAAAGAGACAGTGGAAGAGGACTGGGGGAAATTTAAAGTATATCTTAAAAACTGTTGTAAAATTGTGGATTGATAAGATGTTAAGGGGTAAGAAACAGAGAATTACAGCTGTAAATGTGAATCTTAAGAAAATCCAAAAGAGAGTTAATTAGAAAAATTGATTTAAGGGTTGCTAAAAAATGGAAAAATAAGGATGCGGTAAAAGGGAGGTATGGGGAAGTCCATTTTATTGGTATGTTTTTGTTTTTTGAGATATATGTGTTTTCTTTTGTTGGTGTTTGTTGTATGTCATATGTTTTGAAAATCATTAAAAATTATTATATAAAAAAAGAACTTCAGCAGAAGATCCTTAATGGGAGCTGTTTCTGTTTCTGAAGACTCGCGATCTCAAACGTGCCAGGCGTGCACCGAGGATCTGGGGGACTGACTTAGCTGGATACGTGCGCCCTACTTTCCCCGCCGGTGCGAGACGCTCTCCGTCCCCTGCCAGTCCTCCTGGGCCTAAAACTGCCGCGCCCGCTTCTCCAGCCTCCCCGCAGCCCCTGCCCAAGCGCTCACCTGGCAGGCGCCCCGCCGCCCGGGAGAGAGGCGAGCAGGCGCGCGGCTCGGCGCACCGGCAGCCTCGACGTGGCCATGTTGCCGCTCGGCTTCCTCTCCGGCGCCGCCTCGCCTCCCGGGAGCCCTCCGGCGGACAGGAAAGCGCGCTGCAGCCCAGGGCGGGCAGCAGAAAATCATGAGGCTCATTCCACAGGGAGGGGTGCCCGGAAATGGTCTGGTTTTGCGGCAGAAGTGCAGAGTTGGAACGGGGGCGGGGGGGGTCCCAGGGTCATCTATCCCAACCCCCTGCAACGCAGGAATCTCAAATCAAGCATCCATTACAAGTGGCTCAGGAATGGCCACCGCGAGCAGTAGTGGCATTTATTAAATTTGTAGTTGACAGAGCAGTTCACAGCAGCAAAACACAAAACAAGAATACTGTACAAAGTATATAATAAATCCAACACGCGCTCCCGCTAATGCGTTTTAGGTAAAGGTAAAGGTACCCCTGCCCGTACGGGCCAGTCTTGACAGACTCTGGGGTTGTGCGCCCATCTCACTTAAGAGGCCAGGGGCCAGCGCTGTCCGGAGACACTTCCGGGCCACGTGGCCAGCGTGACAAAGCTGCATCTGGTGAGCCAGAGCCGCACACGGAAACGCCGTTAACCTTCCCGCTGGTAAGCGGTCCCTATTTATCTACTTGCACCCGGAGGTGCTTTCGAACTGCTAGGTTGGCAGGCGCTGGGACAGAGCAGCGGGAGCGCACCCCGCCGCGGGGATTCGAACCGCCGACCTTTCGATCGGCAAGTCCTAGGCGCTGAGGCTTTAACCCACAGCGCCACCTGCGTCCCTAAAATGCGTTTTAAAAGCTGTAGAATGTTAATCAGCTCAGTTGAAGAGAAATGCTTTCACCTGGCTCCTCAACATATGTAATGAAAGCACCAAGCAAAGCCCAGGGTTGCAGACAGTGGAAAGCATCCGTGGCAAGTGGCTACCCAACCTCTGCTTAGAATTGTAGAATTGTACAGCTGGGAAGGGAACCAAGGGTCATCTAGTCCAGCCCGCTGCAATGCAGGAATCTCAAAGCATCCATGGCAGATGTTATTTTAAAAGCCTTCTTGCAGAATACTAATATATATATATTCAGAAAGCCGCACAGAATCCTGGCAAGGAGCCATGAATATTAGCTCGAAACATTCCAAAGCAGTTAGTGTCTGTTAGTCATGAAAAAGATTACAGTGAAAGAGAAGCAGACTTTTCACGTATTCATAGTTTCAGGAGTTACTGTTAATGGGTCTTAACATATCACAGTTTATCACTTATTAAGAGAACAAATGATTATTGTTAGATTTTCAGTAGTTATTCACCAATTATGTGCTAACTGGCAGCCTTCTGTAGTAAAATTTCTATCTGAACTTCTGCTGGGCTGTGGCAAAGCAACACTGTTCTTTACACGTAACCACAAGATGGCAGTGCAGGAGAACATATTAAAAACAAATATTGATGACAGGCAACTAGTATTTTGATGCTAGCAGGAAAGAGGGATCCAGAGTATACCCTCATAATACTACTTTTGCTTCTTGTAAGCAGGTTGTTCAAGTTTTTTATTATATTGTTATATATATTATATGATATTGCCTCCAGAATCTGTTTGACTCGAGGTGACTCTCAGCCAGAAGAAATGTATTTGTACACCAAGAAAAGAGAAACCTCTCGTATATTGCATTCAGGTCTCTCAGAAAACTGTTTGTCACCAGTCAATGAGACTGGCTGGAAAAAACCTCTGATGCTATGCATCTTAATAGAATACTCTGAAGATCAGACATTTTTGTCTCTCTTCCTTGAATTTCTGTGAAGTTTGCATCATATGGAAAGAAATACTGTGGCAGCCAGCCAATAATATGGACCAGCCACATCTACATCAGAGAAGGAATAGAGATAATTTGCAAGGCAGGACATCTGTTATCCTATATGGATGTGGAACAGAAAAAATCCTTTGTGGATTTCCTCAGCAAAACCCCCAAACAGCCCTGTGAAGCATGTTAGACTGAAAGAGTCAGATCTCATAACAGATCGTTTTAAGCCACTCTGGGAGCCCTTAGCTGAAGAGCATAATAAAAATGCTTCAATATGTGGTGACCATTTCATGAGGGGGTTCCTTCCGTACGGTTAGGGTTAGGGGTTGTTTTAGGGTTAGGCTGGGGAGGGCAGAATTGTCTGAGCCATACAGCCTGCCCTGTGCCCTCTAAGGCAGTGGAGACACTGTCCTGTCAACAGGGCGGATTAAGATTTAACTGTCATTCCAGTTGATTTTTGTATGTGCAATGGGGGAAAGCCACCATCTTGTCCTTTGCCTCAGGCAGCAAAATGTTTGGGGCCAGCCCCACAGAAAAGCAGCAGTCTTTAGATGTCTAGGCAGAGCCAGCCTGAGACATTTTGGCACCTGAGGCGAGCCACAAGATGGCTCCTCTCCACCCGCCAGTCTAGCGATTTAGAGGCTCTAGCCTTCAGCTCCACAGTCCCACCTGGCTTTGGTGCTGAGTGGAGGTGGGGAGAGCCCCTCAGTGGTGGCCAGAGTGGGCTTCCCTTCTGCTCCGAGTTCCCGAGGAACCAGTGTAAAGCACATTGCACATTTAAAGGCCAGTGGAACAATGGCTTCAAGTTCAACCATCTTAGCAGCAAGGGATGCTTCCCGCATTAAGTTGGCTGCCATGCTGGGGACAAGGGCGCCTGTTGCATTTCTGCCTCCTTCTAGAATCTCAGGGAGGGACTGAGGTGACAAGGACTGGAAGAGGAGTCTGAATCTACATCGAGATTCAGTACATAGAGTGACAAAGAAAGAAGCTGGAGTTAGGAGATGTGTGGATGTATTTCAGTTACTGGGTGGGGAAAGATTATCACATCTTAAACTGCACTGCTATTTAAAGGCTGCAGCCCAGCTAAATTTGTTTTTTTTTTTTAATTTCTTTTTATTGAGTTTCACTTAAATCACCAAAAAAACAAAAGAAAAAACAAAAAGCGAAACAACAGTTTCAGAAAAAAGAAGAAAAAAGAAGAAGAAAAAATATCCATACATAACACCAAAAAAATCAATTTCCGTTACAGTTCTTTGTCTTATTCTTTGAACCTTTATATCTTTAGGTATTTAGATATTTCCTCTACACACCTATTGACCTCCTTCCCTCCCGATTTCGGGCTTCTTGATAAAAAGAAATTTTCTTTTTTCTGCAGCTAATAATTATTGATGGTTTGCGCATCGTAAGGTTTATATCAGACCTGCTGTAGTTTTTAAATTTCTATAGTTTCCTTCAATATATATCATAAATTTATTCCAATCACTAATAAACTTTGTATTTTTTTGGTTTCTATTTTTTGGGGGTCATTTTTGCTAGTTCAACATATTCAAATAATTTTGTTTGCCAATCTCTGACCATTGGGGTATTTGAACTTTTCCAATTTTGTGCAATTAATATTCTGGCCGCTGCTGTCGAATATTGGAATAATGTCTTATCTTCTTTTTTTAATTTCATCCCCAATTATTCCTAGTAAAAAGGCATCTGGTCTTTTAGGGAAAGTGTATTTAAATATTTTTTTAAACTCGTTATAAATCAAATCCCATAATTTCTTCATTTCTTCGCAAGTCCACCACATATGGTAGAAATTACCTTCTTTGATTTAACACTTCCAGCAGGCCTTATTTCCTGTTTTGTACATTTTTCCTAATTTTGCTGGTGTGATGTACCACCTATACATCATCTTTTCCAAATTTTCTCTGAGTGTGACGCTTGCCGTAAATTTCATTCCATTGCTCCATAATTTCAACCACTTTTCATATTCTATATTATATCCCAAGTCCATTGCCCATTTTGTCATGACCTCCTTTATTTCTTCGTCTTTAGTATCCCATTCCAATAATATATCATACATTTTGGATAATAACTTGGTTTTGCCTTCAATTATTTTTATCTGAAATTTGGATTTTTTCTCACTTATCCCTACTTTTTAAATCTTCTGTCCATATTGCATTTATTTGATGATATTGCAGCCAGCCTGTTAGTCTTTCTTTCAACTCCTCATATGTTCTCAATTTCCAGCCGCTTTCTGATCTTATCAGTAGGTCTTCGTAGGTCAATCTTTCTCCTTCCATATTTGCTTTTTTGGTTATTAAAATGTGAATTGGTGGTAACCACCAGGGTGTTTTCCATTCTAAAAGTTTTTTATTTTTCTCCCAAACTTCATATAGTAGCCCTCTAATAATATGGCTTGAGAACCCTTTATGTACCTTTTCTTTATTTAGCCACAAGTAGGCGTGCTAGCCGAACCTATTGTTGAAACCTTCTAAGTCTAACAAGTCAGTGTTTTCCAAATTGATCCAATCTTTGATCCAGCAGAGGCAGGAGGCCTCAAAGTATAATTTCAGATTTGGCACCGAGAATCCCCCTCTTTCTTTTCTATCTGTGAGTAATTTGAATCTAATTCTCGGTCTTTTCCCTTGCCATATAAATTTCGAAAGTTTTCTGCCAATCCTTAAACATTATGGAACCTCTAATCACTGGAATGTTTTGGAACAGGAATAACATTTTTGGGAGTAGGTTCATTTTTATTGCCGCCATCCTTCCCATCCACGAAAGTTTCACTCTGTTCCATGTATCTAGATCTTTTTTAATTTCCTTCCATGTTGTCAAATAGTTGTCCTGAATTAAATTTATATTTTTTTGTAGTTAGCCAAATTCCCAGAGATTTTATTTTTTTGGCCACCCTGATTCCATTCTGTATCTCTAGTTTTTCTCTTTCATCCTTTCCCAGATTTTTAGTCATCATTTTTGTCTTTAATTTATTCAATTTAAAACTGGATAGTTTGCCATATTCTTCTAATATTTCCAGAGCCTTACTGACACTTTTTTGCAGCTCTTCTAGGGATAACATCAAATCGTCTGCGTATGCTTTTACTTTATATTCTTTCGTTCCTACTTTGATCCCTCGAATCTCTGGTGTTGCTCTTATTTTGTTCGTAATTACCTCTAATACCATAATGAATAAAAGCGGGGATAGCGGACAACCCTGTCTTGTTCCTTTTTCAATTCTAAATGAGTTTGTTAAATTGTTGTTTATGATCAATTTGGCAGTTTGAATCAAATAAATTGCTTTTATTCCTTCCATAAATTCGCCCTCTAGCCCTGCTTTCTCCATGCTTTTTAGTAAGAACGGCCATGAAACGTTGTCAAATGCCTTCTCCGCATCGATGAAAATCAGCGCCGCATTGAATCCAGATATTCAATGATGTTTATAGTATGCATTACTTTAAGTAACCTATTTGGGAGGAATCCTGCTTGATCTTTATGAATTAGATTTACTAAACATTTTTTAAGTCTACTTGCCATTACCTCTGCGAAGATTTTGTAATCGTTATTTAATAATGATATGGGCCTATAGTTTTTAATGTTTAGTTTATCTGTATCGGGTTTAGGGATCATCGTAAGGTGGGCCTCTTTCCATGACTCTGGTATCCTTCCTCCACTTAATATGTTATTCATGATGTCACATAGCACTGGCGTTAATTGGTTTTCTAATACTTTATAACATTTAGCTGACATTCCATCCGGTCCCGGGGCTTTCCCTAATTTCATCTTTCTTATCGCATTCTGGATCTCTTCTGTTTTTATAGATTTATTTAATTGAGCTCTTTCTTCCTCTGTTATAGTCTTCCCGCTACAGTCTTCTAAGTATTTTTCTATTTGGGTTAAATCTTCATCTTCCTTTTTATACAATTTCTCATAAAATTTGAGGAATTTTTCCTTTATTCCTTTTGGGTCTTCTATCAATTGCTCCTCTATTTTTATCTTGTTTATCACATTTTGTTTTTGCCTTCTTCGCAATTGCCAAGCTAATAATTTACCTGTTTTGTTAGGTGATTCGAAATATTTTTGCTTCATTAACTTAATTTTCCATTCAATTTCTTGATTTGTCAGCATTGAATACTGTGTTTGTAATATTTTTGTTATTTGTATGTTTTGTTCGTCTTTCGGATTTGTTATTAATTTTTTCTCACATTCTCTTAACTGACTGAGGATTTCCTCTTTCTTTTGTTCTCTTACTTTCCTCTTATAATTATTTTGCTGAATAAAAAAGCCTCTTAAGACCGCCTTGCTGGCATCCCAGACTACATCTATACTTGTTTCTTTATTAAGATTCAGACCGAAATAGTCTTTTAAGGTGGCTTTAGCCTTTTCAATAACTTCTTCGCTCTCCAATAAATATTCATTCATTCTCCATCTGAACCCACCCTGTGATACACCTTTTATTTCCAACATTATCAAATTATGATCAGAGAGAGTTCTCGGTTGAATTTCACATTTTAGAGTTCTTAATGTAAGTTCTCTTGAGACCCAGATTTGATCAATTCTGCCCCAGCTTTCATGTGATTCTGGAAAAAAGGTGAATTGCTTCTCTATTGGATGTTTGTGTCTCCAGATGTCTATTAAATCTAAATTTTCCTACAGGTTAATAAAGGATCTTGGCAGTTTCCCTTGGTTACGCTTTTTCTTTTCTGTTTGTCTGTCGATTTCTGGTACCGGCACTCCATTGAAATCTCCCAATAATATCGTCCTGTTGCACTCTAGCTCTAGTAGTACTTGCTCCAATTTCTTAAAAAATTCCTATTTGTTCAGATTTGGGGCAAATATATTTATCACGTTAAGTTTTTCACCCTGGAAATGAATTTGTACCCCCAGAATCCTTCCTTCATCATCTTTACAAATCAATTTGGGTTCCCATTTTTCTTTGACATATATCGCTACTCCTCTTTTCCCCCCCGCAATGGAATTTATAAATTCAACCCCCAGTTTTTTGTTTATCAAAATATGCTTATGCTTTTTGGTCACATGTGTCTCCTGTATGCAAATTAAATCAAGATTTTCTTTTCAAGACATTCACAATTTTATTCCTTTTGGTTTTCTCATTCACACCGTTCACATTCCATGACAAAATTTTCAGATTCATTGTTATGTTTACTTTCCAATGTACAAACGACTATTAATTTAAATTCGAGTGGTTTTGTTTTCTGTTTCCTCTTCCTCTTCTTCCACTTCTTTGTTGTTGTTGTTGTTATCGTTTAGTCGTGTCCGACTCTTCAACTAAATCCAGGCACGGCCAAACTCGGCCCTCTAGATGTTTTGGGACTACAATTCCCATTACCCTTGACCACTGGTCCTGTTAGCTAGGAATGATGGGAGTTGTAGTCCCAAAACATCTGGCGGGCCAAGTCTGGCCACGCCTGATAATTGCATTGAAAGCAAAGGGATTTAATCATGCCTAAATTGTTCACTTGGGCTAATTTCATGGCTAAATTTAGCTAAGTCACAGTCCTTTAATAGAACAAATATGATTTTGGATTAACAGGTGCAGTGATGCCTCTGCACATTGAACACTGCTTTTCCTTACACAATTATTCAGAATACAGCATCACTTTTTGGGTGAGCAGTGTTTGTGTCACATGCTCTGTGTATGATCTCTGTTGAGGACTAGTGTAGAAGCAACAGAAATATGATTTGAGGTGAAAAGGCTAAAGCCCTGCTTTCCTTAAACGCAAACTCAGCTTTAGCTGAGATTTCTGCATTGCAGGGGGTTGGACTAGATGACCCTCGGGGTCCCTTCCAACTTTACAGCTCTATGATTCTATTATTCCCCTCAACCTGCCTGTGACATTGTATGGCTACCCAGTCTGACAGGTAGATGTAATAGCCTAATTAAAGTTATTAGACAGCAGCCTACTCTTTTTCTTACTTCTTCCTGAAGAACAAATGTATAGGCAGATGTATCGCACATTGGTTAGAGTGTCTGACTAGGACTGGGGGAAATGGCTTCATATTGCTAACCCTTCATGGCTAAGTGTTTGGGACAATCACTATTTCTCAGCCTTGCCTGTTCCAGAGATGTGAAGGGAAGAATGGGCAACACATCATGTATGGTATGCCCTTCCAAACACAATGAAAGCAGTGTCTAATACATCCTTAATGTTCATGAAAAATAAAAAATTCAAGTTTGATTTCTAAATAGCTTCACCCTGCATCCCAATTAAATATAGGAACTAACCCCGCAAACATAGATTCCTAGAGAGAATCTAATTGTCAGGAATCAGGTACAAGTTGCTTCTTTCCCGTCTGCAAGCATGCACAAAATGGCTTGGCTGTTCTTCCACTTATGGAGACTGTGTTATGAATGGTTGGCAGCCTATCCATGCACAAACTAGTGCAAATATTAATTTGGACATTTGCCTGCATGCCAGGGTTTAAAATAGGAACATGGGGGTGGTGAGGGGGTTTGGTGGAGGAAGACATGGAAACCTGACACCACCCACTTCTACAGCTGGCTGGCGCATTAAGGATTACATTGCTTCTCAAACCCCACCTCGCTGATGCACCTGGTGCCTCTTGAGTTATGACCATTTCACATGTAGAAATTTAATAAGGTTAAGACAGACTGTTATAGAATAAGCTGACACTTGGCTAGGGGCTTAAAGTAGTTTTATATGTGCCCAGGGGATGGGGAAAGTGTCAAGCTGAGACCCAAGGTATGCCAGTAATGATGTAGCTTTGTTGTTTAATTACTCTACAGAGGCCATCAAAGAGCAAGATCTTAACTCTGTACTACAAATGAAATAAACCTTGTTTTATCATTGCCGACATACAAATTAACACAAGTGGCTGTGATTGTTGTACTCCATCTAGGTGGCCCAATATTTTTTTTACTCACATTTGAAATGCAGTTAAAATGAAAATATTTGTTGTTGGGTCTCACATTTTTTTTAAAATTCTGATTTGAATCACAGCTCTCCCATTTCCAAGCTGATGATAAGTTAGGCTCTGTGTTTGATTCAAACTGGAAGTTCTACTTTATGGCTCAGTCTTACGAAATTCCACTTTAGAAAATTCTAAATGAGCTATTTTGCATGGTGCAAGTTAGCTTTTAAGTTCAATGTGGCAAATGCATTTTAGTGGTATTCCTAAAATAGTTTATAAACACATTTTTAAAGGGCACTACTTGTCAACATCTCTAAATTCAATGGAATCTGTTGCTTCTGACTTTTGCTACCTACTTTGGTAGGAAGAGACATTACCATTACCATATGCTCATTCCTTCCATTCCTGAGGCACGAGGAACTGGGAGGATGCTAAAGGGCACATGCCTATGACAGAGATAATTTAATTACTTATTAATCAGCTGCCTGGCATCTGTCCCTTCAATTAATAAGTTGTAAAGAATGTACTGGCCAATTAAAGCAATTAATGGACATTCTGAAGTTTTCTTGGATAAGAATTGAATATGTTCCAATGAAAAATTTGAAACCATTGAAGAACTGTTTAAAAATTCACTCTATCTCTCAGCCCCAAGGAATTAAAACCGCTCTTGGATCTACATGAAATCAAATTGAACCTCAGATAATATCTTTTTTTGATAAAACTTTATTGTATGGAATACAACATATAGAGAAAATAAATTAAGACTTCAAATTTGTTTTAATGGGGATCTGAACAGATTAAAGAAAGATTTTCCAGCCATTCACTGACCACAGAGATTTATTGTCAGATTCGTATTCCCCCGGCCAAGAACATACACTGTTTTCATGGTAGACAATATGGAAAAAAGATAATTGGGCTTAACAGCTGTGGCAATGTAGTCCTCATTTGCCTTGGCAAGTGCTTCTTCTGTGAAGTGTAAAAACTTTGAGATTCAATTGGTGTCTGATGCTGATGGCTTTAAAAAAGGGGATGATTGGAAGGCATCTATTACAATCCTTTAAGGCTCTAGGATGGTGTTACTGGATGGAGCAATAGTTTCCTAGATTTGTAGATCTCAAGTGCCCACTGATCTTGTTCTGTCAAAAAGCAAAGCAAATATCATTAGATTCTGTATTTTACTATAAGTTGGGGGGGGGGTGCCTATATTTACATTTTCAACCTGCAATAAATACTTTCTCTCAGAAATAACCCTATGAGTAGGCAGCAATAGTTCCATTTTACAGATATGAAAACTGAGACTGATAACAACTTGTTCCTGGTCAGCCATAGCTGACTTGGTATCTTCTGGATCTACTGATGAGACCACATAAGATCCTAAGTGTTTATGTCAGGTTATTTGGAGATCAGAGTGAAATGTATAATATGATTAAAGGCCCAATGCTCCCATTAGTTATTTTTGTGTGCCTATGATCTATGTTTAAGAATCATAGAGAAATCCTTATCTTAGAGAAAAGTCAGCATTAGACAGGAATTGTGGACACAATCCAGCCCAAGTGAAGCTCTTCTAACGGACTTTAATGAGAGACAGAATTGCTCTAAGTGGGACTGAAACACCATTCACTTGGGCTGGGCCATGCCTTATTTATGTACTTGTTACAGTTGTGTCAAACCCTTGAAAGGGATTAAATGTCACAGGATCCTTTTTGTATTATAAACCAATGCAGCTCTTTTCAAATTGTCACCCACAGAAATTCAGCTGACACTGGTAGGGATGCCGCCTATAGTAGCTCAGTGCTTCTGCTGGCTACATGCAGATAATAAAAGGCACCCACAAATAGAAGTGCGAAAGAAACCAGAGCACGTGTACAGAAGGAACTTACCAAACTACGTGTCTTGAGAAATCTGTTTAGACAGACATGATGTGCTTCACAAATGCTGTGGGATAAAACATAATCAATACGTCATGGAAGCAGGGAACTTGAAAAAGACATTGCAGTATCGAGTGCTCCTGCTCAGGACACTCCATCCCAATCCACCTCCCTCTCGGTTTTCTTTTTCCCTTCCCCAAGAGCCAGTCAGCATTCCATACCCACAGAGTGTGCTTGGTCCACATTGGACTATTAGGACTAGGATTCCCGCGCCCCCCCCCCCGAGGTGTGGGTTTTTTTGTTTTTTGTTTTGGTACTTCTGCAAGCTTTGGGGTACTCCCTCAACCCGCTGCTACTGCTACTTCCTTCTCATGCAAGGCTGGCATCATTTTAGCTCCTTAAGAACAAGCGCTCAATAGAACTGTGTTCACTGTTAGTATATATAAAAATAAAACAGACATTTCCAGATGTGTCAAAATTCCTCTGTACTGAGAGCATATTTCAGTGGAACTGATGAGCCAGTAGTAGAATTGCAACATGAGCTGAACCCAGTCGGTGGTATTTAATGAACACGACTAAGTTAGGTCCATTAATTTAAATGGACCCGCTCTGAGTAAAACTATGAGGTTGCCTTACCTAACATGTGCCCATTCAACTGATTGTTTAGTGTGGTAGCGCCTGTACTTTGAAATTTCCTACCTATTGAGAGCAAGCAGGTGCCTTTACTGTACTCTTTTTGGTGCCTGCTAAAAACATTCCTGTTTAGACAAGCCTACCCAGATGCTTAGAAAGTTGAGATAAGGTTAATCTGTTTTAGTATTTTAACTTTTGTATGTTTTAAGGTACGGTTGTAAATTTACAATGATTTTACTGTTTTATCTTTTTGTAAACTGCTTTGAGGCTTTTTACAATTGTGGTGTGTAAATTTATGAGAATGATAATAAAAAAATAAAACTTGACTATTACCTCATTTAATTAGTAGCACCTGCCACCAGTCGACAAATGACAGCACTGATAAATCCAAAGTGAGATGTGAATTCTCTGATCTCCTCTCTTTCTTGGGATTACTTCTCATACTGTACACTCTTGAGCCCTGTTGCTTCAGTCCCAGCTACCTCACAAAGTAATCAGGTTGTCTTTGCACAGGGCCATCTTAAGCATATCCGGCGCCGTGGTGCAAATATCCCTCTGGCGCCGCCCCCCCTTTCCCACAGTTGCCGATCGTTTTTAGGGGGGACAGCGCTGCCGGCTACACACACAGCTTTGCGGAGCTAGAGGAGGCGGGCAGCGGGGAAGAGGCGGAGGCTGGACGCGGAGGCTGGCGGCTCAGCTGGCCGCTTCCTGCCGTGGTGGCCATGGCAGGCGGAGGCTCTGGGCATGGTGCTGCTTCAGTGCGGCATGGCGGAGGCAGGCGGCGAGTTGATGCCAGGAGGTGCCACGTCCAGCCTCCGCCTCTTCCCTGGCAGCCTCCAGAACTTGGTGCCCTGCGCCACTAGCCTCTATGGCTAGCCGTTCTTGTAGATAGAGCTGGATGGAGGACCATATTTTGAGATTCCTGTATTGCAGAGGGTTGGGCTAGATGACCCTCAGGGTCCCTTCCAAGACTTCTATGATTCTATGAGGATCTGCTAATGGTTCAGAGTCCTTTTTTCATGTAATTCCTGATCCCTTTCTGTCATTGCATTTTTTCAAGCTACGGTAATTGTCCTCCCCCCCCAACAGTCATTCCAGCTTCCACACTGCCCCACGCTCTGGAAGCCACACTTATGGCATTTCTCTCTGATCCCTGCCTGTTGCTTTTCAAGTGAAGCCATGCAGGGATTTCTCCAGCTGCTGTTTGTTTCTTTGTTTGTTTGTTTATATGTTGGACTTATCATGATATACAAAATAAAACCTAATACAGTATTTAAACCGTTTTGAGCATTTAGAGCAGCTGCTTCCTTCAAAACGCTATTAAAAGTCAGCATAAGCACAACAACAGCAACAACCCCCAGTGGAGTCACACCATAGTAAGAAGCCTGAGGAATGAAGTCTGCTTGATCTCACACAGGACAGCCATGAGACAACTGTTGAAAGTGCCCAGCAACCTAACCATCTTTGGAGGCTTGCATATTAACAGGGCCTGCAAGGTAGAGCTTTACATTAGGGCAGGTTGAGACAGGTACAGATGAACCTGTCTCCAAACCATTTTGGGCACTCTGAATTGGGCCCAGAAATGCATTGGCAACCAGTGCAACTGATGCAATATTAGTGAAATATGTTCCAAATGCCCGGTTTCCAAGTGACCGTGTTTTGTACCAATCAAAGTTACCATCTTTAAAGGCACCTCTGACATGAAGTGCATTATAGTAGTCTAGTCTAGATGTCACTAGTGCATGAGTAGGTGAGGCAAGCTCTGCTCTCCAAATAGGATCACAGCTGGCATACCAACCTAAACTGGCAAAAAGCATCCTTGGCCACTGCTGCCACCTGAACACGCCCAATTTGCTCTGAGTCCAGGGTCACACTCCCAAACTGCAAACATGGTCCTTTGAGAGGAGCACAGCTTCATCTAAGACCAACGTAAGACTCTGTCCAAAGTTATGGGTTCCCTTGCCCAATGGATTCAATTTCAGCCTGTTCATTCTCATCCAACCCTGTACAGCCTCTAGTCATTGGTTGAAAAGTTCAACAGCCTGTGGGGAGCTGAGGTAGAGCTGACCAAGTGTCATCTGCAGACTGATGACACTTTAACCCAAACCTACATGAAATCATTAGGAGAAGTCATTGGGAAATGCTGAAAAGCTCAACATCTAATAAATTAATAGCTCAAAAGCATCATGGCTGGTGTAGTAATGATAGGGAGCCTTTCATTCCTTTCATGGAAAGACAGGTGTTCCAGTGCCAGGAGTGTTGGATTTCAACCTAGGTGAAAAGAGAAACCACTGCTATTCATGCACCATTCTCAGTGCTGAAAGTGGGCGAGGGATGCCATACTTTTCATGTGGCCCCATAAACAATCTCCTTTCTTTTCCAGTGGACATGAACGTGGGCTAACCATCCCACTTCTTTTCTCTCTCGCTTTGGACACTGGCCACCCGCTTTCCCCTGCAATGAGCTTGTCCACATTGGGCTGCTGATAAGGGCACACGACAGATTCAGCCCCATCATTTGGGAGGGGGACGTGGCTCAGTGGTTGAGCATCTGCTTTGCATGCAGAAGGTCCTAAGTTCAATCCCCAGCATCTCTTCAGAGCACAAACAGATGTGACATGAGAAATCCATGATCTGATATGCCAACTTAAAAAGGAAAGGCATCTGTGCTTGGGTGAGGGATGGAATACACTAGTGAAATAGAGCTGGGGAGAGGATATTTCTCCCTTTCCGCCTGCACATTTTCCCCAAAGCTACTGGGGAGGAAAACACAGGTACCACTGTTTTATATTGGGTCTCTGGCAAAGCAAAACAAAGAAAATAGCAGCTTGGGGTGTGCAATTTACTTGGGAAAACAGCATGGGTGAGGGAAGTGTTAAATTCTCCTTCCTCCAGCACCGCTGCCCTCTTTCATTTGACCCCACCCCATGGCTGCTTTCCCCTATTGTATAGTGGAACTTACCCTCGTAGTTGATGCAGCCGTTGGAGTCTTCCTGCCCTTTCATCAGTTCCTCTACTTCTTCTTCCTTCATCTTCTCACCTAAACCACAGAAGATATTTATGGTGGTGATGATGTTATATACAGTCGTATCTTGGTTCTCGGACACCTTGGTACATTTGGCTTCATACATTTTGGCTTCCAAATGCCCAAAACCAGGAAGTAAGTTTTTGAACATTCCGTTTTCGAACATTTTTAGATGATGAACATCCAACACGGCTTCCTCTTGAGTGCAGGAAGCTCCTGCAGCCAGTTGGAAGCTGAGCCTTGGTTTTCGAAAGTCGAATAGACTTCCAGAACAGACTACATTCGAGAAGTAAGGTACGACTATACTGCTTATGTGCCAAAATTGCTTCTAAGCAGTTTACAGATATAAATATAAGAAAAGCCCTGCTGGATCTGACCAAAGACACATTTAGTTCAGCATCCTGTTCTTATTACAGAGGCCTATGCTGTGCTGTGGAGTGGGGGACAAACAAGAGACTGACTTTGTGTTATGTGTCAGCTATCACTCATGGTGTGTTTCACTCCAAAGAAAGCCCAAGCAGTTTGTTCTTAGTTTGTTCTTAGCTTACTGGCTCATGGTTTCTTTCAGATAAACAAACTACGAGCGCTGGTTCACGTCTAACACACAGCTGGCCTCTGGTTTATCTCCTCCCTGGAAGACAACAGCAGGAATAGGGTGGGGGAGAACTGAAGTGGAGACTTCTGAGCAGCATGCACCAGCACACTCCTCGTTCCAATTAAACCATATTTTAACTGTAGATGTACAAACTAGGTCAGTGTATCTTTTCTGATAGCTCTTCATTTCTGATGTCATGGGACTTGCGGTGTTGTAGCAATCTATGTGGACTTTCAGCCAAGGGTGCAATGTGGTTAGGCAGTCAAAATGCTGACATGCAGAACTCAGGGTGGATCACCTTTGTTTCCTGCTGCTGTGGAAGCAACTTTTTAGGTGCTCACAACAGATCCATGACCACACAGGATATCAAAGGAGAGGTACCCCTGCAAAAGGGCATGTTAAATTATTAAACTTTCAAATTCCAAATATGATGGATCTAAAAAGTTGTAACATGACTTGGGAATTCAAAAGATATTTTGGTTAAATTAATATACTTAAGTTTTGCTTGGTAAATAAAATGTTTGTAAAATTGCACAGAAATCATTGCAAACAATTGCCAAGTGCTTGGACTTGTAGTTTATATTCTTGTCATCATCTATCTATCTATCTATCTATCTATCTATCTATCTATCTATCTATCTATCATCATCTATCTATCATCTATCTATCTATCTATATCTATCTATCTAATCTATCATCTATCTATCTATCTATCTATCTATCTATCTATCATCATCTATCAATCTATCATCATTACCTGAGATTTTCAGAAGGTAAAATTAAAATTATCTAATTTTTTGAAACCTTCATCAAATCAAATTACCAAGCTGCATGTTTTCTAATCACAAAATAATAGCAAATATAAATTCCTCAAACTCTAAAACATATTTTTAAGACCCTTCACTGAAGAAATTTGCAAAAATTAAGTTTCACCCCCTGAGATCACATGCTCTGTTCCTACAGTTGTATGATTCTCAGTGTCTTTGAAATATATTTCTTTTTAACCAACCAGGATTTAATGATGCTTTATTGATGTCTGTATGTATGTTTGTATTACCTGCTCTCCATGCTAAGATCTCAGGTGGGCTACATCATTAAAACATAAAAACAACTTAAAACAACTTCCAACCTTAAAAATAATGTGGGTCCAAAAACATACACCTCAGGTATCAAAAGCCATGGTAAAAATGTAATTACTTTTAATTACATTTTTAGTTATTTTATTATAATCTTGAATGTTTTATATCACATTGTTATACTTCAGGGAAAGTGTGGATTATCCAAATTTAAATAAATAGGCCTTTGCTATTAGAAATATCTGTTTTATTACATTGGAAATAATAATTGGGCACTAATGCCAATATAGATTTAAAGTGGCTAAAAAGTTAATCTTCTCCAGCTCCAGAAACATATACTTTATTTTCCTATTTTTATTCCAACCCATCTCTCAGAGGACTCCAGAGCTTGGTTTAAGGGGGTGGAAAGCCTTGGGATCCCTTACAGAGAATTCTCGGTGCTCTGACCAAAATTCCAGTTCCCAGATTTAACTGAAGAAAGCCAAAGGAATGTAACTTTTATAAAAACAAAGCATATATGTAGTACAGTTAACACAGGGTCAGGGGTTCAAGCCCCGTGTTGGGCAAAATATTCCTGTATTGCACAGGCTTGGACCAGATGGCCTTTATGGTTCCTTCCAACCCTATGAGGACTTTTGGAAGCCTTACCCAGAGTGGCCAATACGTGACGGAGTTCAGCACCCATGACGGTCCCATTGCCCTCTTTGTCAAAGACACGCAGACCTTCAACGAAGTCTTCAAAGCCGCCCTGCTCCTTGTTATTGGCTGCTGCTTGCATCATGGGCAGGAACTCTTCAAACCCAATTTTCTTGGCATTCATCTCTACAATAAAACAACATTATCAACAATGTTCTCAGATATATTTGTGATGCTTTAGGAAGTTCTCCTGAAGTGCTATCCTGTGATTTACATCTGTTTCTCAACCAAAACTATGCTTCCTTTAGAAATTAAATTTCTTCCTTCACAATATGGTACTACTGCCAAAGCTTTCAGGTAGTCATAAAACACTGAAGTCTTTGCTTATTGTTGTACTTATCATCAGGTGATGCTACAAACACATAAAGAAGGCAAATCTGTATTCAGTGGAGGGGGAAGGTTTTTACAGGAATCATAATTTAAACGGTTTTTACAGGAATCATAATTTAAAGGAATCATAATTTAATGGTTGTCCAGCTCCATTTCTAAGGAAACACAAGCACACAGTGGATGCACTGCTTGTGAAAAAGGATCTGTAGTTTAATTTGAACACACTATTTATTTCATGCATTATCTATTTATTATAGTTTTATAGTGGTGTTTCTAGTGCTGTGTACTATGGCTTTTCGTACAGCACCTTCACACTGGTAAAGCTTGCTAACAGCTTTAAAGGAAAAGAAAACAAGGGGCTGTGAGTTAGATATTGCTATGAGTCATGGGGTGAGGAGTGCCAGACCCATGGGGGCAACCAAGGGGGGATGGGGGAAGCTGCCCCCCATAAATCAATAAAAAGCAATAAAAATACTTAACTGAGGTTCTGCCTCCCCCAACAAAAGCTTGCCCCCCTAACAAAAATCCTGGCTAGGCCCCTCTAATCCTTGGATTCAGCAAGTGTTAAAAGCTAATCAAGACTTCTGATTCCTGGAAATATTTAAACTAGCTACTGGTGAGGTGATGGGGGCTTAAGGGGCTCAGTGCAGATGGCAATTTCAAGTCAGTTTATATAGGTCCCACCAGGGACTAGTCAGATCTTGAACTATTTAATTTCATGAAGTAGCTGTATCATATGTCTTCAGATATGCCCTTGGCACATGCTTGACTCTTTCTCATCAAAGACATCAGGAATTTAATTTGGGTGGGTAGCTGGAAGCTACTAACATGAGTTGGACCAAACTGAGGGAGGAAGTGGAAGACAGGAGTGCCTGGCATGCTCTGGTCTATTCTACAGGTTCACGAAGAGTCGGACACGACTAAACAACAACAACAACAACAAAGCTGGAATAAAACTGTTGAGCTGAAAAAATTACTTTGCACATTCACAAGTTCTACAAACTCATGTCCAAAATATTAAATGCTTTAATTTTTTTAAATAAAAACCCCACCCCTACAAATGCTTGTGTGGTCAAGGCTTGAATAAGAGGAAAGCACACTCCATCTTCACTAAAATTAAGGTAGTGGGAAAGGAGAATTTGACTGAACGTTAAGAGGACATATTATGGACCATTTCATCTCAGAGTCATTACCCTCATTGCTGGGGTTGCCCATGATCTTCTTGACCTCAGCATTGGTGGGGTTCTGCCCCAAAGCACGAATGACATCTCCAACCTGGCTTAGGGTGATCTTGCTTTCACCAGTCCTGTCGAAAAGGAGGAAGGCCTCCTTAAAGTCTGCAAGAGGAAAGTGTCAGTGTCACCATAGCCAAACAACTTGCCCATGCACTAGTTTGTATCTACTATGGTATAAATATTAATAGGGCCACTTTCTCTGCAACAAAATTCCAGTGGTGTGACATTTGCATAATTTTACTGGTAGTATCAAATTTATTTTTACCCCCCCCCCATTTTTTGCCTCCAATAGCCATTACAAGCTGAGATTTGGCCCCCTCCCTTTTCCCTTTATTTTTTAAAAATGTGTGGTTTCATGGAAGCAGTGAGCCCCTGCCCCAATAAATATTGCCTGTTTACCATATCTTATGATGGCTAATAGAGCCCTGATAAGGTTGATACATTTTAAAATCCTCCATGTGAAACAGCCACATTGCCATAGCCCCATGGAGGAGGAGGTAAGATATGAGCTGGGGCATCTGCTCTGACACCTGATCCCCAGGAAAACTCTGCCTATCTGCTTTCACCCCACTTTTGAGAGAGAGAGATTGCCTGAGTGGAGTCTCCACAGAAGGAAGCACTGGTGTGGATCTCTCACCTTTTTTGGTTACTCTCCTCTGCGGCTGAAGCAACGGGGCTGTGTCACATGTAGGAGCTTTTATCGTAACTGCCTGCATGCATATAGATGTTATATATGTTTATAGTTTTAATTAATTAATAAAAAGGTAAAGGGACCCCTGACCATTAGGTCCAGTCGTGGCCGACTCTAGGATTGCGACGCTCATCTCACTTTATTGGTCCGAGGGACCAGCTTCCGGGTCATGTGGCCAGCATGACTAAGCCGCTTCTGGCGAACCAGAGCAGTGCACAGAAACACTGTTTAATTAATATTTATATTTAATTATTAATTAAATATTAATTAAATTAAATATTAATTAATTAATATCCATGTTTAATTGTCTTTCCTGTGTTTTTAATGGTTCTTATTTTTATCTGTAAGAAACTTTGGGTCCCATTACAAGAAAAGGGAGGGGTATAAATCAATATCTCACCATCATTGCTATCATCATATAAAGCAAGGCAGAACCTTGCAATTATGGTTACAGGGGGCCATTGCAGACAGCCAAAAAGTTCAGCAAATGGAAAAAGGATCTGACACAACTAGCAGCTGAAAATAGCAAGCATTGTGTCTTGACAGTAAAAGTACTTTGAGAGGCATAGAAGCGAAGCTGTATGAATAATGTAGGAAAGCAAGCAGGTCCTACAAAAAGGCAAGACAGCGTGAATAGGTGTGTCTTTGGAGGGGTTTAAAGTTTTCACCTTCTACACTGCATTTATAAGGCTGTTAAGAACCCAGAGTGTCACCTAACTGCAGTCGCCACAGAGCAGTTTTGAAATTTCTTCTAGACCAATTTGGAATTTGTTCTGAAGCCACATCATGCCTGGCAAAGCGTAAATTTCTGCTTTATATAGAACTCTGCTCCTTCCGTCTTTCGGTCGACGCAGGCTCAGTAAGCCCATGGGGCAAATTATGCAGCCTCCATTCATTTTCTCCTGGGTGCTTGTGAAGCTGTACTATTTTGGTGCTCCCTCTTGCCCTCCTTATACTGCCTCAAGAGGTTCCCTAGCCCTCTCCTAAATCGCTGAGGCAGGACGTGCGATTGCTAGTCTGTAACCCAATATATCTGATATTAATCCCCTCACTGTCTGATGCGTTGAGACCTGCAAGGCACTTCAATAGCTAGCCCTCTCCCATTACAGCTCATAAAGTTCTGGCCTTTTAGAATTGAAGAGACGAGACGGCTACATGCTCCCAGGCTCACATTTGATATTTCCTGAGTGGCTACAAACAACAGAACTTCACTCATTTACACCAATGGAAGATCTCATCACCAGCTCATCACCATTTTTATTCTTTTTAAAAGACTACCCACTTTCGGGAATGTAAAATGCAAATTCCTCATTTTCAGCTGCTGCAAACAGCAGTCAGTTTTCCATGTATAACTGGTGGGAAACAGGTTACAGTGTGACTCCGAACAATATTGGCTCAGCTTTTAAGCCTGGTTTAACATTTTTAACGGTAATAATAGGCTCAGTAAAGTATGCTTCAAGCACGTTCTTGTGTCCCTCAGATTCTTTTTGCTCTGCATTTTGGATCAGTGTATTTGCAGCCCAAGAACAGATGGGCATTGCTGAAACAATTGGAAGGCCAGAGATGTTTCCTTTCTTTATAGGCACGCATTGTGACTGAAATTCTTTCCTCTCCCTTCTATGCAAGATCTCAATAGGTTTAAAAATATGTTTTTGCAGTAGGCAGAATGTGAAGCTAAGTCCACAGGTGTATGGGGGTGCTTAAAGACACAGCTGGGATTCTGATTTTACCCCCCTTCATGTTGCACAGTGCAATAATTTATTTATTAACCCAGAAATAAAAAATTTATTTTAGGGTTCTTCCACGTCTTCTTTAATTGGCTAGGTGTTTGTCAACTTTTTAATAAGCCAAAAAATTGATATTAACGGGGGGCAACTTCTCTTTTATAGCAGTTTAATATGACTAAAGAAAGTGTTTCAACTGTTAAAAGTGTTCTTACTAAATGTTGGCCAGCTCTTTTGTTTTGAAATACTTTGGTTTTGACTGATTTAAAATTAATCTAGTAAATTAATCAATCTATGGTCACCTTAACGAGCAACTCCAAGAATACCCTTTAATCTGGAATGTATTGCTTGTGAAAGTTGTTAATGCAGAATGTGAACCTGGAGAGAGAGCTTTTTAATTCAAAAGTACATTCTAGGCAAGGTGAGTTTTTCATTCAATTTATAGGTCTTAAGAAATGTAAAAAACAATAGGTACTCACTACAGCAAGGGCATATCAAATCAAGTTAAATAAATCTTGCCATTTGATGGTTTCATTTAGAATCCCCATGTTACAGTGAACATCCAGATTTTGCTGAATGTTGCCATTTAAATGTGAATATTGGAAATCCAGAGGAATTTTGTGAATACCTGAAAACAGATATATATCCCCCACCCCACCAAGCTCTTTGTAGATATACCAGTGAATGCTGACATTCACCATATCTGGGGCATTCTGCATCATATACCGTATTTTTTGCTCTATAAGACTCACTTTTTCCCTCCTAAAAAGTAAGGGGAAATGTGTGTGCGTCTTATGGAGCGAATGCAGGCTGCACGGCTATCCCAGAAGCTAGAACAGCAAGAGGGATTGCTGCTTTTACTGCACAGCGATCCCTCTTGCTGTTCCGGCTTCTGAGATTCAGAATATTTTGTTTGTTTGTTTTCCTCCTCCAAAAACTAGGTGCGTCTTGTGGTCTGGTGCGTCTTATAGAGCGAAAAATACGGTACTCATATCTTAAATCACATAATGCAAGCCAATTATTTGACAAATAAAATCCAAAGCATTGTAGTATCCTACGTATGAGTGGTAGCATATAAACATGCCATTCAACTGCTGTGACATTGCATTAAAATGGATGATAGGCAAGAAGCCTTATAATGCTACTACTAGAAGGCTGTAATTCTAGCCTCATTTACTTGGGAGTAACCACCATTGAATTCAATAGGATTTACTTCTGAGTAGAGAAGATTAGGGCTGTGGTGTTAGTGATAAAGGTGTCTTGCTTTTAATTGAATAATAAAATACTTACATAAATTGGTATCAAATAAAACTATCTTTACAGAAGTAATACTTTAGGATATTTAATTGATAAAGTTGGGCTATTTGTTTCTTTTGTCTGACAAAGACACAAATATTTTTTGTGGGGGTAGGAACATTAATTTACTGGAATTATGAAATGTATACAACAGGCTGATTACAATAAATAAATAAATAAGCCTCAAATTCCCTTTAATTCATGACACTCATATTACATACCATATTCTTAGTTAAATTGATTTAGCTCTGCCCCACTCCAGCAATACAGCTTAGCATTTCCTAGGAGTCATAATCACACATGCATTGGCTTCATTTATTTATTTATCAATATGCAACATTTATAGATTTTTGCTTCTCTGCTTTCTTCCTTACTAATGGCTTTAAACCTCATTCTCTCATTACTGCCTTGCCAGCTCTCTGAAGAGCTCTGTGCCAAAAGGAGAAGGCAGAACTCTCTTGGGATCTGTGCTTCAAGGCAGTCAGCAGCAAAACATAAAACATCTAAAGAAGTGATTTGGAATCTGTGGCCTGATATTTAAGTGGTGGAAGTCTACATGATTGAAGTCAATTTAGCTTCACTGTTTATACCAGCGGGCATATTCCAATGGTATTAAAATACCTCTCTCTATGTTTACTGGCTCTCCCCATAAACTTACCATCCTGTTGTTCCTTGGAGAACTCGATCTGTTAGAAAAAAAATCAATCACAAAAAGCCCCCTTTTTTTAAAAAAAAAAAATACTTGTTGGACTTGACAGCATCCAGCTTGCTCCTTGAAACATCTTCCCAAGATGCAAAGAAAAGGATTTTGTCCGATTTTCCAAGTGTAGCTGAGATGCCACCAGGTTGCTAATGGAACAATGCCTACTTAAGCTAATGAGTATCCAGTATTTGATGTTCCATGCAATGAATCACATCAACACGCAGGGAATTGAATTTATGTTCCACTTACCAGCAATCTGATCAGCGCTGAAGGACTGCATTTGGCAAAAGAGAGAGGAAAGTAAAAAGCTGGTACTCTTGGAGGGAAAATTGCATTGACAGACAAAAGTTATACATATCCTATAGTGTGTTTATGTGAACTAATTTGGCCACAAATGTATTTTATGTATTCCATTATTTGAAATCTTTCCAGGCCACCTTTCAGGGCAAAGCCCTCCAAAAGCAGTTTATGTTAGAAAAATAATAATAATAATAAAAGCAGATAACAATGTCATGTAAGTATTTGAAGTCCATTATAGTGTCTTCCTGCACACAATCAGAAGCGCACAATATATATACAGTATGAGCTAAATATCCTAATCCTTTTTAGAAGAACATATTATTGCATTACAGTAGAGAACATAATGTAAATCGAAAATATCATTGTGCAATAAATACTACATTCAAAAGAACTAATAAAACAGAAGGTTTAAGACCCATATGTCCTTTAAGCCTTTATTTTAAAAACATGCCATTTTGTTACTGTTCATAGGCAGGTTGTGCCTCTGAATTCTACTGCACATATATTTCAGCAAACATGAATTACAGACTATTGATAACAACAACCTGCTATAAAAGACGGGAAACATGCGAGCTATTACATAAGACAAGATTTCCCAAATAATCCCAGTAATTTCACATTAACAATAAGAATAGATGCAGACACTCCTGCATGATTTTGGTAGGACACTATATTGGTTCTCTGACTCCCTTAGGCTATGCATTAATTACACACTTGAAAATGACAATGTTAGATCAAACCACTGGCTCACTATGCAGAGCTAATTTTCTCCTGCACCCACCATGATTGTGAAAGTTGGAAGGGAAGAGGAGGAGGCAAGGCTGGAAGTTGCCTGAATCCCTGAGAGTGGTCCTGACTCCCTGGCCTTATTTCTTCTTATTTAACTTAAGCCAGTGACATCATGGGCAGGATTAAGTGTCAGAGAGTAGTGGCCACTCCCCCTAGGGGAGTTCTTTAACTTTCTTAGGGCAAAGGCAAAGAAGGATCCATTTCTTGATGGACCTCTCGTAGGCACTATTTTTAGGAGGGTGAAGAGCAGGCAGGGAGCTGCTGCTTGCTTTCCTGAGTTTGAATCCTGTCAGCACTTTTTCACTCTGCAGCGTAAAGATGGAATATTCCTTATGTAGTCTTCCTCAAAAAAGGCTTATCGCTTACGGACGCCTGTTCATATTGAGCCAGCTGGTGGGACAGTGGACCTCTCAAGGGTTTCTCCAGCTGGCTGCCTTAAGCATTTTCAGCTAGGTCTGATACCTTTGGTATTGAGAACGACATTTTCTAGCCAGTGAATTTAAGAAATTATTACACACCAGGGAAACCACCCCTCCTGCTTTCAGTCAGCATAGTTCACTTGCCAGTTAAGGCAGAGAGTTAGGCAGGTTTACTTGAAGTAAGATCCACTATGTTAAGGGAATGTTACTCCCAGGTTAAGTTCACAAAGGAAATGATTAAAGATCCAAGAAAAAGTAGCAGGTTTTATGATAAATTTGGCTTGATTCATGCATTAATTTTGAACATGGTAAAGCCACTGTTAAGACGATTTTACCATATCAGTTTTGAGTGATGAGTCTATATTGTCTCCTATGTAATGTGGCATTTTACTAAGACAGAGCAAACTTTAGCCTTCAATAGTTCAATCTGGCATAGTGAATTCCACATCAAACAAACATTCAGAAAACATTCACCTGTGTAGAACTGATGGGATGATTTTACCATGAGCTCAGTGATTTTACAACATCCATGAGCAATATGTGAATTGGACCTTAGTGGTGTAAAATTAGATTCAAATAGTTTGACTTAGCCAACCAATGGCTTGATAGCCTTAAGAACAAAACTGAACAGCTTGGTGGTTGCCTGAAGTCAAATATGTAATCTGAATTACTTCTAGCATTTAAAGTATGTATGATTCATAAGATTCTGTATTTTTAGATTTTGTGAATCGTGATAAAATGTAGCTCATGTAGGTTTTGGAAAAATGATATGCTGCTGGTTCATGAAAGACAGGAGAGGGTTCCCATCATTATAATACAGTAAAAAGCTGGTAGCATATTCAGAGACAGGAGTTTGGAATACGACCATTTCCCTCACTACATTTACAGGTTTATTTGCAATCCCTGTAACATTGCCCTTGCCATTCTTTGACATTTCTGGTAGCTACAAAATACAAAACTTGCATATCTAACTTGCATATTAAAGTGTGGGTAGGGAGACCACATTTTAAATATATTTTGCTTTTATGCAGTTTTGTTTTATGTTCAACAGTTTAAACCCATGTCTCAGGTTTGATTCTGGTTCAGGTAAAAAAAGTAGAGTAATTTACCTTGTTTGAAAATTAATTGATAATTACCACAGTTTTAGAGGTAACAGAATGGGACTCAACATTGCTTCCAGAATGAGCTAAAAAGGACTCTGGAGTTCCCCTTGGACATAATGAAATGTGAAGCTTGCTGTGGGAAAAATCCTAATTCCTTTTCATTGGCTAAACAAGTAATTGCCATGCTATCATTATTTCCAATTATATTTAATAATTTGTAACTAATAAAGTTCTACAACTACAGTTCCTAATTAACAGGTGAAGAGCAGCATCTGGAGTAGGGCATTCAGTTCTTATGGTAAATTTATTATCAGGAGGTATTTTTTCCTTGTTGAGCCGCAAGACCAAGATTGGTCCTTCTCCAGGGCATGGTTACATTTCCAATAAACTCACCCCATAGAAACTTTCAGAATATGAGATTCATGAATGAATCCCATGTAAATTTGGGTTAAAGGCAGGAGTGGGGCCACACCAGCGCTATAGATGGCATCCTACAAGCAAGGAGAATGCACATCCGGCCCCACAAACCAGGCCATTTTTGCACTTCTGTTGCTGTGGGTAAGAAAGGATTTTTCTCTTTGAAAGGGAGGCTGAAACTTCATGAGTGAAGTTGTTTCCCAGCTGTTAACAGTAGAAATTCTTAGATACAGCTAAATTGGCATTATGGGATTGGCTTGCTTATAGACTATAGATTGCTGAGTAGATCCACCCAATGGGACTTACCCACCTGTAAACCGGTGAAGAATTACAGCCCAAATCACTTCAAAAATTATCAGGGTTGACCTGTCAGTTCTTCAGAGGTAATACTGGTTTAGACAGGATGAGGCCTTGATTGGTGCGTAAGAAGAAAGCTGGGGAATCTTACATGAGTTGTATTCCTCAGCAGTACAGAGTCTGTGTGTGTCGAGGCTGAAGCAAAATGGATTCTCTACAGATCCCTTTGCCTTTGGACCTTCTGGGTTTGGTTTGGTTTTGACAACGTACTATTCAGCAGAATGCAGGTGGAGCCCTTTAAGAGGTATTCAGTTTTGCTAGCGTCTCCTCCTCAAGGCAAATCCTGCTTGGGCTTTTGAAAGATGCCATGGGGACCTGGGCTGGCACCTGAGGTGGGCCACAAAATGCTGGGGAAGAAGAGGGGAGTGAGCCAGGATGAAGTGATATGGGAATTATTATTCACTGTCCAATGAATTTATATTCTGCTTATGGAAAAAAGCCTCTAGCTGGCTCACAAGTAAAACAAAACACACAGAATCATAAATTCAGGTTGCCAAGTAGCGAATGGCATAAACAACAAAACAAAGCTATTGGAATCAATAAGAAATTGATAAGCTTTACTGAAGATACTCAAGATACTCAATATTAACCACTGAGCATATATGAAGCTGTAATATGTCAAAACTATTAATATTGCTGAAAAGTCGGGGGGCGCGGTTAAGAAAAAGTATTTGGCTGGTGCCCCAAGGATTGCACAGTGGTACCTCGGGTTACATACGCTTCAGGTTACATACTCCGCTAACCCAGAAATAGTACCTTGGTTAAGAACTTTGCTTCAGGATGAGAACAGAAATTGCATGGCGGCAGCAGGAGGCCCCATTAGCTAAGGTACCTCAGGTTAAGAACAGTTTCAGGTTAAGAACGGACCTCCAGAACGAATTAAGTTCTTAACCCGAGGTAAGGTAAAGGGAAAGGTACCCCTGCCCGTACGGGCCAGTCTTGACCGACTCTGGGGTTGCGCGCCCATCTCGCTTAAGAGGCCGGGGGCCAGCGCTGTCCGAAGACACTTCTGGGTCACGTGGCCAGCGTGACGAAGCTGCTCTGCATCAGCGCAGCACACGGAAACGCCGTTTACCTTCCCGCTATAAAGCGGTCCCTATTTATCTACTTGCACTTAAGGGTGCTTTCGAACTGCTAGGTGGGCAGGAGCTGGGACAAACGTTGGGAGCTCACCCGCCACGGGGATTCGAACCACCGACCATACGATCGGCAAGTCCTAGGCACTGAGGTTTTACCCACAGCGCCACCCGCGTCCCTACTAACCCGAGGTACAACTGTATAAAGTTACCAGGTGTCCCTGTTTCCCGGGGACAGTCCCTGGATTTACAAATCAGTCCCCTGACAAAATCCATTGAAGCTGAAAAGTGTCCCTGGATTCATTGAAAAAAATCTGGTAACCTTAGCATAGTAGGCACCAGGTGGGCTTCCCTGAGGAGGGCATGCCAAAGGCAGGGGGGAAAGCCCCTGTCTCTCCTCCGGAGGGAGGTTTTCCATAAGCCCCAGGTGAAAACCAGCACATGATTGAATAATGTGGTTTCCCCCACTGCTTCTAGTTAGGTGCTAATCAGGAGTGAGAGAAGAATTGCTATCTCCATGTTGAGCCATGCATGGGAATAAGAAATAAGGACCATGTGGAGTGTCAGATGATAGCAGATGAATTATTAGCAAGAGTTCCTGTCTTATAGTGTTACTTCTGACTGAGGAGTGTGAGCGAAAAACAACATCTCAACATTATCCTGCTATACATAGAAATTGGAAACAAACGTGAAAAGAAATAGGGTGTAGTTTTTGTCTTTGGTAGGAGGAAATTGTCATTTCCCAGGACTACTTTCAATTTTATTAGGTGACCCTCAGGGTCCCATCCAACAGTACAGTTTTCAAAATATATAAAGAGAAATGGCTATGGATATGTCTTTGTAATGTCTGAAAGTCCATAGCTGGGTTGTCCCCTTTGTTATGGGCAGTCTTAATAACTACAGAATAGGCCAAACTCAGAAGAAGAAGCTTTTCTTGGATGGAGGTGTGGTGATACAGGAAACTTGTACCACCGGCAGATTGCTGTCTGCCATGCAACTGCTCAAAGCAGGTGAACCTCTGCCCATAAAAAAGTGAGACGGATGGGTGGCAAATGTGTGAATTGTGAGGAAGGATCTAGAAGCTTTACGTTATTGGTAAATAACATTCTAGAATTCTGACACTTTTGCAAGTGATGAGTCAGACTTGTTTACGCAATATACCTCTAAAGCACATTCTTTACCTCAGAGAATTCTGGGCACTGTAGTTTGTTAAGGGGTGCTGGGAACTCTAACTCTGTGTGGGGTGCCCAGAATTCTCTGAGGGGCAAAATGTGGTCTAAAGGTGTTTGCAGCCCAATATGCCTTAACTGACATATTGGTCAGATCAGTGGTCTGATCACATTAAATTAAACGGTCAACATTACTACAACCATGGATATCATATAATAATAATACTGGGCTGTGACACTTCAAACAGTGGTTCTCTCCCCCCCCCCTCTTTAATCAGCTCGCCTGGGCTGCCTCCTGTTCCTCATGCTGCAGTTGGCATGGCTGCCTAGTGGTGGCCATGCACACTGCAGAGCATGATAGCACCTTACGTTTTTATGCATATAGAAAGAGAGTGAAATCCTACCATACAGTAAGACGTTCTGTCTAGCAAGCATGTTTAGGATTACAGCCTTAATCCTTTTTGTGTAACAAATTTTGTCACTGTTGAATGTAACCGTAAATGCTATTTTCATCCCATCCCAGCTGGGTCTAGTCTCTGCACAAGCATGCAAAATAATGCAGTGATACTGTGCCACTTCAGGTTGCAGGTGCAGGGCCTGACATAAAAAAAATATTTTAAAATCCACACAAGTAACAACAATCCTGTGTATGTTTATTTGGAAGCAAATCTTGTTGATTTTAATGCAACTTACTTTCAAGTGAATGTGAACAGAATTGCAGGCTTGGCCTATTCTGAAGCTGTTGTTTATTCACACCACTTTATCTTCAGCATAACCCAATTCACTTGTATATACAATGCTCACCTAAATGCGAGAGGAGCTGATGCGAAGAATCTGGGGCCCTGATCCATAGCTCTCACCTAAAATGTGATGTGTGTGTGTCACCTTTATGGACAACTCTAAAAAGCCTCAGTCTACATTTATGTGGTGAAAATATGGGAATGAAATTCGCCATTAACGTGTTTCTTTGGTGTGGAATTTAGAAATGGAAGTAACAAGGGCTAATTGTATATGTTTTTACGTAGCTTTAGGAGTAATGATTCTTTAAGAATAGAACCACCACCACATCTTAGCACTTCCATTTTCTTCACAACTAATTTTCTAATCAGCACGGTAGAAGATGAAGAAACACAGTGCTATTGACATTTACAGTGAGTTCCAGGGGACCTGTCTCCTTTGAGGTGCTTCCAGTGGCCATGTTGAGGTATTCATATCATTAGGGTTTGTGCTATTTGCCAAAACATGTAACTTCTGTCTGTAAACAGGAAGCGTGCCAAATATATATTCAAGGAGCATATTTAAAGCCCACTCTTTAATATCTCTTGATATATGACACCCCTTTGATAGTCATTATCCAAATGTACAGTTTTGTTTCTTCAACATCTTGATTTTTCAATATCAGAAAACTAAATTTGTATTCTTGGCCAGATTAATTCAACTCTAGAGTAAGAAGAGTTCTTGACCTTTTAGATGCCAAGGCACAATTAATTATTTTGCCTATGGCACCTCAAGCAGCATCCAAGCAGCAGCAGTGAGATGTTTTCTCACCGTTGCCATTAAAAGGCGTCCTCTGTAGGAACAACATAGAGGTTCACTCTGTTGCTCACAGATACTGGGCTGGTCAGTGGTGGGGAAGGTTGTGGGTATGGATTAAAAGAAGACCCCTCTCTTTGCTGAAGACACACATGACTGACTTAAAAGTAAACACCATGGCTCGGTTGCTACTGTACCGCCAGCCCAAGGATTTAGGATTACCTGGCCATCTCACATGGAATAGCTTATCCAAAAGTTACTACAGGTACATAGAGTCCTATCTGTGAGGAAGTGATTTTCAGTAGCAACCATTACCTTTGCATTAACATTTAAATATTCTAATAATCATGCCATTTGAGCATCACATAATACAAATTTGGAATTTAGGGTGGATATGGGTGTGAATGCTACTTGTGCTGAATCTTCTAAAACTCATCACTTTGGTGATTCAGCCCATCAGCTGAGTTTTTAAAATACAGAAGTTTCTCCTTATTTCCTCTTATTGGGAGCAGTAGTTTTGTGTTTAATAATACAAATTTGGGCATGGCAGGAACCGAGTCAAGAACTTTTAGTACTAAGAAGAATATGAATCGCTATTTAGTCCAGGACACTGAATCAGGACCCTACATGCATAAAGCAATCCTGGTAAGATCCCTGTCCAGCCTTGTCTTAAATCTTCCTCATTGGAGGGTAATATCATGCCAGCACTTTTTTGAGCTTGTTGCTTCATGCATATTCTGAATAGATATGCAAAACTCTTCTTAATGATGTACTTTTTGACATTCAAAAACCACAAGTATTCAAGCAGCACTGAAGCAAAAACACTTATACAATCCATTTAGTTAACTGGCATGTATGTTTTACAGGCAGAGGCCATGGAATCATAGAATTATAGCTACTTCCTATGGTGTCCAACCCTAGGAAGGATTCATTAAGGTAGGGAAATCCTCTTTGCCAGGGGTAGCCAATGTGGTGCCTTCCAGATGTTGCTGGAATACAACTCCAGTCATCCCTAACCATTGCCCATGTTGGCTGGGTCTGATGGGAATTTCCATCCAAAAACATCTGGAGGGCACCACATAGCCCACTTTTGTCTAGCACAACCACCTGCCACTTAAGCATAGATTTATAGGAAATTCCATTATTTAACCCATCAGGATAGTAAGTTTAGGCAATGCTTATGCTCTTGTAGGACCAGGAAGACTTAATGGTCTAATGAATCCCTTCCAACTTTATACTTCCGTCTAACAGGAGAGAAATGGCTTCCAACCCTCAGAGACCACTTGGACCAGCCTTGGGTATAGTGGCAGGTCAATAGATCTTACCCACATAGGACTTCCTTTTCATCCTCTTCGTGTCTCACAGATGCAAGATAGAGAGAAATTGTGTCTGTCATTTGTCCTTGTGCAAAGCAATGCAGCAGTATGTATGGTATTGATGCTGTTATCTAACACTATATAAGAATTTAATTGCAGATTCTTTGGCTGTGTGAGCAAACCTGCTATCAGGCCTTAGCATAATGGGGGTTTGAGGGTTGAAGATACAAGGTTTGTTTTAATAAACTTTTCTTTTTCCTCTTTTTTGATACAAATATTAGTTTCACAGTATTGTGAGTTGTCTGTCAAGGCAATTTATCTGTTTACCTTCTCTCCTTATACCACTTGTAGTGTTCATTCAGCGACGACCTGGTTGAGTAGTATTTGTGAAAGCCATTGAAGAAAATGGTCAAAATATGCAAAAAATCATATATACAATGGCATGCACATGCATAGTAACACGTCAACACTTAGCACATTGTATGACTCTATGCAAGACAATGCTCATTTGTCTTCTGCTTTCTCCTTTTATATTTCCCTGTTTAAGAATTGCTGGATCCAACCGAGCAAAAGTTGGGCTGCATCAATAGGAGTATAGCATCTAGATCAAGTTCTGGGCACCACAGTTCAAGAAGGACACTGACAAACTGGAACGTGTCCAGAGGAGGGCAACCAAAATGGTCAAAGGCCTGGAAACGATGCCTTATGAGGAACGGCTAAGGGAGCTGGGCATGTTTAGCCTGGAGAAGAGGAGGTTAAGGGGTGATATGATAGCCATGTTCAAATATATAAAAGGATGTCACATAGAGGAGGCAGAAAGGTTGTTTTCTGCTGCTCCAGAGAAGCGGACACGGAGCAATGGTTCCAAACTACAAGAAAGAAGATTCCACCTAAACATTAGAAAGAACTTCCTGACAGTAAGAGCTGTTCAACAGTGGAATTTGCTGCCAAGGAGTGTGGTGGAGTCTCCTTCTTTGGAGGTCTTTAAGCAGAGGCTTGACAACCATATGTCAGGAGTGCTCTGATGGTGTTTCCTGTTTGGCAGGGGGTTGGACTCGATGGCCCTTGTGGTCTCTTCCAACTCTATGATTCTATGATTCTATGAAAAGTTAGTTCCAGTATAGCAGTGCAATTCTATCTACACTTGTATGGGAACAAGACCCACTGCATTGTCTACACAAAGGTAAGATTGACTGAAGTATGGGTATTTATTCACTCAGAAGTAATTGTGCATAAGACTGTGGTCTTAGTCATGACTAACTTAACAGTGCAATCCAATATATGTGCATTCAAACCATTTCTGCCATACTTTCAATGTCTGCTTGTCTGAATATCCTGAAATGCTGGTGAGCTTTTTACAGGATTTGTGCCCATTGCTCTTACTGTGCTGTATATGCTACTTATTATTAACAGTCTACACTACTCTGCAGTCCCCTCATTCCAGACATTTTATTTCATGCACTGCAATCTGTGGCCCTACTCAAAGTCGGCCACAGGATGGCAGAGCTCAGCCAGGAGTTGAGATGGGCATGCAGGCAGCCCTCTGAGCTTCAACCTAAGACCTGGAGGAGGGGGAACTATCCTTCGTAGAACTTTGGACTGCCAAAATAAGAGTCCTTAAACACACAGCCTTTCACTCCTGTGAAAGAAACATGTATGGCAATACTACTTTATCAGCCTAGAGCAATACCCCTATAGGCCACAATCCAGAATCTGGTATTTGGTTCAGTTATAACCTCCGCAGTAGAGAGCATTTGTACGATGTCAGACCTTGCTCTTCCAGAGTCCTACATTGCACAGGGAAGCTCTTTGAGTAGAGAAGGCTCTTCACTGCAGACAACAGAGGCTGCTTTATTGGGGCAAATGGAGCACAGCCCCACAAAACTGTTTTCCCTCACAGCCCCCACCTGCCTCCCTTCCGATTTACAATCAGACACGTGTTAGTTCTGTCTGTCATTGAATACGTTATTAGAAGGTAGGGTGGAGGAGCAAGTCCACTGTCAGGGATTGCTGTCATTGGACTCCCTGCTTATAGGAGCCTCCCAAAACTCCTGCTGCGTGCTGGTGGCAGCAGCTGTTGCCCTTCTGCATGGGGCCAGCACCAACTCCCCCACCTGTTCTTTCCTTCTGTATCTGACAGCAGTGGCAAAAAAGAGGATCAGCTACTGCCGCCCCCAGCATCTGGAGCATCCCTACAGGCTCTTTCTTGGTCTAATGCAGGGTTTCCCAAACTTGGGTCTCCAGCTGTCTTTGAACTACAGTTCCCATAATCCCTGACCACTATTCCTGCTAGCTAGGGATGATAGGAGTTGTATTCCAAAAACAGCTGGAGACCCAAGTTTGAAAAACCCTGATCTAATGTGATGGCCCTGGTCAGCCACTGCTGCCCCTTCTTGCCACCAGCATTTGCTACAGAGGGAGGGAAGCAGTAAGTGAGCAGAAGTGACCAAGTGGTGACAGCGGCAAGCAGGAGCAGCTTGACGTTCTCCTACAGGAAGGCTCAGTATGTTGTTTCAGACGTCCATTCTGACAGTGTTGCTCTTTCAGCATACAGTATTAGAGGAGAGATCTGCTTTTCTATGAAAGTTGATTACAGTGGTACCTTGGTTTAAGAACAGCTTAGTTTATGAACAACTTGGATTAAGAATGCTGCTAACCCGGAAGTAGGTGTTTTGGGTTGTGAACTTTGCCTTTGAAGCAGAACATGTTTCCCTTCCTGTTGCGTGTGTTTCATTTGTAAATTGAGTCCACCGCTGCTGTGGGAAAGCACGCCTTGGTTTAAGAACGGACTTCCAGAACGGATTAAATTCGTAAACCAAGGTACCACTTTACTTCCCATTTTTGCTTTCCATGGATGTTTGCTTTCCTGGACTTTGGGTGTCTGGGGGAGAGGTGAACGTCTCCTACACTGTCCATCCCTGCTTGCAGCCTCCAGAGCACCTCCTCTGATACCTCACACCCCTACCAAAGAAGCCGAACCCTCTCAAACCCCCATACCAGGTTCCAGAGAAAGGCCAGACTGGGGACAACTTCGATTGGCATGTGAAGGTGACCTGTTGTCTAGGCATCCCTTGCTGAGTCCTGATGTGAGGGTGGGGTGGCTTGGGTGGGACTAAGGGAAATCTGCAATCTGCAGTACACACTTTCCTGATATGACTCACTCATTGTTGCTTTCTTTGAAACAGAAATTAGGTGTATGTGATCAGCAGAGCTCTGACACCAAACCCACCTAGATGTACATGTGTGTTCTGCTAACACAATTTTGCCTATTCTTCTAAAGGACAGGGCAGGCAGAGGGAAGGAGACTCCTCTTCCTCTGCCCCCACCCTTTAAGATGCAGGTGGGCAGCCTGCACCTTTAGGGCCATATGCACTCACAGCCCAAATTTGTACTACACTTGGCCTAATTTCATGTGAGGGGTAGGCAGAGGTGTACATAGCGGTTGACCAGGTTGTGGCCCACCAAGGGCACAGGACTGGTGTGTGTGCATACAAAAATTGTGCCTCTCCACTCTGGCTCGGAGTGGCTGCCTGTCTCTGTGCTCCCTGAGCTGCTCTGGGTGGCCAGGCAAGGCATGCAAGCTCCTCTGGGTGCATCGTCTGAGGAATCCTGTCACTGGTGTGGCCCATCGCTGCAGCCCTAAGGGGCTCCCTCCCGGTCGGCAGGCAGCAGGAAGGCAGACAGGCAGACTAGAGGAGGAGAGGCGGAGCCAAGCCAATGGTGATGGAGGAAATCACTGGTGGAATGCAAAAGGCAACAAAAAGCAAACTTTTTGGGTTTCTGGTTTACAGTCTCTTTGGAGGTGCCAACATTGCTCCTTGCCAAGGGAGCAAGGGACTGGGGTGGGGTGCGGGGCAGATTATCTTCTTGCCAAGGGTGCAAGGGAACCAAGGTATGCCTCTGGTGGTGGGGAGAGGAATGGAGGTGACCCCACCCCTATTTGAATCTGGCCCCACCCATCCATGCAGCCTCAAGAGCAAAAGGGCTGCCCTTCCCCCTGCTTTAGGAGATGTGGAGAGGATGAGGGATGGCCAGAGCGAAGGAGGATGCTTTACTCACTGACCTGGCCTTGAAACATATGGGGGAAGGAAGCACCACAGTGAAGGTGGGAGCAGAGCAGCTTAAGAAGTCTCCTTCTGTGCTCTCTGTCCCTCCCTCCACCATAATAGTCATCTGCTGGATCTTTCCTAATAATGAGGATAAACCCAAAGGTCTAGCAATGTTCCTCTTGCCCTTTTCTGTTCATGATCCTATTCTCACTGGGCGCCAACTGAAGGTACTTTGTCCTGGGATTTGTAGAGGAGGCTGAACCCGCAGGCAGGTGGAATTTTCACCTGCTGCACATGGTAAACATAGAGGAAATATTCGTCACACTCCAGGAGCTCCTCGGGCGTGTTTTTATATCAAGTCGTTTTAATAGAAGCATTTTATTCCAAGTCAGGTCAGTGGCAATTAAATAGATATGTTTTGTAGTGAGCTGCATCACAGAGTGGTTTGATTTGAGATGTAACTGACACGACAGGGTATTAGAAATTAGTGGAGTTTCCGGTCAGGCGAATGTGTCACATTAAATCAGTTAGAGCTTTACTGTCCAACAGGTGGTGCTAGAAAGCAAGCCATCTAGCACCGCCCTTCAGAAAAAACTGAATTTAAAGGCTATGGATAAGCAAATATTAGCCACCAGAGGACTGTCTACTAATGTTCAAAATTTTAAAGAGAAGCTGGAAATAGTTTATGCAGTGCTTTAAATAAAAAGAATCAACCAAGTGTGCTGAGTCAAGGCTGTTTTCAAATGGTTACTTGGGATTTTCTATTGTAGGGAAAGGCTGCATATGTCTTCATCGGTTGCTTGAAAACTCTTGTTTCCATTGAGAAAGGAAATATCTGTTCATATGAGGGTTCCTTGACTAAAGAGCGTGAGGGTGCCTGAAGGGAAGCTGCAGAACAGAGCCAATTTGAAAAAGAACCCAGCTAAATCAGCTCTTTCATCTGTTTGCCTGCTGGGTCTCAGACAACGCCTTGGAAACTTAAATCCCCAAAGTTGAAGCAATAAACTATAGCTTTTGATCAGTTTATTCAGTGGCAAATGCCATTAATGCAACTCCCTCAGGTACCAATGGAAAGGACTCTGGAACATAGCACCCAGGGAGAGGGGGAGATGGATTGAGAGTCTAGGCTGAATGTCCAAGAAAAATGTTCTCAAAAATGTAAATGGCTACAGTGCCGGGCATTTTATTCATCAAGATGGTTCTTAGGCTTGGAGACTAGATTCCCAGCACTAATCCTTGGAACGGCAACTATCTCAGGAGGTGACCTTATCCCCATGAGGCTGTCCGGGCCTCAGTTATGAGGATAAGAATATTCAGCTACCTCACTGGGGTACTGTGAGGATAAGGAGTCTCAAATGTGGTAAAGAACAGGGCCATATAAGTAAGAAGACATATGAGCAGAGCACAGGGCTAGAACACAGGAACCAACCATTATTGTTTTAGGACTGGGTACATCTAAGGAAAGGGAGTGCAATTGCCTCACACCCCTGTTATTTGTAAGTTGGGAGGGTGGCTTTCTCACATCTAGTTTTGTTGGAGAATGGTTATTTAGACCTTTGTCCAAATGTATTTAGACATTTGATACAAGTGTTCAGAGATTACAGGGATTGTATGCTTCAGAAATGGAATACTCTTTCAGAAGTGACTGAGTGATAAAGAGCATGGGCTATGAATTGGTAAATTGCCCATGCACTCTCTAGGTGGTCTCGCATCCTCAGTCCCCACACATCAGGGTAAAAATACTGACTTTTGTTACAAGGTTGTCCTAAGAATTCCTGAGACAGTGTATATAGAGTACTTTCAACTAAAAGGCTACGTCTTATGAGGCAATAATGCAAAATGTTTGTTTAGTAATTCAAGAGGTTTCTCCTCTCATACTGTATTGCAGTTAAATTGGAATATTCATTTTTTGTGCGCTAGCTAATTAGGTATAAAAGCAGGGAGCTCTGGTGCCAGTCACAGAAGGTCCACCTCTGCCACTAGAGTGACACTCTTGAGTTAGAAAAGTGGTTTCATGTCTGAAGAAGAGGGTCATGCAGGGCTGTTGTGAGGGCTGAAATTACAGTATTCCATCTTTCAGATGATAAATACACCATTAAGCATATTTATGTAAAGGTAAATTAACCGGAGCCACTAGAGTTGAAAATTCTATTTTCTCCTAATGAATTGGATACATGCAGCTTTGAAACTAATGTAAATTACTTCAGCGGAAAATACAGCAAACATTCTTCTTCATAGCTCAGTGTACAAGAAATCCACCATCTATTATAATTGGAAAAAAGTGCCACAGATGGTCTCATTGGAGCCCTGTCTCCTCTCGGTTCAGTTTTGAGACTTTTTGTTTTTCAAATGTCTAGTATCACTGTTTAGGCGATGCAGATATAATGCTCCCTTGGATTTTACTCTGGCACCCCTGTGGCTTGCTTTTTAGGTGTCAAAGAATCAGACCTAACAACACTTTGGTACTGATTAGTGTGCTATTTCAGGATTAGTTATGGAGGACTCTTAAGACTGAAATCCTAACCATACTTACTTGCTGGAAGTCGGCCCCACTGAAGGCAGTGGCACTTACCTGCGAGGAAACATGCAGCGATAGTATTGCAAAGTAAGCCACATTTGCCAGCTTAAAATGATTAAGAGTTCCCTAGAGGGACCTGGTGGTTCAAATAGAGAGCTACAGTATCAAAATTCTTGCCCACCCTTACAGCGTTTTTCACTGTTTAACTTGCCATATTAGGCTTCATTTCTTAAGCAGAGTTTCCTAAATTGGTACTGTGATCAATCAAAGGGCTTGTAGGTGGCGAGATGACGCTCTACTTAGTCACTCAGGGAATCTATCCAGCTGGGTCTGTACCCTCTGGCTTCATTCCACAGGCAGACGGCTTCCTTGCGGATCACACTTTGAGGTAAAATCCTGGGCAAAATAGTGACTGCGTTGCATAACATTTAATGCCAGCATGCAACAACTAAATGGTGGCATGCATCAACTTTGAAAAAGTAAAAACACTCAAAAGTATTTTCATGTCACTGCAATTTGCAAATCATGATCCACAGAGATGAAAGATGTAGTCACTGAAACATGTCAGCTTTTCTTTTAATCTCACATCCAAGTTTGAGTCTGACCCAATTTTAAAGCTTAAAGGAAATGAACTGGGTTGCTATTTTTCTTTCACATCAACAATAAGCAAAGCAATATATCCAGAATGAATGGCTAGTCAGCCGATAACTATATATATATATAGATATATATATATAATAATAATAATTTCAGAATAAAAATTGCACACTAATTAACCCTTATTAAAAAGGAGGGAGATTTGCTTAATTTAATTAATTGCAAATCTGCTGTGAACTTTGTTTATACGATTTGTGATTTATCCGACAAGGTAAGCACAGACAAATTTAACTGAGAAAGCTCTGATTCAGGCCAAATTGAAATAGATTAGACACCAGAAACAAAAAACAAAAACACCGCCATAGGTTTTTGTTTTCTAACATGCCAAGTTCAGCTACTGAAATAAATATTTGCTGTGCCTTTTAAAAAAAAAACACATAAGCTGTAAGTATTTCAGAAAAAAATGCCCAGTTTCTTTTCCAGCTCAGCTTCATTAAAGTATTCAAGCCATAAGTAAGACCAGCCAAAAATACCCTTCCAGATTTGAATAAGATAATGCACCTGTTTTTTCTAGCTTCAGTGACCACATACGTCCATCCAGTTACCTTGATGCTGGAGAGATCAATTGCTGCTTCTTTGGGTTTTGCTGGTTCTGGTGCTGGAGCTGGGGCAGGTGCTGGGGCAGGTGCAGCTGCTTTCTTGGCGTCTTTCTTTGGTGCCATTTTCTTTTCTTTCTTTTTTAAGTTAAAAGGTGCCCCAAAAAACCCTTATAAGAGATTCCTGGATGAGGAGCAGCAGATGGTGAGGATGATCTACAGCCTTGGAGGTAGACCCAGTGTGTTGAACACCATAAGGGCATATATATATTTCACTTAGTGCCTAATACAATCTTGACACTTGCAGCTGGATTGGACAGTTTGCTAGTCAAGGGGGATGTCATCCGAGTCAGGCTATAAATGGAATCTAAGGGGGTCAGACCTTCATCAGATTCAAGGGGACTTCTGTGCCCTTTTTTAAAGCCTCCCGAACATTTTTGCAATAGATGAAAAGGAGGGAAGAATATGACAAAGCCAGTTTCAGGTCTCTCGTTGACATTCGTTCAAGTGTAAGATTGACTGACACTTTTTTTCTTGGTAGAATTACAGTTCTGCTAAAGTTGTAAATCTTATTTTCCATCACTGTATGTCATTATGGGGGGGATTGAATTTCCATCTGGAATTTTGACTTTAAGGGTTGGGAAATGATCACCAGTTTCCATCTCCCCCTCCCCCTCCCCTCTTTCCTCCAGATCATGTCCCCTCCTCTCTCCTTTACTCCTCCTCCATTTCCTTCCTTTGCAAGATGAAAATGTTGATCCAGCAAAGAGTATGGGGGGGGGGTTAAAAATAAAGGCAGGCGTATATGGAAAACCCATCCTGCTTTAGCCTCTCTCTCCACTCTCTCATTCTCTCCAGTCCAAGATTCTTCCATCTGTTCTTATTACTCTTTTAATAAAGCTCAGAATCTACAATAAAGCTACTCTGAAAAGCCAGAAGCTCTCCGCTTAATCCAATTTCATGTATTGTTGGCTGACATAACCAAGCCCAATTTATAAAGGAGACAGACATGCCACCTAATGTATTTTCCCAGAAAGGCAGGAGACTCCCTTCCCTCACATCATTTATAAAACCAAAATAGCTATCAATCAAGGATAGCAGTTGTGTTTATTGTTTCTAATTTAATTGCCAGTTCTTCTGTCACGTATTTAGCTCTCTTCACTTCCAGCCTCACAGAGACATTTCCCCTTCTCATGCTCTCCCGTTCCTTTCCTGAGCAGACAAGTGTTCAAGCTCTTATTAATCACTTCTGTGTTACTCAGAAGGGCTCTGCTCTCATTGTTAATTAAACCCATATTCGGTTACTATACTCTTAGATCCGAAGGATTTCTGACCTCTGCAGCCATCTCAACTGTGTTGAAAATCATTTAGATAGATTTCAGGATCCTGGTATCTTTCCAATAATAAGCACAAAGCTACCAATAAAAATCATTTATATCCTTGCAGATTACAAGTTGGGTTGTATTAAATGTAGAAAACAACCAAGATTCAAGTTAGTTACTTTCCATATTAATTACTGAACTTTCCCTCCCGCAGTAGTTTGGTCTTCTTGAAAGTGTGATCACCTGTTTATCTTCCTCAGAGGGGTTTACCACACATTAGAAGCAGATGTGGCAAAATGATCAATTATTTGGACTCATGGTAACCTTAAAACATACCCACACTCTTCTTGGGCGGCGGGGGGGGGGGATGTTTCTATATTTTAAGGAAAAGAACAGCTGGGAAATGGTCTGACATGGCTGCCAGCTGTATTTACTTAAAATATTGTCCACCCATGACTGGAACCGCCTATATGGAGTGCAAAAGGTCTTCATTTAATTTTGTTTTCTAGTTTTTGGTCACAATTAGGCCACATAATGTAGCCTAACATGGGGTCTCACACACAAAACCTATTTGGTTTGTATCTAATTCTGCTGTTATGTTTGCAAAACAAGACTTCTTCTTGGACAATGGTACTGACCCTTCTCTTTCCCGCAGCCCCCAACCCCTTCCAGGGTGTTGGAAGACCCTTTGGGCACACACAGGGAGAAAAGAGGAAGGGGAGGTATCCTGCTCCATGAGTTTAACTCTGCTCATGCAGTGTTAGATGCAACCCTTTCTGATGTTTTTATTTTTTTTATTTCTATCTTGTCCTTCCTTCCAAAGGAGCCAGGATTGCAGGAGGACTGTGCTAAACACGGCATTTGTCCCTGCTTTATTAAAGCTCTGTACATTTGCATAACATTTAGTTCACATTACTGTGAATCTACACCTTGCAGAACTGTGGTTTATAATTTGCGGCAAGCCAGTATTCTTCATAATGACTAAGATATTCAACTACATTTTTGCACAACTTGAGGGGGATTCTGATCTCTCCTTCCACCCCCCCCCCCATGCCCAGTGCTATACCCAAAACTGCTCTGGAAGGTTGGGGGAACCCCAGGACAGATTTATAGAGTGCATTGGGGCAGGGAGGAAAGGGGGAAGTGATTCCATTGAAGCCACATGCCTAGCACTTCGCTGAATACCATCTATAAATGAGGTTTGCACATTGAAGTTAAAGCAACAATGTAATGGGATTATCACCTCCCAGTTTGACTCCACTTGTTAGGTAATTGCCTACTGTTAAGTAGTAGCCCAAGAAAACCAATCTGGAATAGCAGTTTAACACATTGAAATATCAAATGCTAATTAGAATGACCTATAACCAGCAAAATCCAAGAGGGAGGCAGCAGTAGCATAAGACTTTTATTAGAACCAGCTAGAAGTCACAAGGCAGTGAACTAGCTTTGAGTCTCACAAAATTCTTCCTCAGGCTGGATGTTGAAAAAAAAATGGAAGTGGGGGAATGTTGTCTCAAAAGGGCAGAGCAAAGGCCCATCTGTAAAATGGGACCATCTTAAGATGGTGTCCCAGACATGCAACCTGATCCTTTGCAAGTTTACTCAGCAATAAACCCCACTAAGTTCAGTTACTCACAAAGTAGGTCAAAGAGCAGCACCAGTCTCGAGACAAATAAACATGTCAGAAACCATCCTCAAAGCTCATTTCATTTTCAGCTTTCTAAAAGCTATTGGCTTCTTGGATGTGTGAAAAGAGCCCATATACAAAACCAGACAAAAAGATATACGAACAAATGCTGCAAATCTGGGTTCCACAAAGAAGGAAGAGACTACTTTGCAGTATGCATTAGTGTTATTTGTTAAGCAACTGAGGCACAGGTTTAGGTCCCACAAGGTTTATTTAGAAAACCAGAGCTTTTTAATTTTTTTATTATTTTGGGGGGGGGCTTCACAGAGAGCAGTTTTTTAATATATATAATATTTTATTAAGTTTTACAAGAGAAAAACGATACAAAAGAAAAAAAATACATATTAAAACACCAACAAATACAAACAATTAAAGCACAACAAAAAGGAAAAAATATAGCAAAACAGGAAAAAAGAGAAAGATATTAAAAAATTTAACAAAAAGAAAAAAGAAAAAAGAAGAAGAGAAAAACCTCTTTTCAGATTCTTATCATTCATTACCTTATTTTCCTGACTTCCACCCGCCTCCCTTTCTTGTATTCCACTTTAAAATTGATCAGCAAATTCATTCTTATTAGTTTTATCCTTAAGTAATTTCCCTCACGTATTATACTTTCCCGATTTTCATCCAATATCTATCCCTTCTTTCATACTCTTGTTTCCCTTATTTACTAGAACCCCTTCATTTCATTTCAATGTCATCAGCATTCAAAAATTTTACAGTGTTTTTGTAAGTAGGTTTTAAACTTCTTCCAATCCTCCTCCACCCGCTCTTCTCCTTGATCTCGTATTCTGCCGGTCATTTCTGCCATTTCCATGTAGTCCATTACTTGCATCTGCCATTCTTCCAAGGTGGGTAGATCTTGTGTCTTCCAATGCTTTGCAATAAGTATTCTTGCTGCTGCTGTGGTGTACATAAAGAAAGTCCTATCCTTCTTTGACACCAATTGGCCGACCATGCCCAGGAGAAAGGCCTCTGGTTTCTTCAGGAAGGTATACTTAAATACCTTTTTCATTTCATTATAAATCATCTCCCAGAAAGCCTTGATCCTTGGGCATGTCCACCAAAGGTGAAAAAATGTACCTTCAGTTTCTTTACATTTCCAGCATTTATTATCGGGCGAATGATAAATTTTTGCAAGCTTGACTGGGGTCATGTACCATCTGTACATCATTTTCATAATATTCTCTCTTAAGGCATTACATGCCGTAAATTTAATTCCAGTGATCCATAACTGTTCCCAGTCAGCAAACATAATATTATGTCCGACATCTTGTGCCCATTTTATCATAGCAGATTTTACCGTTTCATCCTCAGTATTCCATTCCAACAGCAAGTTATACATTCTTGACAATATCTTGGCATTGGGTTCTAACAGTTCTGTTTCTAATTTTGATTTTTCCACCTGGAAGCCATTTTTTTTGTCCAAGTTATAGGCCTCTCTTACTTGAAAGTAATGTAAGCAATCTCGCACCTTATCTTTAAGTTTCTCACTACTCTGCAGTTTCAATTTATCACCCTCCTGCTCCAAAATTTCCCAATATTTTGGCCAATTAGTCTCCATGTTAAGTCTTTTCAGGGCCTTTGCTTCCATAGGCGATAACCACCTTGGAGTTTTATTCTCCAATAAATCTTTGTATTTAATCCAGACATTAAATAATGCTTTTCTGACAATATGATTTTTGAATGCCTTATGTGCTTTAACCTTACCGTACCACAAGTATGCATGCCACCCAAATACATTGTCATACCCTTCCAAATCTAGAATATCCGTGTTCTCAAGAAGTAGCCATTCCTTCAGCCAGCAAAAAGCTGCTGCTTCATAGTACAACTTAAAGTCCGGCAGGACAAATCCCCCTCTATCTTTTGTATCCGTAAGTATCTTAAATTTTATTCTGGGCTTTTTGCCCTGCCAGACAAATCTAGAAATATCTCTTTGCCACCTCTTGAAACAATCCAACTTGTCTATGATCTGCAACGATTGGAACAAAAACAACATTCTCGCCCCATATCCCTGCTTAATGTGGATTACAAAATTTTTGCTGATATCTTAGCGAAGAGATTGAAAAAAGTACTAGCAGAGATGATACTTAAAGACCAAGCTGGCTTTCTCCCCGGTAGACATCTATCAGACAATATGAGGAATATAATTAATATTTTGGAAAAGCTACAAGTGAATATTAATTCAAAAGCAGTTTTGATATTTATAGATGCAGAGAAAGCCTTTGACAATATTTATTGGAGTTTTATGAAGAATAATCTTTTTTTAAAAAAAATATATTTATTAAAGTTTTCAAAAAATTATATAAAATAGAAAAAACAAAAAAACAGAAAAAGCAATAAGACATACATACAAAACACATACAGTAACAAGTATAATTTCAATCCCTTATATTCATAAAACTTACTTTCCCGACCTCCTCATACCTCCCCTTTCTGTATTCCAATCTCTAATTAAATCAATTCAGCAAATCCTTCCCCTAATTTCTGTTTAATTTTTGATCTTTCTTTTCTTAATTACATAATCATTACAGCTAAAAACCCCTTAATTTCCATGGGGTCACGAAGAGTCGGACACGACTAAATGACTAAACAACAACAAAATCAGGTGAAATGGAGACACTGTCGGTGGGTGGTTTCCCAAGTCTGGGAAGTATGGAGACTGTTCTAGATGGGGTTGCATTTCCATGAAACAGCAGGTTTTATGTGAGGCTGCCATTGAAGATGTTCTAGAAGTTGCAATTGGTAATGTATAGCGCCTCCAGAATGCTGCACAACTCACCCAATTCAATTCATATTGAATCTGTTTTCTGTGATCTGCATAGGCTGCTTATATACTTCCAGTTCAAAATGTAAATATTGACTTATAAATCGCTAAGTCATTTGGGGGCCAAATACTATCGTTACAGCTGCTGTCCTAGGCCCTAAAGTTCTGCAGGGAAGGTCATTCTCATGGTTCCAGTGGGCATGGTCTTTGTGGTGGTGCCCTATCTTTGAACTTATTCCTTGAGCTATGTCAAACTTATTTGCTATAGGGTTTTCAGTGTCTATTAGAAGAACATTTTTACTTGTACTTATGAGGTTGTGCTAATGGGTGCTATATTGGTTTCATGAACTGGAAACTCTTGGTTTTTAACATTTTGATGTACCGTATTGTGGTTTTATTGGTGTCAAGTATATTATTCAGTTTTTAATATACTGCAAACCACTCTGGTTTTTCATGAAGGCATGTCTATAAATGGAACAACAACACCCAGTTTATCTGAGAAAGAGTGACTTGTGGTGCCTCACTCAAATGTATATGGCCATCTCTGGCCCTGAAGTTTCCATTAATAGTCTAAATCCTACAAAGGTAAGTTTGCTTAAGCCCCTTTAAATCAATTGGCTTAAACATGCCTACACTGTGTTGCATTTAAGCCAATGATCCCATATAACTTAAACCTCTCTCTTAGAAAGCTTTATACACCCAACCATGTATCATAAATTGGGCAACATGTGCCCCAGAGTGAATGATAGCTAAAAGGCCAGTGCACATGGATGTGAGAGCCACTTATCAAGCGAGACAGTCTGGTAGCAGTTCAATAGGTAGAGAGATACGTGCAAGCCTCAGTATTATGTATAGTTCAATAACTTATGGCTCACTTAGTGAGGTGTTTCGAAGCAATCTTGGAAATGATGCAGAGGTGAAAGGAAGCAGGAGAAGAAGAAGAAGAGTGGGAAACATAGTGACAAACATGATTTTTTATTTTTTATTTTTTTTAAAAAAAATATTTATTGGCATTTTTAAATACAATACAGAAAGATAAACAATATCACATATCTCTTGACATAGTTTCATAGCTTCTTTGGACTCCCTCACATCTCCCGCTCCCACTTTCATCCCAATAATATTTCCCAGCAATTTATCACCTTGCTTCCAGTCTTCATATCTAACTTTCTCTTGTTGCTTCTCTAATTTCAGATTCCCCATGTTCAGATCCCTAGAGTTTTAAGAATAATCCAATAATTATCCAAAAAAGAAAAATTCCCCCCCTAAATCTTACTTATATTCATAACTCCATCTAGTTTTTTAAAAAACTAGATTTTTTAAAAAACAGAGTCAGATGGCGAGGCAAGCCTTAAAGTGGGGAAAGACTTCATAACACAACCAGTGTGTCATTATTATTCATATTATAAAGAAATAGAAAGCGGAAAAACACACGTTTGCCCAACCCAACCCAACTCCGATCACTGTTTTTCTTATTTTACAATTGAGAACTTGGGATAAGAAAATATTTGGATGTTTTTATAAAGGATGTCCCAGGTTTGTACATCACAAGGGATCCTCCACACACGCTGCAGATGTCATTCTCAGCATGGCAACTGAGGGGGGCAGGAAGAGCAGCACAACTCCAGGGCAGGGCTAAATGGCAAGCTTTGCAGCCTATTTCACCACGCTTGCCATCTGTATGTGAGTAACATGTGAAGGTGGCATAAGGATTGGATTAGAATGATGTTAGTTGCTGCCAGACTTGTCATAACACAGCTGTGGAAATCACTGTTGTGGAGAAGCTTATGCATCAACTCTGTGCCGTCAAGGGACAAGCAAAACAGAATACTGTACTTTTTTGCTGAATGCAGTAGTTTGGGCCCCCCACCCCGAATACTAAGATTGACAGTTCAAGGATACTCCCAGCCCAATATGCAACAATTTGGAAAAAATAATTAAAGATTCAAGTGTCCAGGGAATTATAATCAACTGATGTTGTTTATGGTGCCTTAAGTTTCTGCGACTTTAAATATGTGCGCTCCACCTAACATAGCCATGTGGACTGTGCTGGGGAGTAACAGTGGGATGTGAGGCACACAGGTATAATATACATGTAGATCTCAGTAAAATAAGAGAACATGGTGGTGTCTGTGTAAGAGACTGTGCAATGAGGCTGGGGAGGGGCAAACATTGGAGGTGCAATCCATTGATTGGGTCAGTGGGCTGTGTGGAGAGGTGGGGGGGGGAGAAAGCAGGAGCTGGAAAAGTTAACTTAAAAACAAGCAAATTACGTACAGCTTGTTTCTTTTTGCTGCTGCTCTGAGGCCAATTCATCTTCAGGAAGAGAAGGGCTGTGAACTAGCCCAGTTCTGCCAGGTAACAGAGGGTTAGAAATCAGCATAAAGCTTTTCTTGCCTAGCTTTCACACCTAGTAATAGGCACATATCAATTTGCTGCTGAAGTTTCAAGCGCTGGCATGGGAGGCAGAGACAAGCTGTGGACTGCTAGCTGCCTAGTTCAATCAACATACCAAGCTCAATCGTCATAATCAGCAACAGCCAGCAAACACTACTGGACAATAAGACCTACCTTCCTTTTCCAACTAACCATTGCCCTGGACTTCATGTAGGAGAGTCAATTTTCTGTGACTAACTTCTTGGGTGCCTAGGACAAAGTTTAAGTACTTTAACCATGCGGACAGGAGCTGACCACAGAACTGGAGAGCTCCACCAAGATCTACTTTAAGAAGCCCTGGCTTAGAGGTGCTTTGTACTTTTCAAAGCCCCTGAAAGAAATTGGAACACATTGAGGAATTCACACCAATTGTTTAGTATGTAAAGCTTAAGATGAACAGCTGTGGATTTAGATGCTTTCCCTTATGATGGCATGAAACAGAAGCATTGAGTGGCATTTGGGAAGCCGGCTAGCGCTCCACTTTGCACTGGGAAAAGACATGGGAAACTGCTTAACACTGACAGTCCAATGTGAACAGTGACAGAGGCTTATCTGTTTCCAGGTGTTACAGAAACAGAGTTTCTCTTCTGCTTTTAACAAAGCAAATAACTAAATATGATCACTGTTTCACTCTGTCATCCCTGGCAGTGTGACTTGACAAACTTCACTTGTAATGGAAAGCAAAGGCAACAGCTGAGGATTCGGGTGTTCCATAGCAGCTGGCTTTTTATATGTTCTGCTCCTAGACAATAGACTCCTTCACTTCATCATAGGGCTTGCTGCTAAACTCTCTGAACTGGGGCAAAGGAACTTTGCTTATTAGAAGCATTGCATACTTGCTTTGGAGTTAAAATTGTTATAGTATTTCCACAGAAGCGAGAAAGCTGAAAATTGTCCAAAACACTATTACTGTACTAGAAGAGTCTGGAAACTGAACATCTGTACTTGTCCTCAAAAATGGAGAATATGAAGTGCTCCCAAGAACAGACAAGGCACTTCCACGTCACCTAGAAGCCTGACTTGAACATCTTTCCTTCAAAACAGGGCATGTTCAGAACTGTTTAAGGACTTTTACACTGGCTAGAACGCTACTTTCAATACATATATTTATAAATAATAATTAGTTGCTTTGAATAAGGGTTTTAAGCTACAACAGTAAGAGCTGTTCGACAGTGGAATTTGCTGCCAAGGAGTGTGGTGGAGTCTCCTTCTTTGGAGGTCTTTAAGCAGAGGCTTGACAACCCTATGTCAGGAGTGCTCTGATGGTGTTTCCTGCTTGGCAGGGGGTTGGACTCGATGGCCCTTGTGGTCTCTTCCAACTCTATGATTCTATGATTCTAACCCCATACACATTTATCTGGGAGTACCGGTAAGTCACATTAAGGTCACTTGAGTATACTTTGAGTGGAAATGAAGAGGATGTTGCTATGAGTCATTGATGGAGAATTTTGAAAATATTTGCATCTGACATCCTCAAAAGCTGTTTGTGTGAGGCTGCAATTCTGTACACATCCAACTGGGAATAAGCCCCATTGATGACAATGATGAAGCTTCCTTCTGAGAAAACATGACATAGGCTTAGATTATGAGGGTGCTTCCACACAAGCAGTTGATCATTGTTGGGGTTATGCTGTACTGTTACCATGAGGTTATGCTGTACTGTTTCCCCATGAGGAGAGACAGCCCTCCAGACAGAGAACTGTCCTCTGTAAAGTAGGACATTACATGGAAAAGTAATTCTGAAACATTCTAATGAGCTCTTGCTCCTGCATCTTTTAATTGCAACCTGTTCTGCAAATAACTGCAGGTGCTAATGTTTACTTCCATGCTGCAGAAAGTTTTTTCTGCTGGTTTCTGTTAAAAGCACATTATTTTGAAGATAGAGCTTGGATTTTCAGAACTATGTTTTCCATTGCAGCAGTTGTGTTATTCCACGCGAGAACCTAGCTGAATTACAATTCCATCATGGGTTGGCTTTCTTATCATAAATCATAGAACTGTAGAGTTGGAAAGCAACGTGAGGGTCATCTAGTCCAGCTCCCTGCAATGTGGGAATTTCTTGCCCTGAGATTGAGCTATCCTGCAGCATCACAGACAATGAGAAAAACACCCATTCATGATAAACTGGATGAATCTGAGACATGGAACAGAAGAGTGGCTATTGAAGCCTGACCGTGATTTACAGATACAAACTGAATTGTTAAGTATTGGCACTGATGTATCGTTAAAAGAATAAGAGAAGTAGCCCCAAAGAAAGTGATTTTATACTTAAAAGCAGAGAGGGTGAGACAAAAAAGAAGGAAAAGATTTAGTAAGAAGTGTATAAAAAGCAAACCGCAAGAAGAAAGTACCTCTTTTCTCTCTTATAGTTTGGGATATGTGTTTTTCCTTTGTGTGACGTGGGGCTGGTGTGGCTGTGTCCAATCGCTAAGAGGAGGAACGCCAACTGCTGTGCTGCATATAGCGGATGGCTGACTTTGCAGTTGTGCCTCATTGCCCTCTCACTCAAGGTTTTCTAATTCTGTCTCAAAGCAATATCAGTGTCTCTAAGCGATCAGCACTGAGGAATGCAAATTATTCCTTCTAGAACTCTCCAGCACCTCAGCCTCTCTCAAGGGGACATAGCATGCCCAAAGAGAAATGCCTTCCTACCACGGCAGTTGTTTACTAGACACCAGAGCACCACCCAGATTCAGAGGCAAAGAAACTAGTATTCGGCGTTCTTTTCTTTAATTAAGGTTTTCTACTCAGGGTGGGGGGAATTACAGAAAATTTGAAAGAATTGATTAGTATGCATTGCGCTGAAGTTAATACCTGAGGTACTTTAAAGACTAGGGTTTGTGTTCTAGGATTACTTCCCAACAATACAAATTAGAAATTTGTTTTAAATTAAAAATGGGGAGTGCTGGGAATCTTAAGTGCTTTGCTCAGATACCAGCTTACATGAAGAATTTCAAAAGAAGCATTTCCATGTATACACAGCTTTTTCTCTGAAGAAATGTGCATGCTTGTGGATGGCCAGGGATATGTTTTTCCTTCATTTTCAACAATCCTGAAAACTTTCTCCCTTTCCTCTGTTTTCCTTAAAAAACTGACCTCCTCAAAGCATCCTTGGTTTATTGGTAATCCTGGTACCGCTGGGGCTATCAAATGTAAGCAAGCACTATAATGTAACAGGAAAATTTGTGGCAGCCACTTTGCCAGCACCTGTTCACAGCTTCTTTTGAGATATCTGCAGTCAACACAAAACACATATAATAATGATTCACATTATGCAGAACCCTTCACAGGGGAAAGAGTTTAGCTGACAGGCCCAGTGGGGTAGTTCTCACTGGATAGTTTAAAATGTGAAGATTAAGCTCGGCACAAGATGCTAAATTCCAGCATTCATGCTTGCGCTGCGTGTGTTAAAAATAAAATCTCTCTGGTAATTCTTTGGACAATTTGAATTCTTGCAGCTTCAAGGCCCCTACAGTCCGTGCATTTACTGTAAAAAGTTTCCACTTCAGACTATTCCCTGGAATGCTGAACAAACAATTCTACTGTATTAATTCTCATTTAAATGAACTGTGTCTTCCTTGAGTCTCATTCAATATTTGCCTTCTGTGACTTCAGGGTTAGAATGAGCATTATAGGATGGAGAAGTAAATAGTGCATGGACCCTCAGAAGTTCTGTATTTCCATATAAATGTTCCATATTTTCTTTCTGATATGTCACGTCCAAGCTACACTCCCCACCTCTCTCTCCTGACATAGAGAACATACAGGGCATAGGGCAGGGGTAGGCAACCTAAGGCCTGTGGGCTAGATCCGGCCCAATCGCCTTCTCAATCCAGCCCGCGGACAGTCCGGGAATCAGCGTGTTTTTACATGTGCAGAATGTGTTCTTTTATTTAAAATGCATCTCTGCGTTATTTATGAGGCATAGGAATTCGTTCATTCCCCCCAATATAGTCCGGCCCCCCCACATGGTCTGAGGGACAGTGGACCGGCCCATGGCTGAAAAAGGTTGCTGACCCCTGGCATAGGATGACCAAGACAGTCTCCATGCTTAAACTGGGGTGAAATCCTAATTAAAATTGTTCTATAAAATAATTTTGCTCCAGGAGTGCCTGAATCTGGTCAGCCACCACCCACCTTGTTCAGGAAAATATTCTGTGTCGAAGGCAGGGTTTCCTTTCACAACTGTAATTCTGCAGCCTCTGTTTAACATTTCTAGCCTTCAGTGCCCTCCTATCTCTGCAGCCTAGATAAGTAGGGATTTTAAATTTAAAATAAATCTAAAACTAATTTTAAAATATATATATTTTTAGAGTTTCCCCAGTACTTGTCCATTTATCACTCTGCAAGACCATGGTTTATCATCATGTTTATAGGTAGTGGTGATGTCTCCTACCGCATCACAAAGAGCTTGGGTGCCTGTTGGTTTAGTATTTTAACCTCTGCTGCTTTGAAATTTATATACATTATGCCACTGTTTTGTTCTCATTTTGTTTTCTTTCTGAGTAAAGGCAGGATGAAAGTGTATCATTATGCAAATTTATGTTCCACTTTTATTCCCTGATGGGACTCAAAGCAACTTACAGGTAAAAACAAGAATTGCTAAAATATAGAATAAGCAATCATTAAAAACCAATTAAACATGGATAGGATGAAATCTCTCTCTCTATCAACCATCTGTTTAAACCAGGCATAGGCAAACTCCGGCCCTCCAGATGTTTTGAGACTACAGTTCCCATCATCCCTGACCACTGGTCCTGTTAGCTAGGGATGATGGGAATTGTAGTTCCAAAACATCTGGAGGGCTGGAGTTTGCCTATGCCTGGTTTAAACCATGCATCTATCATCTGCTTATAGGGGTGGGCTGGCCATCCGTCATGGATGCTTTCGTTGAGATTCCTGCATTACAGGGGCTGGACTAGATGACCCTCAGGATCCCTTCCAACTCGAGAATTCTTTGATTCTGTGAAATAATTACAATAAAAACAGCACAACACCAGCCCTTTAATTAAAAGCAGTCAGTTCCCAAAGGCCTGTTGGAACAAAAAGGAGGGAGCCAGTCTGACTTCTCCAGGGAGGGAATTCCTGAGTCTGGGAGCAGAAATCTTAACCAGATCATAGGGAAGCAGGTGTCTGGCTCCCGTCTTCTTTGAGAAAGAGCAGAATGGAAAGTAGAGGTGCTTCACCTCCTACCCCAAATGCGTTACAGAAGAATCGGAGCTTGCCTCTCCCACATTATTTTATCTACTTGTTGATTATCTACAATTCTTTTAAAAATGCATTGATTACGTTGGAAAGATGTAGGATGAAATGCAGCTATTGTTTTTATCAAAAATATTCCAAGAAGCCCCCTTCATTTCTTAAGGCAGCCCTATTCCAAGGCAGATCTTTTAACCTTCCTTAAACACCACTGCCACCCCCTCAATACCCTATTTAGCAATAGAGGCAAGCGGCATGTAGCTAAAGAATGTTGTTCTACTTCTCATATATCTTACGTGATCAGAGATTGTTAAGAAGGAAACTAACAACAGCTTAGACTGAAATATAGATCTATAAATCTTAAAGAATAAGACAGCAATTCAGAACAGGGTGAAGTCAGACTCCAGAGACTGGATCCAAAGAACACACAGTGTGTGTGTGTGTGTGTGTGTGAGAGAGAGAGAGAGAGAGAGAGAGAGAGAGAGAGAGAGAGAGAAGCAAAGGCAAGAAGTTCAGATTATCCCCAAAAAGTTTTGTTGTTTAAAAGTATAAACTGATAAGAACAAATTAATTCAAGAGGATTTTTTTTTTTTTGTTATCATAGAAGCTCGACTGGACTGTTTACTAAAGATCAGGAAGCGTACCATGAGAGCCAAGAGGATTCTGGTGTTCTCAAAGAGCAGAGTCAAAGAAGCTATTACAGGTGAGAAGGCTTAATTCAAAACATAGAAGTCTTGTCCAAATGCAGAAAACGAAAAGCGTAGTGGCCAGATACAAAACTGGACAGGGCTAGTTGTGCAGAAGAGGAAATTCCAACAGGTGCTGCTGCTACACTTGCTGAGATTCCCTCTGCTGTTAAAGGTACGGGAGTCCACTCCCCTCTAAGCTAGGCTTCACTTTAATATATCGGTCTCTGGCAGAAAGGAATTTTGCATTTTAAAATGGCTGTGAACATATGGTGCTGCTGTAAAAAAGTACATAGATAAGTTATTTATTATATTTTACATGTATTATGCTAACCACGGTGTAGAGGGCCAGTGTGTGGAAGCTTTTGAGAGCTGTGCAATTCAAAAGCTGTGTAATGTGCACCTGTACCATTTGTTTTAGGGACGCGGGTGGCGCTGTGGGTTAAACCACAGAGCCTAGGACTTGCTGATCAGAAGGTCGGCGGTTCGAATCCCCACGACGGGGTGAACTCCCGTTGTTCAGTCCCAGCTCCTGCCAACCTAGCAGTTCGAAAGCACTTCAAAAGTGCAAGTACTGCTCTGGCAGGAAGATAAATGGCGTTTCTATGCGCTGCTCTGGTTCGCCAGAAGCAGCTTAGTCATGCTGGCCACATGACCCGGAAGCTGTACGCCGGTTCCCTCAGCCAGTAAAGCAAGAAGAGCTCCACAACCCCAGAGTCGGCCACAACTGGACTTAATGGTCAGGGGTCCCTTTACCTTTACCATTTGTTTATTTGCTTAATTTAGAGCATTTCTACCTTGTACATTCAAAAAGGCTCCCAGAGCAGCTAACAGGCTAACATGAAATCAAAACAAGTCACTGCCTACACGCACACCTATATTCAAACAAACAAACAAACAAACAACACACAAAGGAAAGGGGACATGGAGGGAAGAGGAAAATACAACTCAAAACTCAGGCCTCAGTTTCTAGACCATTGTTCCTATACTGATCGGCTGGCATAGTTCAGTGGCAGGAGGTGCCCAGTGGCTAAGTATATGTATATATTAATTTCAAGTGGGAGCAACTTGAGGTCATGTTGGCTCTTCTTAACTCATAAAACATCTCTTCTTTCTAAGAGCATGGTAGTACTTAATTTCTAAAATGAGACGAATGTACTCAAGCATGCTAGGAAGACCTACTTTTGATATGTGAGCGCGAGCATCCTAATCCTAGAAGTGGGGATTGGCGTGGTGATGGAAATGCACTCTGCACATGCTCATAGGAACCTGTTGTTGGTTCGGAAGGCTAAGCTTATACCGAGCGCTCAGAATACAAGAAGGCATATTAATGAATGATACAGTGGATTGTGAGGAGGGTAAATAGGGTGCAGCCAATCCAGGAAGAGAAGCAAAGAGTAAAAGTAATCACACTGCTCTGTCTGGGATGAACCCTAATAAAATAAAAACACCCGAGGGGAATTGGTGCAGAAAGCCATGTGCAGATACGATTGTTCTCCTCCTCCCATGATTACTTGAGGGAAGGGGTTTGGCACTTATAATAAAATGACGGCAGATACAGTGGATGCTCGGGTTGCGAACATGATCTGTGCAGGAGGCACATTCACAACCCACAGGGTTCACAACCCGCAGCACCACGCCTGTGCATGCGCGGGTCACGATTTGGCGCTTCTGCACATGCGTGAGCGCCGAAACACGGAAGTAACCCGTTCTGGTACTTCCAGGTTCGGCGCGGTGCGGAACCCGAAAACACACAACCTGAAGTGTCTGGAACCTGAGGTAGGACTGTACTGGAAATTTGATCAACTCAAATAATCCTATTAGAGCAACAGTCGTGAAACAGTTGTTCCAGTTCTGTTCACTGTTGCATGCTGAAGGGTAACTATTTATGCGTCTGTCTCCAAATGGATTTACAGATGATGAGGAATCGCCCGTGGTTTCAGTTACAGTCACTGAAAAAATTGCAACAAATTGTGGCTGCTGTGAACACCTCTAGCACAAACACTTGTACCTGTTTCCGGAAATTTCTGAGCCATGTGGAAATGCTTTGGGAGAAGAGCTAGTTCATATTTCTTTGCCAGCCTCAAATACCATCCTTGTTTTCTCTAGCAGCAGTCTCCTAGACACCATGTCACCATTTTTACAGACTCTTTACAGACTCTTAAGATGAATCAAGGTCTGAGCAGCCTCCTCTTGCTGTGGACCTACTTCATAATTCGTTTCCTCCCAACTCAGTGGCTGCCTTCTATGTAACCAGCTGGAGCAGGAGACTGTAAATCAGCCTAGCAACAGTTGGGTAAATGAATGCACAGTGCACAATCTTTTCCAGCTAACCTAAATATTTAAAAAGCTCCCAGTTCATGTGCATGTAAAGAAGAACCTTAGCACTGAATTTGATGTACACTTACTTTAGAGGAAAACACAAAAAAGCCAGTAGAACATGCATAGAAATGGACTGGATTCCGCTGCACAAATTGAAGAGCGTGTTGCTGCTTGCTTGAGATTAGATGTGTGGGTCTCCTGAGGGAGAGAATCCCACCCCCCACAACAGCATTTCATGTATCCTATAATAGTTGACACACATATAATGGTGAGCTCCCGTTGCTCAGTCCCTGCTCCTGCCAACCTAGCAGTTCGAAAGCAAACCCAAAAGTGCAAGTAGATAGATAGGTACTGCTTGGGCGGGGAGGTAAATGTCGTTTCTGTGCACTGCTCTGATTTCACCAGAAGCGGCTCAGTCATGCTGGCCACATGACCCGGAAAAACTGTCTGCGGGCAAATGGCGGCTCCCTCGGCCAGTAAAGTGAGATGAGCGCCGCAACCCCTGAGTCGTTCGCGACTGGACTTAATTGTCAGGGGTCCTTTCCTTCTTTTATAACAGTTGACACACATATAATGTAGCATATCGAGATCATAGATTTTAGCATGAGCTTTCTGGATTGTAACTGACAATATATGTCATTCTTCTCTAGTCACTAAAATTGTAGATGGTGCAGATTTGTTTTACACAGGGCTTTTTTTCAGCCAGAACTGGGTGCCATTGCCATTATAAGAGGCAAGGGTGACATTCATAGTGAGCTCCAGCACCTATTTTTCTAGAAAATTAGCTCTGGTTTCACATATCTGGACATGCAGAAAGGAGGACTAGTTAAGCAATCTCCAAAATTTCTCACACTGGAGATGGATACATATGTTTAAATTTTTATCTTTAAACAATTTGCAGAACTGCAAACTATCCAAAGAAAGAATGGTAAAGTTCCCCAAATAATTTAGATTATCTTTCTCACCTCAGTGCATATAAACCTACAGATAACAAACTTGTCTCTGTCAGCCAGCTACCATCTCATTTTGAAATAATCCATTGTACCTTTAAGGAAATTCTGAAACAGGTATATCTATCTCCAGTTGAATAGCATAAAAGGCAGTACAAGCACACCAAGTCTTTGATCTAGCCTGATCGGCATACTGAAATGCAGTAATTTGTTGGCCCTATAAAAAAAATACCAGCTAGATATTCTGTGGACATAGTTTGAAACCTAAATATTAACAGGGGGCGGCATCCACAGATAAACGTTGTTGTCTGACGTAACTTTAACATATCAAGCCAAAGACTTTGAATTATGCATGTATTTGGTTTATTTTGGCATTTTTAGCAAAAATTACACCACAGATCTCTTGACCCCAAAAAAGCCCTATTCAGGCATCCATTGTGTGAGCGGGGGCCTGTTCCCTGGCCTTAGATTCCACCTAAACATTAGGAAGAACTTCCTGACAGTAAGAGCTATTCGACAGTGGAATTTGCTGCCAAGGAGTGTGGTGGAGTCTCCTTCTTTGGAGGTCTTTAAGCAGAGGCTTGACAACCATATGTCAGGAGTGCTCTGATGGTGTTTCCTGCTTGGCAGGGGGTTGGACTCGATGGCCCTTGTGGTCTCTTCCAACTCTATGATTCTATTCTATGCTGCACCCCTCCACATATTGGGGGGCTTTATGTACGCTTTAGAACACCTTAAGGGGAGGATGAGGTTAAATCACGTGGAGGGCCTACAATGAGTAGAAAAAGTTTCCCACTGTAGACATTCAGCCTGCTATAGAGGCTTGTTTGAAAATGGCACATTGTAGGGTCAGGGAGCGCAGCCCCCCATTCTGCCCATCATGTGATGGCAGATGTGTGAGGGGAAATGTCCGAAAAGCCCTAAAGAAGAAAGGGGTACCCACAGATACCAGTGTTATTGGAGGTGCCTTGAGATGCAGGCGATACCAAGTCTCTGTGCTCGAAGCTGTGGTCTGCTAGCCTCCTACTAGTCTGATATAAATCCATTTTGCCTAAAAAAAGATGCCAGTGATCTCTTAGGTGTTTGCCATATAAGGAAAAGTGCTGCCATTTTTTCCTTGTGTTTGCAGCTGTTGCTAATAAGCACTTATAGCATGCATGGAATGTGGAACGCGGCTCAGCCATTCAGTCTGTCTCAAGGGGGGTGGGACGTAGAAGAATTTTCAAGAAGTCGTCTGAGCAGAATGTTAGACGTAGCAGCTGCTATGAAGCAAAGGGTTAACGTTGGTCATCTGACATATCTGAAGATTTATCAGTCTTGCTTATCTCTGCATGCCTCTTGCAGAGTATTCCTTTCTGGTATGCATTCATAGAATTGTTGGAAGTGTCCCCAGGGGTCATCTAGTCCAATAAAGCGAGATGAGCACCTCAACCCCAGAGTCGGTCATGACTGGACCTAATGGACCCTTTACCTTTACCTAAGCTTTATTCCTAGGAGCTTTTCTGGCTAAAGGCTGGGGTGTAAATAACTGGAATAAATGACCCACACAACTATGGAAATGTGTGATGCAACCACTGTTTGCCTTCTCCTTTATGTAGGATTCCATGATAGAGGTTGAGGGGAAGCGTAGTATGGATGATAGTTTCTCAGAACAGCCTCTCACACTCCCCACCCCCCCAATGATTCTGTTTCAATACCTTTAAAAGGACCCTGTTGTTTTTTTAAAAAAGTTTTTTATTTATACAACAAGAAAAAAAGGACCCTGCTACACATAAATTTAGCAGGGGTTTTCCTAGCACAGAGAGAAAAGGCTCACACGCTAAACTTCTGCAACCATGCTGCTGTTAAAATCAGATGACTGGGCCCATTTAAAATCAGCAGCAGTAAATCCTAAGAGCCAAGGAACACTGACACTCTGAAAGGGGGCAGAATCATGCAGCACTTGAAAGCCTAAGCATTGAATTGTTGCATGACTGAACAGCTTTTATACTTCACAAGATGCTCTCAGGGTGGGGGGGGGGGGAGGCACAGGGCTCCACAGTTTTGACTTCAACAGCCTAACAGATTTTTGAATCTGGTGACTTTAATGGTTTACATTATCCTTAAGACAGCATCCCAGTGTTTGCTCATGAGAGGAGGAACCCACCAGACGGCAGCACCACCTGCTGGAGAAGCAGCAGCCCATTAAGCGCCTCTAAACAATTTTATCAAATGTGTAACAAAGATTTATAGGCAGGTTGTAATCATGTTGTAAGTCTATAAAAATAACAAATAACACAGGGCGATAAGCAACATTTGTCATACTCTGAGTAGGCCCATTATAATTTGTGGCTTAAGCAGTCTCTAAGTATGACAAACATTACACATCACCCTTGTTCACTGTAAACCCAATATGCATGCTATTTTTTCCACACTTTAAGAACTAAAATCTGTTTTATTTGTGGAATTTTTGATTTTAGGATATGAGTATTGAACATAAGCATGCACACACATATATATGGGCACGTGAAGGATGAAAAATAAGAGTCTATTCTTCAGGGTTGAACTTTAATAAATGTCTCACGGCTTCCAGCCAATGAGACATTTCCCCCTGCAGTTTCAAAAACATTCAAATATAAGCTGGTACAAATGTTTCTAAATTAAAAGCTGTAGCCATGGTGACTCTGTGGCACACAGGTTCCCCAAAGCTGTCGTGGTGAACCTCCTTGGTTAAAATAAAGTTGTAGCTGAGGACATAGGCAAGCACTAGGCACTGCCTGCTCTCATCTTGGCTCTGGCGTCAAATAGAGGGAAGCAGTTATCAAAGCAGGAACCCATAAAAGGGCTTAACAACCAACTTCGTGAGTGCACCTGGGTGCAGCTACAGATTTTGAGAGGGGTATGTGTACCTCTGTGCTCTATCAATGCATGTTGGGCTGGAAGAGAGAAACTGTGCCACTCTTGACAATTGCTTGTGTCCTTTTGGGGAGACTCACTGCATACTCTGAGGGCCAGGGAATCTATAGTTAGCGGGAAGATGCAAGTTCAGTGCAGGCTGTAATCTCTATCCTTGGAAGTGCAATTTTAACTTATTCACAACATAGCTGATGTTCAGAAAGCATTCAAGACAAGATACTGGTCCAAAGCGGTTTTAATTGTGACAACTGTGACATCTGGCAACAGGCAAATTAGCTTTATTGTGTTTAAAAGGCTTCAATTTAATTGTCCACACCAGTGTGGAAATGCTTTGCCTGAAAGTCAAGGAGATGGCAACGTCTTCAGAACAACTGGTCTAAAACAGGACAGGGTAAACTTCAGGTTTTTCAGATCTACTTTGTATTTCTGCTAGAACCCAAAAAATCTACAACCCAGAGGCAGACACAAAAGATCTGTCCTTAAAGTTAGCTCATAGTCTTTTAATGCTCCTGGTTAGCTTTCTTCATTTCAGCATATTAAGTTAGATGGGAAAAGTTGTTTTGTTTTGTTGCTACTATTATTAAAGAACTATTATTTAAACTTATCTACTTACTTATCTACAGCAAAACTACTAGCAGATCCCAATCAACCTTTGGCTGCTGCTCCTCTGAAAGTATTTTTAAGCTGCTCCATTATAATATACACTGGAAAACCTAGTAATTTATGCTGACGTGGGATGGGGAAGACTACAGAGTTGTCAGTCGCTTCCAACAATCAACTGGAAGGAGTCAAGCAGTCAGCTATCAGTGGCACTTACCAGGCTGACTCCAGGATTTGGGGGCTCTCAGGCAAGTCCCCCTCAGTGGGTCCCCCTAACCTCAGAGAATCGGGCCGTGCAAACCTAGAAATGCTTTAGGCTAAATCTGATCATATATTGGATACACTGGACAAAGGGAACATAGTAGCAGCAATAGAGCAGCAGGCACTCTGGGCATTTTCCAGAACCCCGAGACCAACTATCTCGTCATCCTCTGAAGCAGAACCTGAAATTGAGCTTTCCATATCACTTACACAGCCCCAGATCAGTTGAGGTTTGCTGCCTACCTGACTTCATACGGGTACTTTCCACTTTTAAGAATGCTTTGAGAATCTACTATTAAGTCAAGCTTATGCCACGTTGCAGTCTGACACCAAATTACGGTTTAGATAGCCCTTTTCACAGAGATCTGGTAGCACACTGATGCGCTATAGAGGATGCAGATTAGTTCCAATCTGTTGCAGATTGAAAAATACACGAGGTAACACATGCAAATGCACAATGTCTCTGTTAGACTAGTTTGCCACAGATCTCAAAGCATTCACTGAAGAAACTGCATTATCACTTCAAGGGGTTATAAGCTTATGCACTGGGTGCTGATGCAGCAAGCAGCAATAAACAGAACCTTTGCTTAAAAGTAGAACAACAAGACTTTGGTACATTCCTGTCATAGCTACAAGCCTTTGCAGAGATATTGAAGAACGTCATAAGCAAGCACTGCTGCTATTCAAGAACAACCTGTCCTGTAGCTGTAGCTACGTAAAAGCCCCCACCAAGGTTCCAGCTTGAAAATGAGAGTAACATAAGACCCTGAGGACAATACCTCTTAACACAAGGGGGAGCAGGAAATAAATGTCATTACCCTTCAATATTAATAATTATTCTTGAAGATTATGAATGCAATAACCCCAATTTACACCTCCTTTTTTCTCTATATGTTTGATTCCAACTGTATTTTCCCTTCCTTATTTCTTACATGTTATGTAATTTGAAAGATAGAAGGGATAACACACACACACAACAAACAACTGGGCTCCACATATTTTATCCCTTCTATATTTCCAAAACATTAACCAAGTTGCACCCTTATCATTAAAACTGAGAAAGATATATTCATAATGGGAAAAGCCTCCCTTCCTCAAAATAAGATACATAAAATAGCAAGGTTTTTTTTAAAAAATACTCCAAGAAAAATATAGTGCATTTGCCAGCTTTAAAACCCTGTTCCTTACCTGTAAACCTAAACAATGCACATAATAAAACGGCTAGTAACTTTTAAAAGCAGATTGGACACTGAAAAGAATGTAAAATACTGATAAACCCCAAAGATTTTCCCATGTTAGCCAAGATATGAGATGAAATCTATTTAATCTGCCTTTTCCAAAGATATGAAGTGCAACAAGCTTCATGCTGGGATGGAATTTACAGTTCAAAAGCTGGGAACCTGGCCTTGGCTGGTACCAGCAGGTCAGCAAGAAAATATATTGTTCCAGCCATTCCTGAGGAGACAAAAGACATAGAATAGCAATTACTTATAGCATAAGGAATGTGGTGTTTCCTTAGCTCTAGAGCAGCATACGCAACGGACCTTGCAGAATTGGTTTCTGTGGTTCTTTACTGAGCCTGGTGGCAGCCAAACAATCCCTGCAAAGTCTTTAGAAGTTTGTTTGGATCCTGGAGAGTTAGCCGATCAATGGTTCTGAAAGCCAACGCGAGTGGGAATCCAATTGGAGCAGGATCCCAGATCCCTAGATGTTAAGGACAACCCGCAGATCCAGCTGAGCTATGGGGGGCTTCAGCCTGAAGTACTGGAACAAGGGAGGCCAGGCCTACCACAGCTAGACGTGACAAACTTAACTTCCTCTACAGCAGGCACCCCCACCTGTGGCCCTCCAGATGTTTTGGCCTACAACTCCCATGATCCCTAGCTAACAGGACCAGTGGTCAGGGATGATGGGAATTGTAGTCCAAAACATCTGGAGGGCCGAAGATTGGCGATGCCTGCTCTACAGTGTTTTCCTTTTCAGTATAAGCTTCGAATGACAGTGCTTCAGCTGATTTGACCAGGCCCCACATGTGCTTAATTTCAACCACATGCTCTAGTGAGCTGATGCCGAATTCTGGGCTGGGAGAACTGTGGAGTAGATACATTCACATCTGAAAATCGTTAAGGAGGAACAAGCTTAACAATGATTACCTTCAAAGAGAGAAAATGGAGTGTCTGGTGTCCGACAACCATGCTGCCCATAACTCAAGCACCATTCTGCAAACTAAGAAAAGAAAGAAGTTAAGAAGACTAAGGCATGATCCTGTATTAAAGATCCCCTGTATAATCAGGGGTTATATAATCACCAGAATGCCTCTGATACGCCAGTGGGCCCTGGGACAAATTAAATACTGGGACTGAAAGATGTGAGGCAGAGTAGCATTAGACATAGATCACCACAGATCTGCCAAAGGTGGCAGGAAGAGAAACATGGAACAGGGACATCGTATTTTTCACACAGCTACCACTACACTTTAAGTATCATCATATCAAGCATTTTAGAAAAACAGGTCATGCACTTTTAATTACTGTGACCTGTATATGAGTGACTCATTAATAGAAGCACCTTGCGCACAGAAGTTTTGCAACATGTGAAGGCCAGCTTTCCAATTATTATCACATTTCATGATTTCCTAAGTCTGGGGAAAACCCCGAAGCAGAGACGGGCCGCTCAGAGCTCATGATCCAGAGGCAACAAATAATCTTCCTTTGGGGCAGCCTGTGAGCTCCTTTCAAAATGCAGACAAGCCTTTAAAAAAAGAAAAGTATTCCACATCCCAGGAGTGATATCAAACAGCCGTCATACTCAGAATAGATTCACTGAAATCAAGGGACTTAAGTACATTGATTTTAATGGATCTATTCCAAGTATGACTAAAGTTGAGGATCTCCCCGAGTCCTTAGCAGGCTGACATATGAAGGCTGATCACATACAATTTTGTCATGTGCTAGGATCAACCTTCAGTTAGTGGATACAGCTTAGTTTCTTCTCAGGATGTTAGCATGCCCTTTTCTTTATCTAAAAATTGCTTTTGACGACTACCTCAAAAGAAAACATGCTCATCCCAAACAAAGTTCGTGTGTGTGTGTGTGTGTGTGTGTCACACCTTGCAGGCTCTGTAGAGATATTTCATGTCTTGAGTGAGGTTGTAAAGAGTCAGGAACGCATATGCATTGCCAGCTGTACCGTGACACAGCCCGTAACCTTTCTTCAGCAACCCCCACTGCCAAATCACTTCAGCACACTGCAAGGCATCGCTGAGGTACTTCTGTTCGCCAAACACCTGCGGAGACAAGAAGCGTTTTGCCCTGCGGCGTCATCATCCGAGACTGGAACAGGGAGGACTCAGCCATACTTTTGCCAATTAGCTCTTTTATCAAGGAGTGGCCTCTCTCTCTCTCTCACACACACACACAAACTAGGACAAGAACACTGTGACTTTGCCTTACCTTCAAAGACTTTTGGAGTGATAAATGGAAGGAGCATGGCCATTATTTAAGTCACAACTGGCTGTCACCATTAGTCAATCGCCACAGAACAGGACACATGGCCAACTCTGAGCAATAAGAATGTCCCGCATTCAGGATGCATGACAAGGACGTCTTCAGGAATCATTTGTAAAAGTCTAATTTCCATTTCAGGAGGGGGCAGAGAAGTTATTGCATTTAAATATTATAATCTCCTTGTAAGCAGGGGTGAAAACGTGTTAGGTTTCCTTACGGTTATTGCCCATCTCTCTTTGGCAAAGCCTCCTGCTTACCTTATAGGCCTGAAGGAGCATGTAGATAACACCAGGAGCACCGTGGCACCAATGGACCAGCAGGTCTCTCTTATCTTCAATGCATGGCGGGTAATTGCCCGATGGGAACTTCAGCTGGCAGACATAATCCACACTGGGCTTGACCACACTGTGCAGCTTTGCCTGACTCACTCCAAGGCCAGGCTGAGAGATAAAAGACAAGCACCATGTTAAATCACAGATGAAGAACTGCTTCAGCCAGCTTTCAATGCATCAAATATGCTAACCTTGTGTCTTTTCTCATTTTCTGTCTCTGGGGCAAAACAAGATGTCTGGAGGGTAGCAACATGAAAATGCTCCCCACCCCCACAGTGGCTCCCTATTTGGGGAATGCTCTCCCCAGGGAGGCTCACCTGGCACCTTCAAGGCACCAGGAGAAAATGTTCCTCTTCAACTAGGCCTTTAGCTGATAAACATCCTATGTCCATTTAAATGTGGGGTTTGGGGGGGGGGTTATGGTTTTCTTTTGTTTTTATTATGTCTTTCGTGTTTCTATTTTGTATTTTTATGTAGTGAACTGCCCTGTGATCTTCAGATGAAGGGTGGTATACAAATCAATCAATCAATCAGAAGTTTCATACAGTACAGACAAGTGGACCTCCTCCACTCTGAAGGATGCCTCTCACCTGCATGAGATAGTAATAGATCCCTGCTAGGCCATGAGCAGCTCCTACATAATATTCCTGGTACCATTCATACATCAGGGGGCTCTTAGCTGTGAAGTTCCGTCTCTTGGCTAGGTTCTCGCCAGATGCCATGACTGCCTCACAGACCTGCAGGAAAATCAGAAATAAATAGTGGATGACAAAAACAAACAAACAAACAAACAAACAAACAAACAAACAAAGTGAAGTGGCCAATGGCAACATTCTGAAGCTTTCAGTTTAGAAAAGCAGTCAATTATTTCTGCTTTTCTCAAGTGGCTACTGTTCTGAAATGGATGCTTTGAAATTTTGTTTGTCACGGTCAAACTTAGGGCTTATCCACACTCCCTCAGGCCCCAGCACTTTCTCGGGGTGGGAACACTCTTTAGCACTCAGCTGGAGCAAACAGCAATCATGTCTTCCACACACTGGTGTTTGTTCTGATTTAGAGCTAAGGAGTGGATTTTCTCTGGGAAAGGAGTGGAGCAAGGGGGAAACCGCTTGGACCTGTGTTTTCCAGGCACGGGGAACCCAAAAGTGCGGACAAGCCCCTATAAAATAATAATCATGGACTAAGTGTGCACAGCATTCAACTACCGCATCCCATCAGATGCACAAGGATTTCTGCTTGTACAACAGGACCCCCCCCCCTCCAGAAGGCAGAGAAGATGAATAGTTTAAATGGTTTAAGGTGGAAGAGGAAATGGGCACAGTACCTGTTGAATATGGTTCTGAGGAATCTTTTCCTCTCCAAATTGTTTGTTCACAAATAGCAAAGCATACAAGTACCCCATACGTCCATAGAGCATCTCGTCAGGGACCCGAGGGTCAAGTTTGGGCAGATGAAGCAAGCTTGAAAGATAAAACATGAGACTTATACATCTTAAAACACACACACGCACCATGTACAAATTCAGTGATATACACATTTTTCAATTTGTGGGTACAATTCTAAACAACAAAGTTTGTTACTCCTCTTTGTTTGTAAATCTGGAATTCTACCCACTAAACACTGATACTGTTTGCATGATAATTTCTCCCCAAATCACAAGTGAATAAAGTATAAAATCAAAACTTCAGGGCTATTTTTGACTTTAGTTTCTGGAGGATAGCTGTGCTCCCAATGACAAAGCCAGCAGATATTTTTTTTGGTGTGGGGATAGCTTTGGTGTGGGGATAGCTTAATCCGAGGAGATTGTTCTTTCAGGGCTCTACCGTCGCCATCGATCCCCGGCATTGAATGTGTTGGCCTAGTGTGGGGCTCCGAGGAGAGCTCGGCTGTCTGGCTGGTGTACCGGCCACCTAGCGCACCAGCAGCCACCCTGTCAGGCCTGCTGGAGGCGGTGGCCGGCTGGGCCTTGGAGTTCCCTAACCTATTGGTATTGGGGGACTTCAACACCCATGCTGATGCCATTCCCTCCTCACAGGCACTGGACCTGGTGTCTTCCATGGCGACACTAGGGCTCTCCCAGTTTGTGTCGGGCCCCACACATCAAGCAGGCCACACGCTGGATTTGATCTTTGGCGCCGGTATAGATGTGATCATGTCTCCTCCAATGAAGGTGCCATGGTCTGATCACTACACACTGAAAGCCAGGATTGATTTTCCACCCCCACCCTGCTTAGGTGGTGAGCCAATCTGGGCTCGCCCGCAGAGGCTGATGGACCCTGATAGATTCCGTCAGGCCTTGCGGGACCTTGCTCCCCCTGGCGACTCATTGACTGAGCTGGTTGAGAGCTGGAATATCCAACTCCTAGCAGCCATCGATGAGATCGCACCTAGGCGCCCTCTGCGACCCCGCAGAAACCGGGCTCCCTGGTTTACCGAGGAGCTTCGGAAAATGAAGCGGGACCTCAGACGGCTAGAGCGAGTATGGCGGGGTGCCCGTGACGGAGCCTCAAGAACATCTTATAGGGTTTTTATGAAAACCTACGAGATGGCAGTGAAGGCCGCTAAGAAGTCCTCGGCCTCCATTGCCTCCGCTAGCTCTCGCCCAGCGCAATTATTTAGTATAATTAGGTCTTTAACGTCCCTTGAAGGACAGCCAAATTTAAATAACAATTCGGCACACAGCTGTGAGGCATTTGCGAGCTTCTTTGCGGAGAAGGTCCTGTTGCTCCGCCATGACCTCCCTGCCAATTTGGATACAATAAAGGAACTGGAGGCCCCTCGACTGTCCTCGGGTCCAGTATTGGACCACTTTGACCGGATATCCCCAGCCGATGTGGACAGACTCCTCCAAGCTGGAAAGCCCACCACCTGTCCCCTTGACCCGTGCCCGTCTTGGCTGATTAGAGCGTGTCCAGACGAGGTGCGGGCCCCCCTGGGGGATATCATCAATTTGTCCCTTGGCACTGGGATATTCCCAGGGGAACTGAAGGAGGCAGTGGTGCGTCCGCTCTTAAAGAAAACATCATTAGACCCTTTAGATCTATCCAATTACCGCCCGGTTTCGAATCTCCCATTCCTGGGTAAGGTGATTGAGAGAGCGGTTGCTGAACAGCTTGGTAGGTTTCTGGATGAAACATCGGCTCTCGATCCATTCCAGTCCGGCTTCCGTGCTGGTCATGGGACCGAGACGGCTCTGGTCGCCCTAACAGACGATCTCCGCAGGCAGCTGGATCGAGGCGGGTCGGGGCTGCTGATTCTTCTGGACCTGTCAGCAGCCTTCGACATGGTCGATCATGAACTCCTGGACCACCGCCTTGCCGACGTGGGAATCCAGGGCACAGTCCTTCAATGGCTGCGCTCGTTCCTCTCTGGTCGGGGACAGAGGGTGGCACTTGGGGGGGAATTGTCATCGCGCCACTCCTTGGTGTGTGGAGTGCCTCAGGGTGCGATTCTCTCCCCGATGCTTTTTAACATCTTTATGCGCCCCCTCGCCCAGCTTGTCCGGAGTTTTGGGCTGGGTTGCCATCAGTATGCCGATGACACCCAACTCTATCTGTTGATGGACGGCCATCCTGACTCGGCCCCAGATACACTGACCAGATGTCTGGAAGCTGTGGCTGGATGGTTACGTGGGAGCCGGTTGAAGTTAAATCCTTCTAAGACAGAGGTCCTCTGGCTGGGACGGAGCGATATGGGACTGAGGGGGCAACTCCCATCTCTTGCGGGGGTGCAATTAGTGCCAACATCGTCCGTTAAGAGTTTGGGTGTAATCTTCGATAACTCCCTCTCTATGGAGGCGCAGATTACAGCTATAACAAAGGCGGCATTTTTCCATCTCCGCCAAGCTAAGCAGTTGGCTCCTTATCTCTCTCGCCCTGACCTAGCCACTGTGATCCACGCGACGGTCACCTCCAGACTGGATTATTGTAACTCGCTCTACGTGGGGCTGCCCTTGAGACTGACCCAGAAACTCCAGCGGGTGCAGAATGCCGCGGCGAGACTCCTTACGGGGTCTTCGCTGCGAGATCATATCCATCCGGTATTATACCAGCTGCACTGGCTCCCGGTGGAGTACAGGATCAGGTTTAAGGTGCTGGTTCTCACCTTTAAAGCCCTATACGGCCTAGGACCCTCGTACCTACGGGACCGCCTCTCCTGGTATGTCCCACAGAGAAATTTACGGTCTGCAAATAAAAACATCCTAAAGATCCCAGGCCACAGAGAGGTTAGGCTGGCCTCAACCAGAGCCAGGGCCTTCTCGGCCGCGGCTCCAATCTGGTGGAACGCTCTGTCACAAGAGACTAGGGCCCTGCGGGACCTGACATCTTTCCGCAGGGCCTGCAAGACAGAGCTGTTCCACCAGGCCTTCGGTCAGAGCGCAGCCTGACCCCCCCTCCTCTGGCAATCGGCAATCTACACAGAATTTGCTTGATGGTTGCCATTAATTTGATTTTAATTTGATTTACTTAATTTTTATAATGAATGTTTTTAGAATGTCGGATTATTTTGATTGTTAGCCGCCCTGAGCCCAGCTCCGGCTGGGGAGGGCGGGATATAAATAAAATTTATTATTATTATTATTATTATTATTATTTGCTGCCTGCCATTTGGCATTATGAAATAGAATAAGGCTAGGAGATCACTCCTAGCTACAGCTGCACAGTAAGGGAGCAGGGCCTGAAAACAGACCCCCCCCCAAAAAAAAACCTTCTTAAAAGTTGAGCCAAGACTTGAGAATACCTCTGCAGCCTTAAGTTTAACTTTCCAGCTCTGTAGCCCAATCATTCAAGATGCAAATTAATTCTCAAAGTATTGCTTCTTCCTGTTGTCCCTGACAGCGAGATATAAAGAAAAGTGATCCTCCCTCCTTACTCAGAGACAACAGCCGTTGTTCCAAAAAAGTGGTTGCAGCACTTCGTATTTTCCCTTCTTGGTGCTGCTTCAGCAGATTTAAGAGAAAGCTGGAAAGGAACCTTAGTGAAAATGGTTCAGCAAAGCAGGGCAAAGGGAACATGGAGAACATCTGTCCTTTGACAATCCGCATGATTCTGTTTTTACCAGCTCTGATTTCTACTGCACTCCTTGATGGTGGTGGTTTTAACCTACCACCTGCTGGCTCAGACCAACAGTCCACCTAGTCCAGTCTTTTCTTCCCAAAATGCTTCTAGGGAGGTATGAAGGAAACAAATCTTTCTCTACCCCTATTTATGCCCTTAGCATATAGTAGTCAGAGGAACATTTTGCGTAGTTGTAGCAACAGAAGGAGTGGGGGGAAACAAGCATCCCTTCATCAGCTTGGCTGGGACCAATGGTTACTGGAAACTGAAAATGGTGATGATAATCTGCTTAGGTTAAGGATGAGAACCACTATGGGCCCTCTGGCCAAAGACGAGTAAACCCATGTCTGGGCTATATCACTTCAGACTAAATGACTTCCTTTAAAAAAAAAAAAGGCACACCACAAAGTTTATCACCCTTTTTCTGACACAGTTGTTTTCTATGCACACTGATATTTTTGTCTAGACTAGAGGAGCATTCAGTCATGTGAACCCCCCCCCCAATGCAACCTGAAGTGGTACAGTGTGCACACAAATTTACTACCTCAATGAGAACAAGGCCTGTGTTATGACTAGTTTGTACAAAGGGGCGGGGAGGGAGGGGAATGCAATGCTCCTCAGTGTCTCTGAAAATTCCTGGTTGGGGAAGGCGGGGGTAAATGTTAGTGCTAGTCCCAGTAACTTGAAAAGGAAACAGAACTGAAATATACATGAAATCATCAGGAGGATAAAAGCAATTCCCCACGGAGAGAGCTTTCAAAAACAAACAGAACTCTTCAACTGACAAAATAAGCAATGAGAAAAGAAGTCTTCTAAGTTAACAGCTGTTTTTGATCATAAGGCCTAAATCTTAATCACCATGCTAATCTTGACCAAGTAAATGTGCATTACTTGTATGCCAATTACATGCGAAACATCACTCTGACATGTATGGCTATACTAACTAAAAGTCAAAACTGAAGTGGCCTTTAGTGTAGATATAAGGGGAAAGGGCAAATGCACACAAACAAACAAGGGACTCCTTCAGGTAGACCTTCTGGAACTGTTTTTGACCAAAAGACAGGCTTCCCCATTGACTGCTCAATATGGCCCAGTGGCAAGAGAACCCACCAGTGAAAGCACATGAATTTATCATAGTTTCCAACATACTTCTTTTTATAGCATCTCAATACATTTCAGGAAAAAATGAAATTCCAGCAAGATTAATGTAAACTAGGCCTTAAAATGAAGAGACAAAAATCCCACTGTCTATTTTTAAAAGAGGCCCTAGATGGATTCCATCTAACAAAATAATTATGTGTTAGGTGTGAGAAGTATTTCCTAACAATATACTTGGCACTAGCTGGTGGCTCAACCGGAGCACATGCTAGATGTTATGGTCACATCCACACCAGTAAGGATTGAGAGAAGAAATGAGTCAAAATCATGTATGAGGATGGCATAAAGTGGATTGTAATGGACCATGGTAGCAGTTTTCTGACACAAAATAGAACAACCACTAACAGGAGCAAAACTCCAGAGGGTTGGGAGAAGATGGAGACGTGACAAGCTGCAAAAAGACTCATGATGAATAAAGATGCTTAGGATCGAAAGCAAGAAAGCAAGTCAAAGCATCACACATCCAGATGTTCCGTGGTTGCTCCTTCCTTTGAGGTTTTAATCTCCTGCTACAGAGCAGATATATAAAAGCATTAAAAGTAAATAAAGAGAATGCATATTTGACAACTGCCAGTTCAGGATGCTTTAGACATCCTTTCCCCAAAGGGTCTCTTATGCTCCCTTCCCAACACTATGATATAAGGCTGCTTACCCTCACGATACCATAAGATGGCAGTGTGGGATTATACTAAATTCCCACTCTGTAGCACAGCTGAGGTTAAGTGTGGAAGGAACAAAGGAGTACCGGTATTTTCCAAAATGAAACAAAAAGTGGGATTGCGTTGGAGTGAATATTCTTATTATGGAGAATGTGTTTCTATCTCTAGTGATAACAGGCCCATGCCTTTTGTAAACGCCAGAGCCACATCAGGAAAACAACATGAAATATGCATAATCACAACATGACAAATGGGAAACAGCAGGGAATATTGAAATCCATGTGGATAAGAATAAAACAGGAAATACAAACATGGAGAATATATAAAGATGACATGCAATGCACATCATATGTTGCCCAAACGGAAAAAAGTTTAAATTAGCTTTAATTACAAAATGAACTATAATACCGGTCAAAGTCAGTAGCATAACTGATGAAGAATAGCAAGAGTGTATTTTCTATTCATATCAATGGCTTTTATGCAAGTCCTAATAGTATGACGGAGTGTTGTGCCCTATTAGGTGGGCTGTGGCCAAGATGTGTAGCCAACACCAAGGCTCTTCTTCTCATACTCCTGATTCACCTGAAGTGATACATACATTTATACCAGTAAAACACGTAATAAACTATCTAAGATGCAGAGACGAGGCAGCAACGTCCATCTGGGACCAGCTGCCTAAACTGTCTCTAAGTGCTCATTCCACCCAGTCATAAACATTTATGTAACATGATTTAAGAACCAGTGGGTGAATTTGCTTATTGTCTCTCCAGCCTTTTTTCTTCTCATGTTGTGTCTGTTAGATTGCATGCCACTATTAAAACTGTACACTTCGCTGAATGCATTAGCAGAAACGCAGCATACAAGTACGGCAAGTAAATAAAAATATACCTAATGGAACACACCTAGGACAGAGATGCTTTGGGCTGCAATACTATACACTTACTTGGGAGTAAAATCCCAGTAAACTGCAAAGTTAGACATGGATATGATTTGTGACTTTTGCAACACTTCCCTGACAAACCATTTGGTCAAAATAAATAATGCAAAATGTTTCGCAGTGTATTAGCAGCCCTTTCCAAATTTACGTCAATATCAGTTACAGTGGCAACAGAAAACACTGGCTTTTATTGAGGCTGAAGTAATGGGTATCGCATACTGAATGGAGAACTCCCTAAACGTTATTGCGTTTTCATGGAAACGGTATTTGAGTGACCTCTTTGACTGCCTTCTCCTTTCTAGATATTACAGTTTACCCTGGCTGAGATGATAAATCCTAGTGTGGTGAGGAATATCAGCTGAAATACCCTTCAGGCATTACCGGGCAATGCAATCTTCTGCTTGCTTCTCGTTCTGCAGCTTGTGGAATACCACAGCAGCCACTGCCAGAGGTCCGGCATCCCCACATAAGAAGGTGATGGATCGCTTTGTCAGGCAGCTCAGGCTCTTCTTGACATATTCCTGGGCCATCTGGAGGAAGGATGGGTCTCCATAGACATTATACAGATGTAAGTATAGCAAAGCAATGCCTGCAAAGAGATTAAAGAAGTTAACCCAAGTTAACTCTGATGTTGTGTAACATTTTAATATCTATTTCAGCAATTATGCGCTGGTGCAGATCAGAAATGCAGCAATTGTTGACACCCACATGGGCATGCTGACAATTGCAGATTTATTCAGAGAGTTCTGGAAATACAGAAATGCATTTAGGTGAATGCGAGCGTTGTCCAGTGAGACTGTAAACATTTGCTGCCATGTCTTTCAAATAAAAATAAAAATGGAGAAATAGATATGCATTTTGTGGTAATTCCCTAGTGTAATGCCTACAGCGGTTTCATTTCCGACATTCCTTGTGCGTGTAGTTTTTGTGGAAACTGACAATTGCTGAGGTTCTCAGAACATTACTTTAGACGCAACCACTTTTCTACTTTGAACTGGAATCTCAGCCTCCTTCACCATCACCACACACACTTTTGAAGCTTCCCATCAGTTTCAAACTTCAGCTTCATCAAGTCACATTTCTAGCTCCTGGTTCTGCACTGTAGGACAAGAAACCACCATCAAAAGACTAGCTCATAAGACTGTGGCAAGGATAAGGAGACGCAGGACTGTAAAAAGAGCTGGTTTGGTAAAGTGGACAAAGACTGAGCTGAATCAGGAAGCCTACAAGTATTACTTCTTCCAGGAACTCACCATGGCCTGGTTCACACATAATGCTGTACTATAGTTCATTATACCATGGCTCAGCGTTATGTATGAACTCTGCCTAGTTGCTTAATTGTGGTTTGCCTATTGCAAGCAAATCTCAATCTGAAGCTGAGGTTTGTTGTTGGCTTACTAAACTGTGCTTGTTTTAACGATGTCAGCATCACACATGAACACATCCAATGTACAGGACTGTTGTAAGGATTACAGTAAGATTAACATACTGGAAGGCCTTTGAATACCTTTAGAATGCTTCATAAGCACTTAGTTTTCTTATTAGGCACAAAGCAATTATGAAAGTGCTATATACGTTATAAATGGAAATAGTTAACAAGGCAGTATTTCTGAGGGTGTCCAGGCAACAATCCTCTTTTGACAGCAGCCATACTGGAGCAGGAGGAGCTGCTGAGGCCCTAAATAAGCTAAGCTCCTTTAGTTATTTAAATAGTAATGTAGAAATCTAAAAACAAATTCAAGCAGTGCTTGGACCAGTGTGGTTTAATCATGAGCTGAACATACAGTGAACCACCCTCAGTGAATCCAGTAAGAGCCAGCGGCTTGCATCAACTCCAGAATTCTCATTTTATCCCTAGCAGCGTGCTTTCCATCTCATTAACCATTTTTAAGATGACAGAGGTCTCTGTATTTAAGCCTAAATTAATAGAGCCAATGTCTTCAGATTTCAGTGCAGAAAAGAAAAAGGAAAAAGAAGAACAGCCTTCAAAATTACCTTTCAATATACAGGGGATCGTTTTAAATTTAGATCATTTTCTCATTTTGCATGGGTAATCTCCAAAGCTTCACACCACAGACAATTCAATTCAGCATGTATATTAAGGGCAAATTTCCATTTCTTGCTAAAGCTAATAACCTTGTCCGCTCTGTAGGCAGCTTCAGTGTTAGTATTTCCAATGAGGGCAGCTCAGATGTATGCTACTATCAGTCATGTCTGCAAATGTGTGCATCTGAAGCTGTTTTTAAGAAGGGAAAACCATATGCTGGCAGGCAGCCAGCCACTTTTCTAGAGTTTGCTAAAGCAAAACACTGCAGCACCGAGTCCTTGACAGACAGAAGGTCCACCTACAGCTGAGTAGTTGCTTGCCCTGGCAGCACAAAATTGCCACTGAGGAAAGTATCTCAACAGTCAGTACTTTTTTCTTGCGCCTAAAGGAAGACCTGGCGATAATGTCATTGCAATTCCTCATCTTTTAAAGACTGGGGGAACTGGTGACAATAACTTCCTTCCCTAGAAGCATTGGAGCTGCTCCTCTGGACTCTTAAAAATTTTCTTTGCTAATAATGCTCTGCTGATCTTTATATCAGTTAGTGAGGCTTGAGGATGTGGACAAGGTGCTTGGATCAGTCAGGTCAACCACTTGTGTTTTGGATGCTTGCTCTTCTTGGCTGACAAAAGCTAACAGGGAGGGAACAGCTGGCTGAGCCAGGGAGGCAATTAATGCCTGTCTATGAGAGGGGATGGTCTCTGGCTGCTTGAAGGAGGCAGTGATAAAACCACTCCTCAAGAAACCCTCCCTGGATTCAAAAAATCCAAGTAACTACCAGCCAGTTGCTAATCTTCCCTTCTTGGGCAAGCTTCTTGAGCAGGTGGTTATGGACCAGATCCAGGTACCCTTGGAGGAAACTGATTTTCAAGATCCATTTCAATTGGGGTTTAGGACCAGTTTTAGCATAGAAACTGCTTTGGTTGCCCTGCATAATGACCTCTATCAGGAGAGAGACAGGGGAAATGTGTCCCTCCATGGCCTCTCAGCTGCTTTCGATACCTTCAACCATGGTATCCTTCTGGAGCAGCTGTCCAAGTGGGAGGTGGATGGCTCTGCTCTGTGGTGGTTCCAGTCCTACTTGTGTGGGCGTTCCCAGAGGGTGATGCTTGGGGAGTGCTCTTCGGCCCCAAGGAACCTGCAAGGTGGGTTTCTCAGGGTTCAATTTTATCCCCTGTGCTGTTTAACACCTACATGAAACTGCTGAGTGGGGTCATCTGGAGTTTTGGAGTACGATGTCAGTAATATGCTGATAACACACAGCTCTCTGTCTCATCTACAGGTGAGGCAGTGGATGTGGTGGACCTTTGTCTTGCCCCAGTAATGGACTGAACGAGAGCCAACAAACTGAAGCTCAGTCCCGATAAGACTGAGGCACTGTTAGTGGGCGGTTCACTTCCTCTGAACGTGCCCCTCTCTTGTATTTAAACAGGCCAGACTCCCTGTCAAACACTGGCATGGAACATAACATGCAGAAGGAACTCCACTAGATGTTTCCACACAGTAAGAGCTTCACAAAAGGATTTGCCCAACTGTGACATCCTTTTTTGTGTATAGTTGTTTTAATAAAAAGCTTTTAAACCAAAACATAACAAATACAAAAGGAATGTACAAAATAACTCAATACCAAAACAATACAACCATAATTTAATATTATGCCAAAAGAAGTTGTGCTGCGGATAAAGATATCCACTTAAATAAGACACCAAACAGATTTTCATTTAAGATGCAAATAGGATTTGCCACCTGCAATCTTATTTTGGCAGCAGACACTGCATAAGAAACAACTTGGCATGTAAATATTTAGATTGCTTTAAGTAGCTGTTCAGTTTGTTGCTTTACAGATAAAAAGTGATCCAGTCCAATATTGGATTCAAGAACTAATTCCTGATCTTCACAGAAAGTATGCTGCTGCCAACAAAATGCAAGGATCAGACACAATCCTTTTTAAAACAACAATTTTGTACCATAGTCAACATGCTTTTAAATTTCAGGTATTTCAAGCATCTGTATCAAGGCAAGATATGAGATGAAGGGGAAGAGCATGGGAAATTAGCATCAAAGGACAAAGGAACGAAACAATAAATGAATTCACTGGTCCAGTTTTCCCTACCTGTTGGGGAGGAAGCTTTCTAGCCAATATTCTAAACAAGCAGCGTCTCATGTGGCAAGATGGGCCTACTTTCATGTGGCAAATATAGCGTGCAAGCCAGGCACTTTAACAGGTGAAAACCATTCCCACAACACTCTATAACAGCACCACCTTCTGCTGTGCCAGTTAAGGGGCTGAAGGCAGAAAGCCAAGGCCCTCAGTACAGACCAGGTGATGCAAGTTGCTCCCATCCACCTTTGGTCTGTCAACTGCTCTTTTCCAACACATGCAGTGCATGCTGGGACTTGGGAGCAGGGAGGAATACCTGATCGGTGCCTCTACCATCCATCAGAGGATGGGAGAGCAGTAGCGTGTGATCAGTGGACTAAGGTGACTTGGCTAGTCTCCTAAATGTTCCTGGTAAATTAGAGTATTAAAAGCCTGGTGCCTCCTTCCCAAAGCCCAGGAAGCTTCTGCCCAGCTTAGGGGAGGAGGCGTGATGCTCACATGTGCAACACATCGCCCTCACATGCCAGTGCCTCTGGCCCTAACTGTTCCCTACAAAAAAATTCACGCCACGCCACTGTGGGATAGGATCCCAGAAGAGGCTAAGGAACATCCATCCACTGAAAGGATGGTAACAGAAACCGTATCTGTGAAGGAAAGGGGGAAATAGATGCCTGGTGGCACCGGGTAGCAGCCTAATGACAAGACTCAATCAGAGGAAAACATGCTTCCGAAGCCCAGCGCCAGCATATGCCAAATCACTGCCACCATGTCTCAGCCAGTTCCCTTTTACAGAGGAGGAATTGTGAGGAAAAGAGCCATGACCATTCCTTCCCAACATCTCTTATTAGCTGCCACACAAGTGCCAATTGATTTCGGATTGCCAGGAGATTATCTACATGAGGAGATGCTCAACAAGCCTTTTCCACAGAAGCAATTAAGATGGAATGCTGTTGCCTTGGCCCGATTAATTTCTTCTAACCTGAAACCACACTGAATAAATTAACAAAAATAGGATTGGGTGTGGTGTGTGGAGAGCAGGCAAGCCCTGGAACAGCAACACATTCCAGTTCCCTGGCTGTGACCCAGAGGAAATCCTTCAGAGACTCACTCTCAATTCCAAACATGTTAGGCAAACCTGTGAGTTTAGAATTCACAAGCAGAGAATCAAGCAGCAGCAGCACCAGCACCGTTGAGGCACTTCTCTGCCCCATTCAAGTTCAATTCTGCCTCTCTGGTGGCAAAGCCACTTCTCCCACTACAATTGATGCCTGCAGAAAGTTTAACAATTCCACAGTAAATAAATGCCTCCTCAATCACACATTTGCTTCTCCTGATAAGACATGGATTAATAATCCAGGAAGCTGCAATTAAGCTCAGTTTCAAAAGACGTCAAGGCAGGATCGTGGTTTGTTTCTGCGTAACAAGTCAAGATTCCTACCCAGCCCTAAACCAAGGTTTGCAGTTGACTTTTGGACCTTGGCTTATTAGCTATCAACAAATCACAATCCTGAATTCATACATCACAGGAAGCCAAACTTAACTGCTCACAGGAGGAGGAGCAAAGTCAGAGTGATTGAGCACCATGTCCCCCACTAAACCAGATTCACACTAAACCACAATAAACCAGAAGGCTGCACATTTTTGTCTACTGATCAGTTTAATTGATTAAAAAAACCCCAGATTTTTAAAAATGCCTGGCAGATGACTGTTTTTAAAAGAAAAAAAATAGTACATATATTTACAAATCTCCCCCAACTACGGTTTTATTTATAACTAGCAGCCTTGTAGTCAGCATTGCTCAGGAATCCTAAGACACATCCCCTGTTAGGGTGTGAAACCTAAGACGCTGGCAAGTTAGCAATGTCATGTGACTTTAAGTAGTCAAGCTCGTTAAGTTGTTAAGTTGCTCAGTATATAAAGAGTGTTTGTTTTCTCTGCCTGTGGGGCGTGAAGCAAAAATGTCTGAAAGCTCTGGTGGTGTTTCTGTTATCTTTCTGCAATAAACCTGTCTTTGGAAAGACAGGCTTCCCTGTGTCGTTATTTCTTTGCTGCTGAGACTCTGAAGCTTGTACTGCAACAAGAATCTCTGCACTGGACTTAATTAATGCTCTGCAAAGAGAACTGTTGCTGGTTGCGCAGCGGAAGCGTTTACTGGACCAGAACACAGACTCTCTTAGGTTATGGATCCCTCTATGTTTCTACAGCTGTATTGTGTGCAGAGAAAGTGAAAGCAGCTTTCGGATGAGAGAAGACCAGCTTGGTCGTAAATCCAGCTCTTAAAGGAACTGAGAGGCTGCAGAAAGTTGAGCGAGCTGCGTAAGTGAAGATTTACAGCTTCATTAGCTGCAAAAGGCTAGCTTGACCTCCCGTTGTGTTTTTGTTTTGTTAATAAAAACAGAGGACGGTGGTAGGTTGCTAGTGAAGAGACGGAGGGAAAGTTTAAAAGGCTTCAGAGGAGGCTGGAGGCGTCTGAAAAGTGAGTAAAACAAATCCCAAGGGGAAAGAGAAGCAAGGGCACACAGAGGGAGTAGCAGCAGACCCCAAGAATGGCAGTGGAAAATTTCCAGGTTCCCTTTACAAAGTTGAACTCTGCTAATTACGTGCAGTGGTCTAAGAGGGCTCAAGTCTGGCTGGAAGCCAAAGAAGTGTGAGCTGACTATGTCCAGAGGCGAAAGCCGTTTGTGGCTGTTGCAGCAGATGCCACAGCTGAGCAACAGGCTGCTGCACATGCTCAGAACAGGGAACATGATAAAATGGACACTAAAGCTAGATGCATGTTGATGGTATCGATAGACGATTCCCAATTACCTCATGTGGAAAATTTAAGGTCTGCATTTGAAATTTGGGAAGCTCTTAGGCGAATTCACCATAGAGCCACGCCCGGAGAGAAGGTGAACATTATACGTGCTTTGTATGAGTTGAAACTGAAGCCAGGGGATAGTGTGGTTGAACACACGTCACAGATGACTGAGTACTTCAACCGACTGTCATCTCTGGGTGTGAATTTTCCTGAAAATATTAAAGTTTATACTCTGCTTAGCAGCCTGCATGCAGGGTTTGAAAACTTAGTACTAACTTTACAAGTTTTGCCAGAGGACCAGCTGAATATGAATTATGTGACTGGTAGATTGTGTGAGCAAGAATATCAACATTATTGAAAACGTATTGATAATTCAAATACCCCAAGGGTTGGATGTTCAGATAATTCCCAGTGTGGGGGAACTAGCAGGCAGAGCTGTAAGGAAGCCTCAAAAGTGTCTGCTATGGCCAGCAAGTCATGTTTTCGATGTGGCAGCAGGTTTCATTTGATAGCAAAGTGTCCAGAAAAGCAACAGGAATTTCAACAGTCCAAGGCCAGCTTCCGGAGCTACAGGGGAAGACGATGTGAGAACTACAAGAATCAACGATCCAGAGGGGGAGCAGGTGCTGATAAGGGACTATCTGCAATGGCAGCACAACAGAGTCCTAAAAGGAGCCAACAAACCTTGAAGTGGATAATTGACAGTGGAGCAAGTCACAGTTTAATTCCAGCGACATCTAGTGGCAGCTTGATGAACTGCAAGACATTGCCAGTTGCAAAAACTGTGACTATAGCAGACAATAATAAACGAGAAATGAACCTTAAAGGCACAATTTATGTTAATTGTTTGCAAACTAACCTTCCTGTTTTTGTTCTTCCAGGAATGAAGAATGGACTTTTGAGTGTGTCATGCCTGGTAAAAAGTGGTTTTAAGGTTGAGTTTGAAAATGATGTGTGCACCATTTCGAAACAGGGGAAGGAGCTAGTTAAAATTCCCTGTGAGGATGGGCTTTTTGTTTTGGATGAAGAACAGTTAGCAGCAGGTAGATGTTCAACAGGTGAAGCGCAAGCTAAGTGTGTAAATAAGGCTCCTCATACAGGTTGTGCACATCTACTACACAGAAGGTTAGCTCATATATGCTTTAAGTATGTAAGCAAGATGCCAGATTTAGCTGAGGAGTGTAACATTAAACCCTGTCCAAATTTTCTGGATTGTTGTGCTTGTAAACATGCTAAGGTTAAGACATGTAACTATACTAGATCTGATAGAGTAAGCAAGAAACCCTTTGAACTTGTGCACACAGACGTGTGTGGCCCTATGCCAGTCAAATCGCTTGGAGGTGCGAGATTTATGCAAATTTTGGTGGATGATTTTTCTGAAAGAAAAATCACAAGCAGCTTCCATCCTGATGGAGTGGATTGAAGAAGTCGAATGTAAATTTGACACCAGGGTACGTAAAATACAATCCGATCGTGGTGGGGAATATGTGAACCACACGCTGGAGACGTGGTTAAAAAGGAAAGGTATAGTTCATAGACTTACCAATCCCTATTCACCACAGGAGAATGCAGTTGCCGAAAGAAAATTTCGAACATTACAGGAAGCCATTGCTGCTTTGCTGTTTGATTCTGGACTTCCACAGCGTTTTTGGGCTGAGGCTGCACTGTATGCGAATTATACTTTTAACAGAGTGTACAATAGCACAGTAGGCAACACTCCTTACTTCATGCTATTTGGGAAAAAACCAAAAATTGATCATCTAAGAGTTTTTGGATGTCGTGCTTATGTGCTGGTGCCTAGGGCACAACGTAGGAAAGGTGATCCTAGATCTAAAGAAATGGTTTTATGTGGTTATCAAGCCAACACAAAAAGTTGGAGATTTGTGAATGTAGAAGGCAATCAAACGAAAATCACAATCAGCAGAAGTGCGGAATTTTGTGAACAGGATGGTTGGAATAAAATTCATGGAAATCCTGACATACTATTTGATGTGGTGAACAGTAACAATGAAACTCAGGCCCCAGGGCAGGTATTAGTTCCAGAACAGGCTGAGGAATTTGAGTCTGAGGATGAGGATGAGAAATCGTCTAGTTCACCCAAGTCTGTAAAGTCAGAATCTTCTAGCTCTACACAAGTCTGTAAAGTCAGAATCTTCTAGCTCTAAAAGTTCACCTGTACAGCAAGAGAGACCTGTAAAGTCAGAATCTTCTAGCTCTAAAAGTTCACCTGTACAGCAAGAGAGTGTAAAGTCGGAATCAGAAAGTTCTTCAACTACTAGTGACAAACAGGGGACGACTAGTGATTCTGGGTCAGAGGGGGAAACTGAAGGAACATCACAGGAACTGTTAAGGCGTTCCAAGCGTACCAACAAAGGTAAACCTCCTGAAAGGTACCAAGCTATTAGTGTTTGGGCTGGTTTGGCAAATTGCGAACCTGAAAGTTTTGAGGAGGTTGAGCAATTACCCCAGGAGGAGGCCAGTAGGTGGCGTGAGGCCATGCAAAAAGAGTTGAATTCTATGAAAGAACTGGGTGTGTTTTCCATCACCAAACTGCCAGAAGGTACCAAGGCAATAAGTTGTAGGTGGGTGTACAGGATAAAGACAACAGCGATGGGGAAACCAGAGTACAAAGCAAGGCTTGTAGCTCGAGGTTTTACGCAAAGAAAGGGGTTACATTATTCCGAAGTCTATGCACCCACTACAAGGAGTGAAACCCTACGGGCACTATTAGCAGTTGCTGCTCAGAAAGGGTTCAAAGTGAATCAATTTGATGTCTCTACAGCTTATCTTCATTCAGACTTGGCTGAAGAGCTCTATATGGAGCTACCGCCAGGATTGAAAGTTGGTAAATCAAATCAGATATGGAAACTACATACAGTGGTGCCTCGCAAGACGAAATTAATTCGTTCCGCAAGTCTCTTCGTCTTGCGAGTTTTTCGTCTTGCGATGCACGGTTTTCCATAGGAATGCATTGAAAATCAATTAATGTGTTCCTATGGAAACCGCCTTCCCCCGACCTCTTCTGGCGGGCGGCATTTTAAAATCGCCCGGGACAGCGGAGGACTTCTCCGCTGTCCGGGGCGATTTAAAAGCCCCTGGGAAGGCAGGCAGGGGGGACAAAGGCTTTCCCGCCCCGCCGCCGGGCTTCGGGACATCGTTCTGAAGCCGGGCGGCGGGGGGAGGCTTTCCCGCCCGGCCGCCCGGCTTCGGGACATCGTTCCGATGCCGGGCGGCGGGGGGAGGCGTTCCTGCCCCACCGCCCGGCATCGGAACGATGCCCCGAAGCCGGGCGGCTGGGGGAGGCGTTCCTGCCCCACCGCCCGGCATCTGGACGATGCCCCGAAGCCGGGCGGCTGGGGGAGGCGTTCCTGCCCCACCGCCCGGCATCGGGACGATGCCCCGAAGCCGGGCGGCTGGGGGAGGCGTTCCTGCCCCACCGCCCGGCATCGGGACGATGCCCCGAAGCCGGGCGGCTGGGGGAGGCGTTCCTGCCCCACCGCCCGGCATCGGGACGATGCCCCGAAGCCGGGCGGCTGGGGGAGGCGTTCCTGCCCCACCGCCCGGCATCGGGACGATGCCCCGAAGCCGGGCGGCTGGGGGAGGCGTTCCTGCCCCACCGCCCGGCATCGGGACGATGCCCCGAAGCCGGGCGGCTGGGGTAGGCGTTCCCGCCCCACCGCCCGGCATCGGGACGATGCCCTGAAGCCGGGAGGCTGGGGGAGGCGTTCCCGCCCCACCGCCCGGCATCGGGACGATGCCCGGAAGCCGGGCGGCTGGGGGAGGCGTTCCCGCCCGGCCGCCCGGCATCGGGACGATGCCCCGAAGCCGGGCGGCGGGGGGAGGCTTTCCCGCCCGGCCGCCCGGCATCGGGACGATGCCCTGAAGCCGGGCGGCGGGGGGAGGCTTTCCCGCCCGGCCGCCCGGCATCGGGACGATGCCCCGAAGCCGGGCGGCTGGGGGAGGCGTTCCTGCCCCACCGCCCGGCATCGGGACGATGCCCCGAAGCCGGGCGGTGGGGGGAGGCTTTCCCGCCCGGCCGCCCGGCTTCGGGACATCGTTCCGATGCCGGGCGGCGGGGGGAGGCGTTCCTGCCCCACCGCCCGGCATCGGGACGATGCCCCGAAGCCGGGCGGCGGGGGGAGGCTTCAAAAGCCGTCCGGGGGCTTTTAAATCGCCCCGGACAGTCCCGGGGCGATTTAAAAGCCCCCGGTTAGGCAGGCAGGGGGGGCAAAAGTCTTTGCCCCCCCTGCCTGCCTTCAAAAGCCGTCCGGGATAGCGGGAAGCGCTTCCCTGCTATCCCGGACCGCTTTTAAAATGCTGGCGGTGGGGAGCAAAGCCTTTCGCCCCCGCCGGCCTTCCTGGACCTCTTCTGAAGTCCGGAGGGGGGGGGAAGGCTTTGCTCCCCACCGCCAGCATTTAAAAAAAGGTCCCCGAGATTTCCCTATGGGCTTTCATCTTGCGATGCAAGCCCATAGGGAAAATCGTCTAGCGAAGCGTCGCAAAAACTGAAAAACCCTTTCGTCTTGCGGGTTTTTCGTCTTGCGAGGCATTCGTCTTGCGGGGCACCACTGTAAATCTATTTATGGACTCAAGCAATCTGCTCATAATTGGAATGAGTGTTTGAATGACGTTTTGGTAGGCATTGGTTTTAGCAGGAGCAAGGCTGACAATTGCTTATATTTCAGAGGTTCAGGAGATGCTCAAGAATCTTTGCTTGTTTATGTAGATGACCTGATTTATACTTCAAAGACACAAGAACAAGTAAAAAAACTAGCCAAAGAGTTAAATAAACACTTCAAAGTTAAGAATCTTGGTGATGTGAAGGTCTATCTTGGTGTTCAGATAGATAGGACCAAAAATGGCAGTTTTCTACTGAATCAAAAAGGCAAGTGTCAGAGCTGCCTCTAGGTCCCAGCTCACAGAGGACCAATAACGTACAAAGTCTTTATTGAAGATTAGTTTCCATTTCCAAACCGCAGCGTGCAACTCCACGTCTAGAACTTAGACCGGCGAAGCTCCATCTGAGTCTCCGCCCCCTGTACACCAGTTTAAGACTCTAGCCTTACTCCACCTCTTCCGTTGCTCTTTCCTCCTCTGGGTCCTTCTGCCCCCTGGGGTTTCCTCCTTTCTGGACACTTCTGACGCTGACCCCCCTGATTCTTGCCCCTCCTTTCGGCGGGCTTTAGGTCCTGGCTCCCCATCCAGGCTATCTGCTGTGCCGCTCGCCTGTACATTTGAACTTGGCGCGCGCGCCCAGCCGGCAACCTTCCTCTCGACCGTTTCCCCGCTCTCCGATGGAGGCGTGGTCAATCCTGACTCATCTCCTCTCGCTGGTGGTGGGAACACTGGTCCCGATGCCTGGGACTCCTCCCCCCCACTGCGCTCTGGTGGGGAAGCTGGTCCTGATTTCCAACTGCTGCTCTGGGAGTCCCCGCTGGCCCCTTCCTTCTGGGGTCTCCCCCTTGGCACCCCCCCTTGCCCTGGCCATTGGCGCTCCCTTCTGCGAGTCTTCCGATTCGCTGGACAGACTCCAGGAATCCCTCGGGCCACTGTCACCCCCTACACTGCCCTCGGATTCCTCCCCCTCGCTCTCCATTTCCTCCCTCCTGTGCCTCTGCTCCTGAGCCCCTGACAGCAAGATATTGCAAATGTTGAAAAAGTTTGGCATGACGGAGTGTGCAGGTGTTAGAACACCAATGGAAATGGGTTTTGTAAAAGACAATGAGTTCAAGGATAGTGCTGAATTCAAGCGTGCTGAAATCTTTCAGTCAGCACTGGGAAGCTTACTTCATCTTTCGCAATGGAGTAGACCTGATATTGCTTACGCTGTTAACTTACTCAGCAGAGAAGCTTCAAAACCTAGTGTAAATGCATGGAAAGGAATTCAAAGAGTGTTGAGATATTTACAATACACCAAAGATTTTTGCCTTGAATTATCTTCTGAAGGACAAGCACACATTACTTCTTAGGCAGATAGTGATTGGGCAAATTTAAAGGATAGAAAATCAGTGTCTGGCTGTGTAATAAAATTTGGAAACTCTCTGATTGGGTGGAGATCCAAGAAACAGAACCTGATTGCTTTGTCGTCAACAGAAGCTGAGTTCTGTGCCTTATCTGAGTTATGTAGAGATCTAGAATTTTACAAATGCTTGGCACAAGAGATGTATGAAAAGGCCATCACTCCAATCACTGTATGGGGTGATAATCAACCGTGTCTTAAGTTAGCACAAAATGGGCAGTTTAAAGGTCGTACAAAACATTTGGATATCCGCTTTCAAAATGTTTGTCAAACGTAAAAGCAGGAATTGTTAAATTAAATTACTGTCCCAGTCATGAAAATCAAGCTGATGGTTTTACAAAACCGCTTGGGTTTCAGCGGCATGAAAACTTTTGAAGAAATGGGTCTGAAGTAATTTTGTTTTTGTATTGCCAGCGAGAGGGGGTGTTAGGGTGTGAAACCTAAGACGCTGACAAGTTAGCAATGTCATGTGACTTTAAGTAGTCAAGCTCGTTAAGTTGCTCAGTATATAAAGAGTGTTTGTTTTCTCTGCCTGTGGGGCGTGAAGCAAAAATGTCTGAAAGCTCCGGAGGTGTTTCTGTTATCTTTCTGCAATAAACCTGTCTTTGGAAAGACAGGCTTCCCTGTGTCGTTATTTCTTTGCTGCTGAGACTCTGAAGCTTGTACTGCAACAAGAATCTCTGCACTGGACTTAATTAATGCTCTGCAAAGAGAACTGTTGCTGGTTGCGCAGCGGAAGCGTTTACTGGACCAGAACACAGACTCTCTTATCCCCCACCCCCCAAAAACTATATAGTTTTGAAACCAGTGAGTAAAATCAGGGCAGTTTGAAAAGGTTCAGTCCACCATCTTGATTCAAAATGGCATCAAACTGTATTCATAGGCAAAAAAAAAAAAGAAGAAAAAAAGCTCATGAATCTCGAGAACCATCTAGGCAAAATGTGGTCATGATATCATAAGAGATGTCCAAATGCTCTGTGAACAAACAACTCTTCCCAAATACATAGTCAATTAACCAATTGTAGCTGCATAAATTTGCATGTACTGAGTTATCTTTAACTGAGCAATAGCTCCAATTCCTAGGCTTTATTAGCACCTTGATATGAATGCCAATCTGAGACTTTTTGTTACAAGGCCAAACCAAGACACCTGATTCACACAAAGCTAAGCCAGGTTTTATAAAGTTGTGCTTTATTAAGCTATGGGCTGTTGGTGTGTGTGAACCCTGCCCTGCAGATTAAATGTGATTTATTTCCTAACAGTTATTGGCTTAAAAACCTTCGCAACAAAAGGTGCATGCTTGAGCTGCAATCCTAGGCACAGGGTAAGAAAGCCACTCTGCACACAGAAGTACAGTGAGGGGGATCAAATACTTTCCCCCCTCACTGTATAGAAATGAAATAAATCTTGGGGGGGGGATGGCACCTAGACATTCTGTTGTGGCGACCGTAACATAGTTTTATAGTGCCATTTGGCAATTACCTTATAAATCTGAGTTTCTTACCCTGCAGGATGTGTCCCTCAGCTGCTCTTTAGTCTAATATCACGTTTTTCTCTGAGTGGCAAATGTATTTCATTCACACGTTTTCAGGTGCCACCATCCTACCTGCCCAGCCGGTGTAGCCAGTGCAGTCCCTGGGGTCCGCAGACTTCAGGCCCCTTTCCATCTGCTGCAGAAGCTCCCTGATCTTATTGTTCAGGTGCTGAGTGAACTCAGGAGTCAGCTGTGAGTGTTAAGAGAAATACTGTTGTTATGTCTCAGCAGACACAGTGTGGCTTATCAAGTTGCAGCAAAACAGCATAGCGGGATAAGTGCTTTAAAGCGCTCAGCACTTTTTAAAGAAAACTGGATCTCTTTCAGCAACCTCGAGAAAATAAAGAGCTTATTACTCAGGCAGCAATAATTAGAGAGAGACCGAGAAAAGCCCTACTCACGATCACTCCATACCTAAACTCATTCACTTGGGAGTAAAGCCCCACTGATTTCAATGAAGCTTTTGTCCAAATAACTATGATTAAGAACCCAGACATAAATATTGAAAGCCATATTCTCTCCCCCAACGGTAACCTGCTTATCCATGCCTTTATTACCTTTAGGCTATAGCACTGCTGTGCTATACCCTCAGGGAACCCTCTAGCCTACTCAAATTCTAAACAGTAGATTCTGCTAGTTGACTGCAGTTTGACAAAAAAGTATGGGAATGGTACATTACAATGTTGTTTGACGGTCTGCGCTGACTCGCCACATATCTACTGCAAGTTAAGTTGCTGTGTGGGACATTGTGGGATACAGCAGTGTTTGCTGTCGTAAGCATAGTCAAGGGTGCCAGGGGGCGTCAGCCAAGCCCTATGCCAAGTCCACTGCATTATCCCTAATCAGGATATGTGCCTCCCCTGCACACTTTCAATGTTCACTGTAGCAAAAAATGACGTCTCTGTGCTGCTGTGTCTAATGGTTCTGATACTCAGGGCCCTGGAAAGTGATTGCTACACCGCAAAACTTTGAAAGACAAGAACCGCATGTATGGTGGCGTTTACATGCCAAGTAAGCAATGGCCAAGGTTCTGTGGCTCCTTCCTTCACTGCTTAGGATCACTGGAATCTCCAACTTCCAGGAAACAGCAATGATGGAGTTTCCACACTGCTGAACTTAACACAGAAAGGAACTCCTGAAAGATTAGTCGCTACAGCCAAACTAGATATGATGGGGCAGTTTGTTCCTTTTTCTTTTTCCACATATAAAGCTGGGAGTGGGAGGGCTCTACTTTATACTGGTGGAAGAGGATGGCTGATCTTTCTCCCACATGGCTCCCAGTTTGGTTCAGTTCTGGCACTGGAGGCAGGGAGTGCTTGAAGTGATGGGAGTTGGAGGAGGCATGGCAGGGGAGAATTCATCTCCACTCACCCACACGTAGTTTTTGAGACAAGGATCCCCCTGTTTTATAAGAGCAGATATGTGGTGAAACACAGCCGACCCATCACATCCATATCACAATTTTTTGAACACCTGTACTCAGTTATTCTGCTTTTAATCATACTTTCTGAAAATGTGCTAAGTAATGATTTCACTTTTGAATAAGCCAAGCATTAATCAAGATATTATTATTATTCTTTTGCTGTAGTTTGTCGAGCTGCAGAAGTTTACTACTCGAACCATAACATTTTGTTTATTCCTTTTCGCTTTAACAAAATATAAATAAATTCTGACTTTGCAGAATTTTACAGAATGACTTTGCAGGCCATGGTAAAACTCCTTAAGAACAATCTGTCCCAATGGAGTGATCCTCTCAGCCCTTCCCCACTGAAGCATCTATGTATCTGTTGCCAAAGGCGAAAGTGAAGTGGTGTCAATTAAATAATACTGATGAGAAATTTGAAGATTGGATGGGTCACTGCTGTAGCTCCTGCCTGCTAGAGACCCGAGCTAACAGTTCCAAAAATCTTTGGCGAGTCCATTCAGTTTAACACTCCCCGCCCCGCACCCCAAGCACTAAACTTATGATGCAACCACTGAGCAGTCTCAGCAAGTCCTGCATAATGCCATCAGTTGGAAGGCGTTACTGACACAGGAGAAAGTATGCACTATGTTTGTGTGTGCGTGTTTGAACAGGACTTTTATTAGGGATCATATGCAGGTAACCTGTAAGGAGCCTCAAATTCAGCTAGTATGGATTTCAAATTAATGGCTGGTCCATGGACAAAAGGCCTAAAAATAAACGCTTGCATTACATTGCATTTTTTGCAATAATCCTGATAATATCATAATATAGAGTAGACTACCTCACTGTTGTGACAACAGAATGTCCTAAAAGTTATTATCTTGAGAGATATGATATTAAAAAGGAAGAAGTGCCTATCTGAACAGCAGAGCAATGCTGTAAAAACAAATATATTATTCTCTTTACATTCGGATTCATGAGAATCACAGGCACTCAGCACAGCACATTTTTTCCCCAAGTGAAGTTATAAACATTCACTACCCTGGCCAAAAATCCTATGGCATTTTTTTTCCTCTATGGGAAATTTGAAGTGGTGATGCAGAGCGTCACGCCCAGGGGCAGTGACGGAACAATTACAATTTCTAGCTTATTGGACAAGTTCTCATGCCACACCCTTCTCTGAAGGTAATTCATTCTTTTCATCTTAGCTTTTCAGCAGTTGTAGTAAAATGGAAACCATGTTCCTAATCTCAAATTCATTAAGGAATAAGCAATATATGTAGGCAGGCCTCTTTATTCTCAAGATTAATGCTTAGTGTGAAGCTGATGACCTTTCCACTGAACTTGTATGGTGGCTTGTTCTAAAACCGGCTTGGCTTAGATCAGGCTTCCTCAACCTCGGCCTCGGCCAGATGTTTTGAGACTACAGTTCCCAGCATCCCTGACCACTGGTGCTGCTAGCTAGGGGTCATGGGAGTTGTAGGCCAAAAAACATTTGGAGGTTGAGGAAGCCTGGCTTAGATAAAGGGGCTTTGAACACTTCACTGGGAAACCAGAACTTTCCCTTTGACTCCTCATTTTCGTTGTAAGCAAACACGTGCACACATACAGGTTAGCACAATAGTTGAAACCCACCACTCCTAGTCTTTATTAATTTCACCTCTTTAGAACTATTAAAGCACACCATTTCTCTGATCCAGGAGCCAAGGCTAAGATTTAGCTTCATTAGTCAAAGAGGTCTTTTGAGCTTAACTCGTGCATCTGACAGAGCCTTTCTTCTTGACGTGCAAAACCTCCTAGCAGCTTGAAAACTCTTGCCTGCCAGTCCCTAAGGGACACACATTTTCCCCTCACTAGTGGATCTGTAATGGAGTGATCAGCACCGGTACTTTTGAGAGAGGAACCGAATGGTGGTGGTGGACAGGCAGGGCCAGCTCAAGACATGATGGCACCTGAGGAAAACCAGAAAATGGCACCCCTTTCCAGCGACAAGGAAGAAGAGGGGAGTGAAAATCTACCCTGGGAACGAGGGTGGAGGGAGACAAGCAGCTCCTCCTATTCGCCAGGAGGCCAGCATGGCGGATGCTCAGAAGAGCCAGCCTCCAAGGTGCCAGGGCGGCAGCCGCAGCACCAGCAGGCATTCCCGGGAGGCTGGATCTGCTGCCCCCGTGGGTCCTGCCGCCTGAGGCAGTCACCTCATCTTGCCTCACGCGTGGGTCGGCCCTGAGGACAGGGCAGATGGTTCTGGAAGGTAAAGTAACAGGTTTCCATTTCTAGTTAGAAACCAAGCACCTTGTGACTCTGTTGATGAAACAAAAAGTGAGGTGGTTAGAAATTACTATCTGAGGCGGCGGTATTCAAAATAAGACAACAACAGAGGCTTCAGGATTAGATCAGGTCGATTATTTCTAATCCTGAATCGAAGTGTTGCAAATAGCCCAGTGGGCACCGCGTTGGGCAAGATCCTCCTGCACTGCAGGGGCTGGACTAGAGCAGTGTTTCCCAACCTTGGGTCTCCAGCTGTTTTTGGACTACAGTTCCCATCATCCCTGACCATTGGTCTTGCTAGCTAGGGATGATGGGAGTTGTAGTCCAAAAACAGCTGGAGACCCAAGGTTGGGAAACACTGGACTAGACGCAGTGTTTCCCAACCTTGGGTCTCCAGCTGCTGTTGGACTACAATTCCCATCATCCCTGACCATTGGTCTTGCTAGCTAGGGATGATGGGAGTTGTAGTCCAAAAACAGCTGGAGACCCAAGGTTGGGAAACACTAGAGGACCCTTGGGGTCCCTTCCAACTTTACCGTCCTGTGACCCTCTCAAGCATCACCCAAACCACTTCTTCCGCCTTGTCCCCCCGCCACAGATTCCTGTAAAAAGCGGAGCTTTAAAGCACCACCAAAACTCACCCTCCCCGCAGAGTCAAAGTATCCGGCGGCCAAGGATTTGTCATAGTCTGCGAAGGGATTCGGGAAGGCCCTCTGGGCCATGGTGGAAGCAGCAAACCTGCGGGAAAGAGAGAGAGAGAGAGAGAGACAAAGCCACGCACGGGCATGCACAGGTCTAGGCGCAGCGGGGAGACCACGGGGGCGGGGGCGGAGGAGCCTTGGGCCCCGCTCTGCGCAGCAGCGCTGCCACGGGAAGAAGGGGGCAAGGGGGGTCCGGAGCCCGCCCGGAGACGAGAGCCCAGCGCCCAAGCGCCTCTCCGGCCCCTTCCTGCCGCGCCGACCCGGCCTCTTAAAGCGACAGGCGCCGCGCAGACGGAAGCTGGCCGGAAGGAGCGCAGCAGGCGCGCAGCTGCTCCCCGCCCTGGCTCGGAAGCCCGAGGCCCCAGCGCAGCCCGCCAGGCGTCACCCGAGCAGGAGAGGCTCAGCCCGCTGCCCTGGGTCAAAGGCTGGGTCCTCTAAGTGGGGTGGAGTCTCCTTCCTTGGAGGTCTTGAAGCAGAGGCTTGACCGCCACGTGTCAGGAGTGCTCTGATGGGGTTTCCTGCTTGGCAGGGGGCTGGACTCGGTGGCCCTTGGGGTCTCTTGTTCCAACCCTTCTACGATTCCACGAGAGCGCTGCAGAGTACCTGCAGTCTCTTGCTCTCATAGCTTGTGAAATGCCATCCTGGGCTGAGCTCAGGGATATGGGCTGTTACTGTATTTGAATGGATTTATGCAGGTGGCACTGTGGGTTAAAGCCTCAGCGCCTAGGGCTTGCTGATCGAAAGGTCGGCGGTTCGAATCCCTGCGGCGGGGTGCGCTCCCGCTGCTCGGTCCCAGCGCCTGCCAACCTAGCAGTTCGAAAGCACCTCCGGGTGCAAGTAGATAAATAGGGACCGCTTACCAGCGGGAAGGTAAACGGCGTTTCCGTGTGCGGCTCTGGCTCACCAGAGCAGCGATGTCACGCTGGCCACGTGACCCGGAAGTGTCTTCGGACAGCGCTGGCCCCTGGCCTCTTAAGTGAGATGGGCGCACAACCCCAGAGTCTGGCAAGACTGGCCCGTACGGGCGGGGGTACCTTTACCTTTACCTATGCAGCAAGTAAAATTCCTGCTGGTAATTTTTTTCTCAAACCATGACAGTTTAACAGAAAACTAAAATAAAACCTGGTAACCAATCCAAAAGTATGGCTTTTACACACAGTTTTCTGGCAAGGGACCAGGAGGTAAAAAAAACCAAACCCCTAAAACTGGCCCGCCCCTGGTTGACTGGCAGGCCCTGTGGGCTACCTGGGGATTGCTAAGAAAATAATTCAACTGGATTTTTTTTCCATCTCAGGCCCGAAAGGTTGAAGTAGTATTTAGCTTATATTGTTTCCTCAGCACACATCAGAGATCTATCACATCTGAGGAATAGCATGCTAAGTGGAAGGAGAGCTCTTCCTTTGGCCTGGTCTGAAGCTGTATATAAAACTGAAGAAAACAGGCTGTAGGATTGTTGTTTTCTAAGAATCACTCCTTCAGTACACACAAGGAACTCAGGTAAATAAAGGCTGCCCTGTTCTTTTCTCCTTCAGGGAATATTCTACTTGCAATGGATAATTCCCATTGCCTGTATGTGTTCAGCAGTGTTTTCTCTCAGAGAAATGGGAAGGAGGGAATGGTTTCATGTGTAGATTGGTGTGACTCTGTGTACATTGGAGCCTCATGCAGTCTGACGTGTTGGCTACTGGTGTTTCATGAGCTGTAGAATTGGAGAGAATGTCTGAAAATTGATTTGGTGGTGAGGATCATTGTTTCTGTGCCCTGTGCAGCTATGTGCCACATTTTCATGATCTCTGCTCAGATAAACCACCCCATATACACTTACCTCGTGCATATATTCACAGTTTCTTACTATATTACACAGTTTCTCCCTTCGCCACTTCTCTGGAGCAAATTTCACAAAAGCTCAATTATTCTGGCAGAAATAAAAAAAGATGACTGAACCAGTTTAGGAGCACATAACTGTAGACTCTCCTTCACTGGAGGTTAGAGGTTGGCTGGCCATCTGCCATTGATGCTTTAGTTGAGATTCCTGCATTGCAGGGGGGGTGGACTAGATGACCCTCAGGGACCCTTCTTGCTCTTCAGTTCTATGATTCTATATTATTAACTAGCATCACTTTATTTTGAGCGCTGCTATTTGGATCACCCTGGTTTAGAACCTCAACTGCTGTGGCTGAGGTTAAAAATGTCCTGGGCATTTGCTCTTCTGCAGTTGTTGAGCTCAGATCACTATACTTCAGCTCTGCTGCTGATTTATACAAATAACCTTCCATGTCATGTACTTGGATTAAAGCTGGATGTGCATTATTGGTATTTTCAAAGAGATTGCATACGTACTTCCTGGAGCGGATCCAGTGTAGCTGCCTGAAATTGGGACAGCTGCCAGAACCTCGGTGCCAAGACTGCTGTGCTAGCTATTAAGGGGCACTCAAAATGATGTCTGTCAGAGGGTTCTCAGTCATGTGTGAGGTGGTAGAATCATAGAACCATAGAACTGTAGAGTTGGAAGGAACTCCAAAGGTCATCTAGTCCAACCCCCTGCAATGCGGGAATCTGAACTAGATCATACATGACAGATGGCCATCCAACCTCCATTAAAGGAGAGCACATTTATGGCACCAAGAACTGAACACAGTATTCCAGATGTGATCAGACGAAAGCAGAATAAATCAACTGATTCTGGATTGTATCCAACTAAGTTCTACTCGGAGTAAACCCATTGAAATAAATGCACCTAAGTTAGTCCAATACAGTAGTACCTCTGGTTACGAACTTAATTCATTCCAGAGGTCCGTTCTGAACTCGAAACCGTTCTTAACCTGAGGCTCGCTTTTGTAATGGGGCCTCCCGCTGCGCGTGCACCTCCGACACGCGACTTCTGCTCGCATCTCGAGGCAAAGTTTGCAAACAGGAGCATCTACTTCCGGGTTAGCGGAGCTCATAACCTGAAATGTGCGTAAGGAGTACGGTTCGTAACCTGTAGTTAAATTAGGGGAAAGACTGTAGCATCTGCTTTGCGTGTTGGAAGGTATCGAGTTTGATCCCTAGTGTTTCCAGGTGGGGCTGAGAAAAGACTCCTGCCTGAAACCCTAGACAGCCACTACCAGTTTGAGTAGAATCATAGAATCAAAGAATGGTAGAGTTGGAAGGGACCCTGAGGGTCATCTAGTCCAACCCCCTCTAATGCAGGAATCTCAACACACGGTCCCCCCATCCAATCTGAAACCATACCAAACCCTGCTTAGCTTTGCAAATGTGCTAGCAGTGGATAACAGTGGGCTAGATGGACCGTTGCTCTGGCTTGGTATAAGGCAGGTGCCAATGTTCCTAATTTCAATGACTCAGCTCCAAGTATGAGTAACTTGGAATGCAACCCTCTGTTTCAAGTGGTGGTGTATTCAGCACTGAAGCTCTTCTGAATTGTCTTGGTTCAAGCATTAGATATGGGAAAAATTGTGCCGCCTCAAGCCATTTATGCCCTACATGTCTCTTTTTTCACTCATTCCCCTTTTTATCTAATATTTCAACTCAGCTGAGTGTGATATCCAGGTATTAAGAGACAGCTGGCTCCTAGCAGTACCCAAACATTGTTGTTCTGTAAGCTGCAACCAGAATTACAAGTGACTTTCCACACGTATTTTTCAAGTATAGTACTTTTTCACAATGCCTTGTTCTGTTGCACTTGTGGGTATAACATGGCTATATGGATGGGAAAGTTAAAATTCTCTGAGCGCACTATTTCCCATCCCATTTTTAAAAATCAATCATTTTAAGAAAAGAAGAACCAATGATGTCATTATTTAACAACAATGAGTAAATACTTGCCTTTAGAGTGCCAAACACTTTAAAATGTTAAAACAAAAAAATTCCTTCCAGTAGCACCTTAATGACCAACAAAGTTAGTTCTTGGTATGAGCTTTCGTGTGCATGCACACTTCTTCAGATACCAGTCAAAACAAAAAAATTCCTTCCAGTAGCACCTTAAAGACCAACTAAGTTAGTTCTTGGTATGAACTTTCGTGTTGCAACAATGCAACAATGGTCGTGACCAGAAGGTCAGGGTTTTGTTTCTTGAAAACAATATATTTTAAAAAATAATTATTACTTCTACACAGTATTTCACAAACGTGTTTGTTTAAAAATCCCATCTAGCATTAATTGCTAGAAAACAAGAATACAGAGATAAAATGACACTCACTGGAAAGGTCAAAGTGCAGGTGTGGCAAAATGATGATAGTGGCAGGGAGTGGAGATGGCACAAAAACAGTGGAAGGAGGTGGGAGAAGAAAACAAACAGGCAATTTGGGATAGAACCCAGGGAGGTGCAGAATTCAGGAAACACCTATAAAAAGCTAAAAGGACACGAGAGAGCTAAAAGGACTAAAGAGTGCAAAGAAGGAGGTTTGGGCAGTTCTGGGTGAAAAAGCCCAATGGCACACCAGCAAAAGAGAATAAGATTATTAACAGAGCTAAAGCCTGTGGTGAGAGGGATCCCTAAATCTTTCAGAGATTAGGAATCTTCTAGGCAGACTTGGAAGTAAGAAAGTGCTCTGGGGCTTTGAGGGATCCCCTAAAAAGAACATTTGACACTTGACAATACATCACAGCACACTTCAAAAACACACCTGGTTTAAAAGACCAAAGAGTAGAGCTAGGGCATTTTATATCTGCCGGTTTTGTGCCACAATGCTGTTCTTTCACAACAGATGACAAGAACACAAGGAAAGCACAGGTGGTCAACAATTTGATGATGGCACCATATAGCTGCCCAGTAAATGGCGAGTGAACAAAGTGCAACAATTCCACACTAAATGTGTAATGTGGAAGCACCCCCACCCCTCCCCTCACACACAAAGGGAGGGAGGGAGCTATAATATATTTATCTTTTGTGAGTAACAGTACTGACTGCACCTGTGCAGTTCCAAAATTCAATACTTTCTCCAACTGTTTGGGCCCATTGTGGCTAAGGCAGAATTTCTTTTCCTATCCATTGTAAAATATGTGCATGCAAGTGATGTGGCATGTATTGCATTTAGTTGATCTCATTTAAAACCAGGTGAACTGATATCACATCATGACATGACTAACTAAAATCCATTGATTTAAGTAGAAATCAATGCCAAGTATGACATAGTTGGATATAACCCTTAATCTTCATCTTTACCAAATCTTAAACGGATCAGCTCTCTTCACATGGTACATGGGCTGGGGACTTCCGGGTTAGTGCCAAATGGCGGAGTTCCTCCGACCGGAGGAACGGGCTCCGTGGAAACTGGGTCTTCCTGCCGCGGCGAAGGTGGGGACCCGCTAGAAATCCCAGGTGGAGGAAGCCTGGGAACGTGGGGTTCGGCAAGGCACCAGGAGCGCCTCCCCTACTCGCAGGGAACCCCATTTTGGGGCTCCGGAACGAAGTGGGGTGAGCAGCGCGATGCTGCGAACTGATTGCTACTTTCACGGAGGGAAGCCGCATAGCCATTGCCGGAGAGCGCTGACTTTTTCCTGTCGACAATTGGACTCTAAACAAGTACCCGTGAGTAAAAACGGAAAATTGGATCAAGAAACATCCTAATTTGGCACAGAAGCGGGAAGGTTCAAAACAGGAAGTCCGCCCTCCGCTTTTTGTAAATAGACTGAAGCAAAAACCTTGTAAGCTAATAGCCTGGAAAGTTGTTTGTAAAGGTCGAAATTTCCTTCATCTATAACCACTAAAACCCCCTTGGAAGCAGGAGAAAAGGGGGGGGGGATTTGACTGTTTAAGCCTGCAGGAGAGGGAGTAAAAAAACCACACATGGTACAAGGGCTTTATCCTCACATACCCCAATGTAAATCCACACCCCTCCCCTTTTTTCCAAGTCTTTCTTATTTGCTTCTCAAGTATACCAAACTGGTGAAAATGCTACTTCAAATTTTCTTCTTTCTCTCCAACCCACTCACCATATGTATGGTGATCTCATAATTTTTCCCTGGACTAATTCATCCACAATCAAAATGAACCCATCTTGGTTCTCACCCTTAACCAGTAGGGATTAGCACTCCACACCTTAAAATAGATGCTGAAAGAGCAAGAGAAAAATCCAACCTTATGTTGTGGGTACAAGGGTGGTTAAACTGCATTGAGGGTCAGCCACTTTAATTCACAGTATGTTGTCACTTACCTATTTCTTGGTGTTGATGCAGCAGTAGCCAGTTGAAAAAGATCTTGGCAAAGGAGCCATTGACCACACCTAGCCAGCATGACCCAACTGCCATGGAATGCTGGCCAATTTGCTCTTCGCTTGTCGGCCTTTTCATGGAGATAGTTTCTGTTCTGTTACACCTACCCAATGGAGCCTACAAATCATAATTCTCCTTTAAAACCTCAGTTGCTATATTTTTCCAATATTTATATTTTTCAAATAGGCACGAGAGAAGATAAGAACATAAGAAGAGCCTGATTAGTCAAGTATTATGTGGCCAACCAGTTGCCTATGGGAAGCCTGAAAGCTGATGAAGATACATATTTTTTATTTTGTTTGTTATTAAACTCATTATTTTTTAATTTTGGGGAAAGTTTATTATATCTATATAATATCTAAACACTGCAAACAATAGACCAAAGTGAAAAAACACAACAGAACAAAAATAAAAGCTGAAGAACCCCAGTGAACCATTTAAAATAGAAAGTTCAGAACAGATAAAGTCAAATATTGTGCGGATATGATAGCAAAATACTAATAAACAAAAGTGGATTACTATTTTACAGTCTGAAAAATAGCTCCAGAAGAATTATTGACAAACTAAAAATGAGTCATAAGTACAGTATTATTTTTGGTGTCCAGCTACTTTACAATGATGTGTATTTTCCTAAGCAATCAAGAACATCTATTATTTCCTATACAAAGATATCTCTATATATTCCGTCAGTAAAAAGACCAACACAGCTTTCAAACTCTTTTATCTTAAAAAGACAACAATCACAATTTAAAATGATGCCAATGTTTGTAACTAATGCTATTAGCAAACAGAGAGTTGTCCCAATAGCCTTTGGATAAAATATATGGTGCAGGTGAGAAAGGACAATGTCTTCCTACTTACCTTTGCTACAAACAAGTAAACTCACAAGGAAGTTTCAAAATTGAGAGCTAAGTCCAGTGCATGACCTACCCTCCTACATTCCTCAGATGAAAATAGATACATTATATTCTACATCAGTATCACTGTTAGTTGACTGCTATTTATTGATTTGGGTTACAGATAGGTAGCCGTGTTGGTCTGCCATAGTCAAAACAAAAAAAATTCCTTCCAGTAGCACCTTAAAGACCAACTAAGTTAGTTCTTGGTATGAGCTTTCGTGTGCATGCACACTTCTTCAGATACACATTTGATTTGGGGTTTCCTTTTCCCCTCAAGCTTCCCTAAAAGCAATACATAAGCTCAATGATTTCTGTGCTTAAAATACAGCAGTTTCACATGTTTCCTCTAATAATTTTTGTACTTGACCAGCAGGAAATGCTGCAGCGTGCCGTGGCATCGTATGATTGTCTCCGCAAGGTGGTGTTTGGTGAGTGTTGTTCAGACCTAAGGTGCCTCAGGATCGGCTCCTCAGCCATATGCTGCCCAGTAGCTCAGCAAAATGTGCATTTCCTTTCAGTCAGTACAGTTCCCCAGGGCTGGCCCACCCATGAGGTGACTGCCCCAGGCAGCAGAGTCCACAGGGGTGGCAGATCCGGCCTTCAAGGAACGTTTCACTTGCTGCTGCCTCCGCTGCCGTGGTGTCGGTAACAGCTGCCGCATGCGCCTTGGAGGCCGGATCTGCCGCCACCTCAGCGGCCCCCGCCATGCTGCCTCTGCAGCAGCCTCTTGGTGAATAGGAGGCGCTGCTGGTCTCTTTCCACTCTTGCTCCCTAATTCCTGATATAGATATTCTCTCGCCCCTTCTTTCCTGGCCAAGGGTGGTAGTGCCATTGTATGGTTCTCCTCAGGTGCCGAAATGCATTGGGCCAGCCCTGAAATTAATACATGCGTAGCCCCCTATGGTGCCAGGGCAAGTCCTTGCTTGCTACCCTCTGCTGTGAGGGATATTTCTCAAAGATGGGTAGGTTTTAAACTCCTTGAGAAGCCATTTAAACTCTATGCTATTTTCCTGCAAAGGCAAGGGAGTCTCAAATATATATATATATGCACTTCTTCATGCCAGGATCCAAGTCAGACCATTAATCTACTTCCATATATGCAGATTTTTGAAGTCCTGACAATGGAGGGCGCTGTAGCTCCATGCCTTTAAAAGACCTAGTAAATGTTTTGAAGAAGGATATGATAGTCACATGAATACATCCTCACACACAAGGTTGCTTCACGTACTGTGTTAAAGCTCCTCAGAGAGAGGACAAAGATAAATTTCTCAGGCTAAAAATTGGAGCAGCCATTTGGCTGAGTTAGTAGATTTGTTACATTTCCCCCCTGAGAATGTTTTACTGGCCGACGAAAATTCACCTCCTTTCTAGGTAAACAGCAGTGTAATGGAATGTATGCAGCAGGAATTTGCTGTCCAATTTAAACAATTGTCCATGCCCCGAGGCACATCTTTGCCTACTGTGTATTTATGTGTAAGTTAAACCAACAAGCTGGATGTATGCACACTGAACCTCAGCTGCAGCTTGTTATCAGCTTTTTCTGGGGCAACCAAAGAAAGCAAACAAAATGTTGTAATTTTTGCCTCTTCTGGGGCAAAAGGAATGAAGCTTTGGGTGAGGTGATAATTGAACAGTCTTGATGCATAGACAATGGGGAGGGGAGATATTCAACCCACAAAATGCTCCTTCCCTCAGACATGGGGGAAATTACCCTGTGGTGGGCTGTTCTAAGCCTTAGCACTTGGAGAGCAACCACCTGCAGCCCATCATTTTGTGAGGAGAGAAGCATTAGTAAATGGCACAGTGGTGGGCAACCAACTCTATGGTGAGAAAGTTATTGGTGTCTGAGTTGGAACTGCCATTTTTACTATGTCACCATTCAGGAAATTTCCCATTGAGCACTGCAGGCTGGTCCATTGAGGCAACCAGGGCTTAGCCTTGAAGCTGTGCTAATTGGAGTGGCGGAAAACATATCCGTTTATAGAACATAGATGTTACTCTGATTGAAGGAAATAAAATTTGACGCTTACAATACAAGCACTAAGTCTGCCTTTTCAGTCATGTTAAGGACTCCTACTTCTTCGCATCAGCCATGTGAGGTAGGCCGAGTGGCCACAAGGCAATAAGTGAGGAAAAGTAATGATGGGTAAAGACAGTTTTTAAAATGTGGAACTGTACATGCTCAGAGTATTTTTGATGTTGTTTATCAAGGCATTGTGTGTGTGTGTTTATTACCAGTTTCCCATCACCTTTTTTCTGCTTGTGAATGTTCTATTTTATACAGTCACAGATGCTTGTTTTCTCTATTTTAGAATTTAAAACGGCAGCCAGCTTTCAGCCAGCCTGCCCAAGATGGATCCCACTCTCCCTTCTTCTTTTTCTCCTCCTTCTTTTTCGCCTTCTTCCCAGTACACCTTGCTCTAAAGACTCTCTTTTCCTGTGTGGATGTTCGAATTCACATCCCATCACCATGGCAACCTCTGTCTGCCAGGTCCAGGCTCTCTGATGGGCCACAAACTCCTTTTATAATGTTAATGCCTCTATCCCAGGTGAGACCCTGGCTTGGACAGAAAGCTTAGTCTGTACTTTCCCACTGGCCTCCAATCTTCCCTTCAGTACTCCAAGTAATCAAAATCCTATCATTTATTAATTTCCAGGGTTTAGCCCCCACCTCAACCGATAACAGTATTCTGTGTGTGATCTTGCTTAAAAGTTATATAGATATCCTTTTACTGATCCTTTAACACTTCTTTTTATATTCTTTATTTCAGAGGTTTCCTAAACATTTTCACCGGTGCGGTTTGCAGGGGTCAGCATTTTTTTCCGGCAGGGGGCTGGTCCACTGTCCCTCAGACCTTGTGGGAGGCTGGACTATATTTTGGAAAAAAAAAATATATGCCCCACAAACAACCCAGAGGTGCATTTTAAATAAAAGCACACATTCTACTCATGTAAAAACACGCTGATTCCTGGACTGTCCGTGGGCCAGATTGAGAAGGCGATTGGGCCGGATCCGGCCCCCGGGCCTTAGTTTGCCTACCCATGGTTTAGGGACATCCAGAAAGCCTGCTTTTCTCCTTTGGTCTGTCCTTATCCAAGGAATAGAAAGCCATTGCAGGAAAATTGCTTGCCATGTACGAAGGACAGTAGTAGGTTTCTTGAACTTGTTCTCCCCAGCTAGGCTTCTTAGTAGAAATACTGGCTGATATGAATAAACTATTCATGGCTGGGCCTCCAATATAGGTAAATACTCATTTATTTAAAGTCTAGTCAAGGACAGGATTATATTGTTTCTGCATGCTACAGCAAACAAGCCAAGGAGATCCCTTATTACAGCCTTCCAGACTTAAGAAAAGGAAATAAAATAGACCTTGAACAGGATGTGGAAGGACACATTATTCTTAAAGCGTAAAAGGAATGCGTAGCTTCAGGGCAGACATCTCTCTCCTTTTAAATGCTGCATACGGAATGCCTCCCAATCTCCCGGTTTCTTATTTGAGCAAAGTCCTTGCTTCCAAGATAAGCCAGTATCAGGAGAAAAAGGTCATGCAAACTATTAAAGCAGAATGCACTTTGTTTTAAATTAATCAGTGCTATAATCACTAATTGTCATTATTGTGATTGTTTATTTATGTATAAATGAGTTTCCACTTGGAAGAAAGGCTTCAATGGGCTGCTGGGAAAGATATATACGTAGTTGGAGCAAGGGAATTAAAGGTTAATGTTCTGCTACAATGAATGGCAAAGGATCTGATGTGAGAGTGTTGGGGCAAAGGAGGAGCCTTATCACTTGTCACCATATCTATGGCTAGTAAGAAATTTTACCAGGATGAGATAGCTGCTGATTCTGCTGGCTTTCTGTGAAAAATAGATTACGATCTGTTTGCTTAAGTATATTTTACCAATAGCTTCCCAGATTGCAGGAAACATACATCATTGCTGCTCATGTTTAAAATTCCTGTTATGTTTTTAAGTAAAAATTTATTAATTGTACCCTGCCCATCTGAATGGAGACAGCAATTGTTGACTGTCTTACATGTCACATGCATTTAATATGGTAACTGCTTTGAGGTTTTATTACCATCAAATAGTATATAAATGAAATAAATAATTGTGGGTGCCATTGTAGTTGGTAGCCTATGTTGGAGAATATATTTGCCAGGGGCAATTGGGCATGGTTTTATTTCAGGCCGTTGAACTAGATAGATTTTGAAGCTCAGTTATATACCAAGCCATAAGGCTGAGAATAATAAATGGTTGAGCTAACAAAGTTTTGGCAGCCTTGTGAGGTGCCTTCCTATGTGTGGTTTGCTATAGACTTTTAAAGATCACCACACAGAAACAATCACTCAAATATTTCATTGAATGTTCATTCACGCAACCCACAGACTCAATGTGCCAGTTTGACCACACTGGACGCTCGCTTGCTCCAGTTCTCTGCTATGGCTGTTCTTGAAGGAAGATGAAGTTTGGGGGTTGTTAAGCCATTTTGAAATCCTTACCTACTTAAGTGTTCTTTGAATATTAGGAAGGTATTTCATGTATCGTCTGTGTCATCTGACTCTGCTAATCCTATTGGCAATGGAGTTTGACCTATTTCTGAGACCTTGGTTCCTTCTCTTATGATGAAGATAAGAAAAGAGTCTTATCTCGCTTGCGTTTGGAAAGACCACAGGTCTCATGTTCATGGAGGAGCAATTGGCTTAGGCCCCTAATACCAAAAGCACTGCAAACAAACACCCTGGTCATATTTGAAAAAAGATTTTGCTAACTTGGGGAAGAAACACAGCCACAAACACAACTGTGATGGTTCCAGCTAGGTGGTCTGTGATTTCAAATTCATCTACAAGTAGCAATAAGCTAAATCTTAAATGTAGAGCTTTCCTCTGTGTTTACAAGAAGCTGAAAAGTTGCTGAAGTTTCTTAGCATGTGTAAATTACATGTTCACACAGCAAAATCAACCCCATGTGCAAAACGGTGGGATCATCAGGCTAATTCCTACAACAAAGTTTTTCTTCTTAAAGTGGGTGAAGTGAACGAAAAAGAAGAATATAGGTGCAGAGAGGGGGAGAATAGGAGCTCTGAGTACACCCAGTGCCCATACTATATTTATTTAATATTTGTTAGCAGAGGATAGTAGAGCTGAAGTCTTTGGTGGTGGCATAGGAATACTATATTCTCTCATAACATTGTGAGGGAAGGTGTTCTGATAGACACACCCTCCTTCCTTGGCTCTCTCTGTTTAGCTACACTCCTTCATCTTTGGCCCTAACCCTTCTTTAAATAAACTGTATATGAGGTAACATCATATACTCAACAAATGTACCCCTGAGCATGTGCAGAATGCTTTATCCCCACTCAAAGAGTGCTTAACTTTTAAAAAATAGAAACAGGAGGGCTAATTGGAGCTTTTCCCATCTTCACTGGGAGTCCTACACCTTCTTTCTGAGTGGAAATACACCTGCAGTTGTAAAGTCTGCACATTCTCAAAGGTACATTTATTTGTTATGTATTGTTAATAATAATACAATTTTATTTCCTATATAGTTTCTTTTAAAAGGCGGCATGGCTACACTGGAGGGCCAGTGTGGTGCAGTGGTTAAGAGCGGTAGATTTGTAATCTGGGGAACTGGGTTCGCGTCTCCGCTCCTCCACATGCAGCTGCTGGGTGACCTTGGGCTAGTCGCACTTCTCTGAAGTCTCTCAGCCCCACTCACCTCACAGGGTGTTTGTTGTGGGGGAAGAAGGGAAAGGAGAATGTTAGCCGCTTTGAGACTCCTTCGGGTAGTGATAAAGCGGGATATCAAATCCAAACTCCTCCTCCTCCTCCTCTTCTTCTTCTTCTTCTTCTTCTTCTTCTTCTTCTTCATTGCCAAAAATGGGAGAAAATGGTGCTAAATGGAGGTTCCCAAAGTCTGCAGGACCCAAGAGCAACAAAGAGATTTTTCTCCTACTTCAAGCGATTCTCTTGCATGAGATTTTCTTTCAATGTACACCATTATTTATAAAAAGGTAAAGGTAAAGGTACCCCTGCCCGTACGGGCCAGTCTTGACAGACTCTGGGGTTGTGCGCCCATCTCACTTAAGAGGCCAGGGGCCAGCGCTGTCCGAAGACACTTCCGGGTCACGTGGCCAGCGTGACATTGCTGCTCTGGCGAGCCAGAGCTGCACACGGAAACGCCATTTACCTTCCCGCTGGTAAGCGGTCCCTATTTATCTACTTGCACCCGGAGGTGCTTTCGAACTGCTAGGTTGGCAGGCGCTGGGACCGAGCAGCGGGAGCACACCCCACCGCAGGGATTCGAACTGCCGACCTTTCGATCGGCAAGTCCTAGGCGCTGAGGCTTTAACCCACAGCGCCACCTGCGTCCCATTACCATTATTTATAAGTGTAGACTAAAATTGGAGCAGATCACTAATTGTCACATGAATGTAAAATGCATTAGCATCATCATATGTTTAAAAGAGAATAGTGGCCCAATTAAAAAAAAAAAATCAGAGAAGACTTGGGGGGGGGGGTGTCAAAACAAGAAACCAGAAGCACCAATTCATGAACGTTATTACTGATCCACAGTAGCTCTAACTAGCATGTCATTTTAGTACCAGAATATTTATGAGAGTCATTTTTCTTGTTACTAGACCAGAAAATATGCCTTCTGATTTAAATTTGTGTTACATAAGAATATGGTATTTCGTGAGTGACCTTTTAATTAATGTTTTAGAGGAGCATATCTACTATTCCCACATCTCCTGTATGAAAGTTACACTAATATTCCTTGTATCATGCATATTGTATACTGCTTGCAATATCAGTGTTTCATTCTACTACTGTTATATGCAAAGATGCTCTCCACTTAAACTTCTAAACTGTTTGCGTGAATTTGGTTGGATTTTGTCCCCTCTTTAGTCACTTCCATACAACTGGTTTATTGAGCTTTCATCCTGATTTGCTGGCACAAATGTCGCTGAGAGGTTAGATGATTTTGATTCCATACCTCCACCCATAGCTGTCAACTTTCCCCTTTTCTTGCGAGGAATCCTATTCGGAATAAGGGAATTTCCCTTAAAAAAAGGAAAACGTTGACAGCTATGCCTCAACCCCATCCCCAGTTCTGTTCTGCCGCCTTACTTGATCAACATTCTGTGTCATTGATTTCTTTTGGGGCTGTTTCTGGAGGTCCCCCCATGTTGTTGTTTTTAATGGAATTCATACTGTGCCCTGGAACAATCTAAAGTTTTTTTAGTGCCTACAAATCTTGATTCAGGGTGTGTGTGTCACTCGCGGTGTCAGTGGCTTTCCTGCGCCGGGTGTTGGCAACCCACACTATGTCGCTGTTCCTTGGTCCCCCACCCCAGCCAGTGTTCTATGTCCAATGAACACACCCAGTTCTCAATTGGCCTGTTTTTGGTACCCCTTCCATGTTATTCTTTATTTTTTTATTTGTCAGTGGGGAGAAGGTGGGGGGAGTTCTGAAGCAGATGTTTCTAGACTGAAGCACAAAGGGGGAGGCTGGGAAGCAAGTGCAGAAGTCCTTAAATTTAAAAAAGGGGGTGGGGGGAGAGAGCTTTGAAAATATATTGCCCCCTTCTCCACAATTCTGGAGTTGCAGAATAGGAAGGAGAGCCATGGTGCACCCGTTGTGGTTGCTATGCTACTCACTGGGTTAGCGATCTGGTCTTGCCCCTAAGTATGACTCTCCTTGCTCCACTTGTAGGAATTCTGATGTACCAATATGTTGCCTCCAGAAGTTGTAGGCCACAACTCCCATCATTCCTGCCCCAAGGCCACGCTAGCTGGAGTGGATGGAAGTTGAAGTCTAACTCCAGTTCCAGTTCCAATAACATGCTAGCTGTTATTATAATACATATTTCCCCCTTTCTTGTATGTGAAAAAAAAAACATGAGCTTGAGGTCTGTCAAGTGTGAGTCTGTCAATTTAATTTCACTGTTAGGAAAGTGTTGATGTTGCTCAAAATGCAATGCGTGCCATTGCTCTCTGCAATTGATGGGCAGTGTAGGAATATGTATCTCTTTTGCCTCCCAATTCTGAGTGGACCGGAGTGTGTTGTTGAAGATACCGCTTTTTCCCCTCAAATACTCAATTTCTGAAGAAGCTATTAGTTTCTTAAGAGGAGATCTCCTTGGTCAAACTTTGAAATTCCTACCTATTTATTGGCAAATTCAAATAAGAACATTATCAGATCTATGACTGGCTCCATATTAACTGTATGCAGAAGCTGCCAAAGTGTTTGGGCTGCGGATGCTTGTACTCTTGATTATATTGGGTGTGTTTGTGTGATGACCTTTTATTTGTGAGGATGTTTTCACTTTTGCATTGCTGTGTTCTTTATTTCTAATGACTTTTATTTACAAATGACTTGTAGGATGGGAAAACCAGAGGATTCCTCAACCCTAAAGAGAGGCTTTTGGGGGGAGCAATGGAATATATTCAGGGTGGTGCAGAAAAGGCCCGCTGCGTGGAGTTCTGCTTGTCTATCTCTGGATCCAGATATACCAATATAATATAAAATTGGTATATTTGCACAGATTTATTTGATGTGCCCAATAAAAGCATATTTACCTAGAGAAATATCTACCTAGGTTTGTGAAAGTACAGGAATGCACTTAGGGAAACTGTTGGTATTGGTGATCTCAGTTTGTGGAATGAGGCAATGGGGAAGGGCCATAGTTCAGTGGTAGAGCATCTGCTTTGCATGCCAAGGTTCCAAGTTGAATCCTCGCCATCTCCAGGTAGGGCTGGGAGAAACCTTGCAGAGCCGCTGCCAGTTAGTGTAGACAGTATTGAGGCTTAGATGAACTAATGGTCTAATTTGGTATAGGGCATCTTCATAGTTTTTGTATATTCAGCTGTGTACCAGATTGCAGGTTGTATACATTGTCCCACAGAATTTAATGGGAACCAATGTGGTTCTGTTTCTTCATCACAGCAGAACAAAGGTATGCAGAAAGTAGACAGTGGTCCACCAGTGGACAACTGGTCAGCTTCCACAAGATCATGTATTGGGCAGCTGGGATCTTTGCAAAAATGTTGGAAAAGGTTCTTCTTGGTATACACCAGCAATACAATTTTAATTCTCTTAGCCAAAGAATGCATGCTCAAGACACAAATGAGCTCTGCCTTAACGATTCTGTCTATGCACTCTTACTTTGCTGATTTAACACACATTGTTGAAGGATGTGGACTCTAGTAAAACAATAAAAGAAAAAGTAGACCTTGCTATGTAATCCTGTAGCCAGACAGACTCTTTGGAACTAGCCAATATAGCAAAATGTTTTCTATCTAACATAATCTACAGTCTGTAGTAAGTGCGAGTTGTAAATTGTCTCTAATCAGCATGACTAACATTAAGTGGAACTTCCTTGTCTTCTGATTTCACAAATTTACACAGCTAGCCTAATCCAAAGCAGCGGGACAGATAGTCCCTTGCAGTTCCCTGGTGCTTTCCAGCAGGAGTGTTGCTTCTGCTTGGCCTAGGACGCATCTTCAGGATACCCTTTTATCTCTCCAAGAATTGTGTCAGACACTCCTCTAAGGAGGAGCAGAGAGGGTGGAGTCAAGCTGAAACCTTTTAATGGAAGAATGAATGAAAATGCAAAGCAAAAGCTGCCAGCTGAGTCAATAGACCAACTGCCCATAAAACTTTGCCTCCATATACATGGTGGGTAGTCTCTATCCACCTTAAGAAGATAATTTTTATTTTGCCACTTTCCCCAAGATGACAAGAATTTTGACAACTTGCAAAATGGTGAAAATGGTGAGAGGGGGATTTGGTGTTTTCCATAGGAATGCTCAGCATAGCCGATATTTTTCAAGAATTGGTATCCGATCACTGAGTATGAAGGTAATTACAACTTCACATCATCTAATTGATTAATTCTCTCTCTCTCTTTACCTGAGTCTGTAACTAACATGCTAAGAAATAGCTGACCAGATAACCTTGTGTATGTCCAAACAAATCTTTGAGCAAAAGTAGGGTTCCAAGTTCCAATTTATTAGAGCCTGTTGACTGCAGAATTGTTGACATAGCAGATATTTCTTGTGTGTACCCTGATTTATAGGATAAATTATGCAGGACTGTGAAGGTTCACAAACCTTGTTAAATACGCAGAGGTCTCCAAATAACCCTGGGAAGTCTTTGGGTGAACTAGCAGGCTGTCGCTACAGAAGCACAAAAATACCCGCTTGTTTAATCTGAAGCCACTTCTTAAGAACAATACAGGAATACTGGACATCAGGGGTAGCAATTCCTTTTTCACACACGGGTCTTCAGCAGTAACTTTTGTGATGCATTTACACACTGTGCCATCAATTGGCGCATGGAAGAATGCCTGCTTCTATAGGCTCTGTGTTTCTCTGGTTGCACTATTTATTATTTTTTTAATTTCATTTATTAAAAAATAACTAGAGACCACAGGGTGATTTAGAATGTGCTAAAAATATAATATACTTTGTAATATACTTACAAAGATACCTCAAAACCATTTTTTGAATCATCACAACCAGTATAGCAGCTGGCTACCTAAATGCATAAGCATAGCACAGCATTTAGGAGGACTTTAAGCCTGTTTGATTATCCCAGCCAAAGCAGAGTTAAAGGGACAGCAGAGGTGGTTCCAGCATCCAAAGTCTACTGGGCGGTTGCCAAGCCATCCTCCTTGCATACTGCTTCCTTTCTGTGCACTTACCGGTACCTTATACGACGGCATATGATTCAGCCATCTTCAGTCTGAATTGGTGAAGGGCTTGAACTTCCCAAAACTAATGGTCCCAGTGTGCTGGTAGCAATTAAAAGATGCAATATTAAAAATAGTTTAAAACAAATAGGGTGGGCTATATAAGCAATTAGCCAATGAAATCATATGCAGAGACCATCAATCATATAGTCATGAAAGCCTGGGAGAAAGATGAATCTTCACATATTTTCTTTTTAAAACCCCCATTGTTGGAGGAAGATGTACATCAGGAACCAGGGGCCAGGCGTAAGAATTGTTGCGGAGGTGTTGATATAAGGGTGCTTCCCAGATTTATTTATCTAGTACAGACTGAATTCAGAGGAAGGGCAAGTGGCTTGGTTTTAGGGATTGAGGGAAAGTGTGCAGACTTTCCATGGCTGCTTATTCCTCGGGTCTTTGTGTTATTTTGCGGTTAGCCTCTGTTGGCTGTTCCTGCTATCTGCTGCTGTATGAACATAGAACTGGCGTGTCTTCTGTTTTTCCTATCCTCTTAGTATAAAGCAACAACCAACACCATTAGTTAACTGTGGGTAATCAGTGGGGACAAGTTGGAATGTGGTAATTTGCAGTGATAGGGAGGATGCCAATGAATGGAACTGTAACATCCCCTGTCCACTGACCATGAACAACAAACACACATGTACTTGAACATATGGTCTCATATACACCTGTGCTAAACACTCTTATATCATCATTACATATGTGCTGCTTTTCCATGGTAAACCATGGTCAAAGTGGCAACAGCATCTAAAGTTTACATAAGACAACCTAATTCACTATCAGTAATTAGAAGGCATAACAGAATTTAAATAGTTACATAAACAACAGGCTAATGAAAACATTTAATATTAATAAATGTAGAATATTAAACAATCCACTGATGATTCAAAATTAAGTCCCAACAGTGAAAAATAAGAAAGAAAATAATGCAGGTAACAGCAAAAATAGTGCATCCCTGAAACTAAATCTTGACACCATCAACAATTCCTTAAAAACACCCCACCTCGATGATCTCTAGGTACTTTAAACAACAGGAACCGTCTTTACAGCTGGAGTCAGGCAGGGCCTCACCCCACCAGGAGATGTGGGAATAGATCAGACAGAGAATAGAGACCCAGTCCTGCTGGAATGCATTTATGCACACCATGTATTGCACATTTAAAAAATACTGGTGAAGGGAAATAGATCAGAAGCAGGGCACCTCTTTGCCCTCCCTCTCTACATGCCTGTTGCTCGGTCCCAGCTCCTGCCAACCTAGCAGTTTGAAAGCACACCAAAAAAAGTGCAAGTAGATTAATAGGTTCCGCTCTGGCGGGAAGGTAAATGGTGTTTTCGTGCTCTGCTCTGGTGTCGGTGTTCCATTGTGCCAGAAGCGGCTCAGTCATGCTGGCCACATGACACAGAAAAACTGTCTGCGGACAAACGGCGGCTCCCTCGGCCTGTAAAGTGAGATGAGCGCCGCAACCCCAGAGTCGTTCGTGACTTAACTGTCAGGGGTCCCTTTACCTTTACCTTTACACACACTTGTGGAAATAGGACAGAAGGATATCCTTCACCTACATATGAGTAGTGCAACACAGGAGCTGCAAACTTACGCAAGATTGTGGCTCCACTTCCACTGTGATTTTTTTCCAGCTCACAGCAGAGAAGGGGGCAATCTTGCGTACTAGCTGTTCTAACATTGCACTGCTCACATGTCAGCTGCTTGCATGATCAGTTTTCTTCCACAAAAAGTATAGCCAGAAGTTACTCTCAGTTTCTAACACTGCCTGCTGCAATTGCGTTTGCCTCACTGGGTCCATATTCATAATACACGATGGTCTCTTGCATTATTTAGACTGCCTTGCTCCTTTCTAACCTCTTGGAATATCAGAAGAGACAGAAACGATGGAGGGTGACACCAAGGGGGCTGTGAGCTGTGTGGGAATAGGATTACAAAGGCTGATCAAGCTGAGCTATGATTTCCTGGCTGAAAGAAAAAGTGCTGAGCACTGTAACAAGTTCCTAAATGTGTTGTGACAGGTCGTTTGCAAGTGTAGTCATGTCTTCTACACAGCCTGCATCTGGATCTTCTTCACAGATCAGCTTTAGTGTCTCTCCAGCTAGCATGTCAAGAAATATACGAGCTGAAGGAGAGGTGTCATTGCAAGCATGCCTCATGAATAGTAAGGGCTACTAATGTGCGCTTTCATAGAATCATAGAACTGTAGAGTTGGAAGGGACCCCGAGGATCATCTAGTCCAACCCCTGCAAGGCAGGAATACACAGCTGTCCCATGCGGGATCAAACCTGCAACCTTGGCATTATCAGCACCACCCTGAAACCAGCTGAGAGCAGCAGGGGGACGGCCAACTCCAGCCTGGAGCTTTTGTCAAACTGTGCCAACTGTGTCCTTTTAATCCTCTGCCCATAAACTCCCTCTCCCAGACTCAACTCCCTTGTGGAGAACTTAAAGAGCCGACCCTCTTGCCTGAAGATGGAGACTGTAGCCTCATGCCCCGTGCAATCCCTGCAGTGCTGGACCACTGAGGTGTGGTGGGAGACATTTGGTTCCTCAGAGGAGGGTACCTTTGAGGGTCCTGGTGCTACAGGAGGCTGTTCTGTAGGCAATGTCAGCCAGCCCCAGGCTCACTGGTCTTCTGATCTCTAGTAGCAAGTTCAGAGCCCTGAACCTGGTCTCGCCTCTCAGCTTGTGACGCTGCAGCCTCAGAAATGGTGTCTTCATCATTGCAGGAACTCCAGGGTCATGACACGTGCTAAGAATTTCCTGTGATATCCTCTTGACCACCAGCCCCCATGAAAATGACACAGTACAGTTAAATCTGTGGCGTTTGCCCAGATTACTTCTCCAGGCCTATGTGTTTTCTACCTTGTCTTCCCTTAGGTTCCTGTATCTCAGGCTGTTGCTGATTTTTTCAAATAAAAGATTGTTATTGATTTTCTACAAAGGCCATTGCTGATTTAAAGTCTCTTTTGCCCCTCCCCCTTCCAACCTCTGGACTTCCTGCCCATTGAGGCCAAGCTACATGGTAAGTGGAGAAGTGTACTTAAAATGCAGCCAGGTTGTTCTTTTGGATTGAAGCTGGCTTGGGAGAAAACACAGCTTCTCCTAAGAATCCACAGGATAGACATGGTTTGTGGCTAATGTTGTGTGTACACTGCTCCCCAAACCCTCGGTAGGAGTGCACTGAATGCGGAGTAAAAATGAGTATATACACAAGCTCAGCGTGTTTCTCTTCCCCAACTTTCTTTTACTTTCGGTGGAGATGGGAAATGGTCCCACGATGGCACCACATCATGCTTTTCACCCCTCTGTCCCCAACCACTGTTTCCAGGGAGTCATGGGATGTATAGATGCAGATCAGGAGGGCCTACTTGTCTTCCTATAATGGGCTGATTTGGGTCTTGGCTTCCCTGACTCTTTTCACTTGGCCTATCTTGGCAACTCAGCCCCTCCTGCCTCCTAGAACCCATGTGGTGTTTTAGTTCCAGCAAAATCCCCTTGCTGGAGAACATTTCATACTTCCCAGCCTAATTTTCAAGCGAGGTGGGCAAATAGTAACTGAACTTAAGTTTACAAGTGGAGGCTCACATGACAGAAACGCACCTCCATGCAAAATAAATAAATAATTCCTGCACATAGATGTTTCAATACAAAGGAGGAAGGTCTAGGCTTTGTCTTGATGTACACAATTAGTCTAGCCCAATTAGTCTATTTTCATTTATCTGTTTACACTTTGCTTTGGATCAAGACTGTGAGAAACTCATGCAATAATACCTGAATAATAGAAAATGGTAGCATTCTCTTCTGTCAAACAAAAATGTCAATGCTAAGATATGTTTCCAAGACCTATCAAAATTCAAGATAATGACCGCTCCCCGCATAAAACGGGGGGGCTCCCTTTGTGTGGACGTGCACAGCCCCTGGATCTAGAGCGGCTCCATTAGCACAGGTATGGCTTCACCTTCCCCCAGGTGGGATACCTGGAGGTCTCTGCCTACCTCAGTCAGTTGTCCAATCCTGCTTGGGGGAAGCATTGCCAAGGAGACCAGGCCAAATAGGGGAGGGACTACCTGCCCACCCAACAGAGGGAGGATCTTACCTGGGAATCCTCACTTGGCTCCAGAGCTTCTCCCACCCTACCCACCCTCAGTTAAGTCTTATTTTGCAGCTTAGCTTTTCTTCACAGGTATGCGGGCGCTGCTACGTCAAGGTCACTATTGAAGGGCCAGAAAGGAATTCCCCTGCATTGGCAGGTTTGGCCTTTCCCGTAGCAAAACGTCACAACTTTGGCAGTATCAGGCCTTGGGCAGAATCCTTTAGTCTATCTTCCTCTTTGCAGCAGCGATACCAGGGTTCCGTTAAAGGGGTTTCTGAGGGGAGGCTTTGACCGTACGCCGAGAGGTCGTCATTGCTGTCCCCTGTGACGGCGGAATAATGGGGGCGGCTATCTCTGCTTGAACATATGTTCTCCAGAGCTGCCCCCCCCCACACTGGATAACCCTGATGTTCCCTAGGTCCCCGGCTGGGGACTGGGGAGGGATAACGCCCAATGCCTGAGCCAAGGTCTACCCACATCTGAAATATAATAAAGTTGTGGCCAATTTAATCCCATAGCACGTTGTCTTGAGTTGTTATTCCACATGACGGGGGGCCGCCTAGGGTCTGGGGGACCCTATCTGTCCACGCAATGCTCTGCTACTGTATTCCTATGACCACCAGAGGGTGGAAGTCAGCTACATTTTTATTGGCAGAAAGAAGAGAGGGTCAGTACCAAAAAGAATGTCCCCTGCAAACCTCAGAATGGTGTTATTTGTAAAATAATTATTTACTGTATTTATATGGGCTACCCAATAACATGTTATCTGAGCAGCTCACAAGAATGAAATGATTTCCAGAGGGATAGCAGGGTAGATTGCTGCAGGGAAAACAACAAAGAGTCTAAAATTACAAGAGCAAGACAAATAAAGAGCAGCATAAAAATATTTGATGTGACCAACAGGTTTCAACATGTTGCAATGTAATTTAGCTGACATTTTTTCTTCTCTGAAAAACACACAATAAGTTGTTAGCAATCCAGTCTTTTTCGGGGAGGTCATTAGTTGACTCATCTGTCGTAGTGTGGTAACAAAGAGATGGTTTTGGTTCTATGGCTTGTGCCTTTCCAAACATAAGTGCCCCTGACATGTGTTGAAATGAGATGGATTGTGTTTATCAAATGTCGCAAATCAAGTCTATTTATGAGCACTAAGCCAAGGTAGCAGCTCATTTGGGGAGGAGGGAGCTGACATTTTTGTTAGGCTAGTGGATACTTCTATGTATTTGTGTCAGGAATTTATCATTTCATGATCTGAATCAAAAGCTTGGTTTCCACGGGAGACACTATTCTGAACTCAGTGTGATCAATTGATTGTAGCCTGCTATGACACCTTCCCCGTTAGCTTTTGTCATAGACCTAGTAAGAATTGTGCCTGTGACCTGTGTTGTGAGAAAGGGAAGGAGCTCACGTCAACCATCAGCCATTTTGTCAGCAAATTCAACCACTGGCAGCTATGCAAGTAGCTAGCGAGTTAGCCCTGAAGAGTAGCAAATATGGTGCCCTTCAGATGTTTTGGATCACAACTGTTATCAGCCCCAGCCAGCATGGCCAGTGGTCAAGGATGATGGGAGCTGTAGCCCAACCAATATCTGAAAGGAACCTTGTTGGCTACCCTTGCTAAAGATGATCCAGCCCTTCTGATTTTGTATGTTGTTAATATGATGACTCTGGATAACTGCACTTTAATCCCACCTTAAGCCCTAGATATTCAGTTCTCTATCTTGAAGGGTGCTATAACAAAACTGGGCCCTTCTCCATTCTCCAGCATTACCAAACACCTTGGGAAGGAGGTACTTTTAATAAAGCACAATATTCATTTCAACAGGGGTTCTTTAGGAAAGTGACAGTTGCTGTAAAATTTCACTGCATTTTAGGAACGTGCAGAAGCCTGTTCAAGCTGATATCGTTGAACACACATCCAAGGACCCTGAATTTAAGGGGTGAGGGATGTAAAGAGCTGTATGAGCAAAGCAATAAACAGGGAGCTTGTAACAAAACAGCCCAACTGGGCAAAGGAAAAGGATTTGGAGATCCATAAAACCCCTAGGAGCAAACTAAAAAATGTAATTAAAGGAAGAGAAAAATATTGAATGCTGGCTTTAAAGACTATTTCTGTCAACGATAAAGGGGCTCTTTCAATAAATTTGAAGGAGGCAGGCAGAAGATTGTTTCATTAAAAGCAGAGAGGCAATGCAGATGGAAACAGCATTCTCAGTAATCCTCGTAGTTTTCAGTGACCCCAAGTGGAAGAATTATTTTGAAAGAATATGTAGGAGGGCTACATGCCTGCACAGACGGTATCCTGCAAGAAGCCCCACTGAAAGAAACAAGAGCTGAGCAAAAGCACTCTCATTGGATAGTCATGTCAACATGCAGCCACTGCAAAACTTTTTATTCCCTTGAATGTAAGTTGTGGGAAATAGATTAACATGCAGGGGAGCTGGAATGCTTCATTAAAATAACAATATCAAATTATGTGTTTGGAATCAAATATGTTTACTTCAGAGGTTGAATTTTGAATGATCAAAAAAGGAAAGGTACACACTTTCTTATATTTGGGGAAAGGATATGTCTGTAAGCAGGGGTGTAATGCAAGGGACAAGTGATGAAATAGAGAAGCCCCCATCCAAGCCACAGGAATTCCCTGTCTCTGTTTGTAGATAGGGCGCAAGGTTACCTTTGCAAACAGAGCCGACCCACTGATGAGGCAGGGTGAAGCACTCACCTCAGGCAGTAGAAGCATAAGAGGTGGCATCTTGCTTTCCCCACCACTGGTGAGAGGGAGAAGACAAGTGGAAACGCCTCCTGGAGCACCCCATAGAGGCGGTTTTCCTCTGGCATGATGATTGCTGGAAGAGGCATTGAAAATACATGGATTTCAAGTTCAAATTGAAACGTCACCAAAGTGATGAGTTTTTAAAGTCTGGGTATCACCTACTAGTTTTAAAATAAAATCTAAAAACATTTTTTTTGGTAGGGGTTATCCTTTCATAATTGGATTGGATTGTGGGTTGGCGCCTAATATGTGCTCTTATTTGTTCTGAGGGCCACAATGTCTGACCTGAAGTATGTGAAAGTGGCCTGTATTTGGGAACCCAAGAATAGACAAACAAGTCTAGTTGCAAGACAGTGTGTGGGGTCTCCTCATCCCCCACAAAATTATAATCGGGTGAAAACTCATCTCCATGAATGCTGCTCTGGGTTTCCTAGGCTATACCATAAATGGTCTGCTATTTCTCCACATCCAAATGGTTTCTATGATCTTAAGAACAAGGAAGATATCAAACTACTATAGTGGTCATCTCAGGGACACAGATGTTGGGGAGGACAATGCGACTAGGTACATGGGACCTCCAGGAAGGTACACAGACTTACGGTATATGTTGCTAGTGAATATCATGGTACAGTCTCTGCAGAGCCCAATTACTGGAGAAATCTGCTGCTGCTGCTGCTGCTACTACAACTTGGTTTTGATCAGGTGTTTTAAAAACTCATCTTGTTTATCTGTGATGCTTTATATGATTTCAGTAAAGCAAAAGGCAGGTTGTAAATATGTTTAATATTTATAATCCAGAGGTGTGTATTACATGTCATTGAACTGCACTAGCACAACTGACATCCTATTAGTTGTGGGTGCTCTTGTATAACTCCCCCCCCAAAAAAAACACCAGCATATGTACATGAATAAAAGCAGTATGTTTATTAGGTCCATACCCAAGAGCTTATTTACAGTTTCTGGGGTAAAGAATTGCTGTTGGAGCAGGGTGTGCAATTCAGCAAGCAAGACCCCAAAAGCAAAAAGAGACTTGCTTAAGTTGGGGGCTCTAAGGGATATTTGCATTTAGGAGATGGATCAAGGGATTTTTAATTCCATTTCAAACTGAAATCTTTCACACAGGGAACTGATTAGCCCAAATGGCATTTTCTAATGGTTTGTAAAACTCCCCCACCTTTCCTTTCCTTTCCTTTCCTTATTTGCTTTAGAAAGGAGCAGCATATCAGCTGAGGGATGTGTGATAATGTCCACACTTGCAAGTTAAGTAAAAATAATTGCTTCAGGAGTGCTGCATAAACAAATCTGTTCTTATATAATGATGACGATAAATCAAACACAGGAAAATATTTATCGGTCTGGAAATATACAGGGTACTGTTTACCTGTGCTACGCAGGACCCTTGGGGCAGTATAATAAGTAAGATCAAATAATTCAACTTTGTGCTTGCAAATACTACTAAGCAGCTTTATAACATCTTGAGCGTAGCAGCCATGTTTACTCAGAAATAAGTCCTGCTGAATTCAATGGGACTTCAATCCCTTGTACCCTGTTAATCTGTAATATTTATTGTGTTCTGTCTACTCAACAACTCAGGGCATTGAAGGCAGATGAGGCAGTCACCTTTCTAAATCTAAGCTGGTTTGGGTCTGATCAGTGCCTACATATGACACCATCTGGGAGCTCCATGTATGCTGCTGTCATGGAATAAAAATTAGGATATAAATGTGCTAAATAACTTACAGAAGGCAACAATCAGTAGGAGAGATGAACTGAAATCCCCTTACAGTGGAACCCTAGCTCTTTGGGATCTTTTGATAACAGAACAACTTCATCGGCAATTAAAAGTTGCCACAAAGCAGAATAAATTAGAGGACTTTCTCTCAACACGGCTCTTTTTGATCCGTGGGTTGACAGTAAGCCAGAAAGTGGGTAGCATGGACACTTACTTTTCTGACTGTATTTATCCATACAGTTCCTTTACTGGTTGTATTGTATGCTGGTATTAATATGTGGTGTCTGGTGTCAATTGGGACTGGTGGGGCAGGGAGCTTAGCAGAAGATGCAGCCAGAGCCAGTAGGAGGCAGCGTCACCCAAGATGGCAGGCAGGAGGGGCTGGTTAAGGGCAGACTGAGCTTCGTGGGGGCAGTGTCCTATTCGTAATAATGGACAGCCTCCACTGTCCTTTACTGGTTATAATAACAGAGAATTCAGCTGTGGAGGAGAGCTGACAAGATGGTTGCCAAAATGGGGCCACTGAGAAATAGGTGTCTATTGGTGTGTTTAGGGAACCCCAAGCTTTTTAGAAGTAAAGAAGGTTGGGGGAGAATTAAGGGAGAACCTCCCTAGTGACATACCTAGGGCTTGGTGTGGTTGGCCCCCGCCAGGGGTGCAGGCCCTCCGCCCCTGCAAAAACATGCCTCCACTCTGGCTCAGAGTTGCTAGAAGGCTGTCCATGCACTCCGCTGCTCGGGGGGTGGGGTGGCCAGGCTTCAAAGGCGCAATGAAAGGGGGAGGGGGCTGATGCAGCTCCTTGCCAAGGACACAAGGGAGACTAGGTACAACTCTGAACCTCCCTTCCTAACAGTCCAGTGAAGACTGAGCATATTCAGTGGATACTTAAAAAAAAGAAGTGTAGGATTGCATAGACGATCTCCGGCACCGTAGGAACCATAGAGGTTACAATTATGCCACACAAGTCAGAAGAAAAATCACCACTCTATTCCCTGCCCACTGTCTGCTTCCAACCTCTCCACACATAAATGGATCTAGAAGGGCCCTGCATATTTGTTGAATTGGAACTGGTGTTAAGGACTGTTCAAGACAGGAAAACTGGCATTCACTGCTGTGTTCAAGACAGGAAAACTGGCATTCACTGCTGTGGGGTTATGAGTGAGAAAGAAGTACATGATCTGGACCACTGGCTAGTGAAATAGGCCGCATAATTGGCTACAGGAAGGTTACATATTATTAACCAAGGCCGGCCCACTAGTGAGGCAATTGCTAGTGAGATCCTGATGTACATCTTCCTTCCCTGCTTGTTCTTCACCCACTCCTTCTTTGCTGGTGGGGAGGGGGCCCTATTTGGTGACCACTTCAGGTGCCAAAATGTTTTGTGCCGGCCCTGCTATTAGCTGAATAATCTTTGGTCTACTGTAGGAGAATCTTACCTATCACTTTATCCCTATTACCAGGGTAAGTACAGGAACAGCCTTTCATTCCGATAAATGTACAGATGATGGGCGTTTTAAAGGTAGAAGGAAGGCATTTCGGGGCTGGAAATTGTTGGTCTAGGGTGGCATTATGTAGAAGGAAATATAAATGAAGAGTTTCATTGATATTTTTTTTCTAGGCACAGACAGCCAACTTAGTGCTGGAAGATGGAACCAAGATGACGGGCTACTCTTTTGGTCATCCATCCTCTACAGCTGGGGAAGTTGTATTCAATACCGGCCTGGCTGGGTAAGGGGGAGATTTTTTAAAACCTATTTATTATATCTAGGAATCTACTTCCATATTGCCATGATAATAAAATAAAAACCCACCATTATTCAATGGAACAAGCTGTTGGTCGCCCATATTTTAAAGGTAGATCTTTAAAATATGCCCTTCTAAGTTGCTTCCAAGTTCCCCTCTTCTCTTAGCAGAGAAAGAAACCACATGTTTGGTAAGTTAAAAATGGTTTACTTACAAACACTTCAAAGGTCAGATTCATGTACATACAGCAGCAGTAAAAGACAGCAGAGGCATCTTTCCCATTTGGTTGAGTGGCGCCATGCGCCACATGCTGCCCAGCAGGGGCACCCAGCAGCAGGTCCGCCACCCTCCACCAACTTGGGAGTCTCCTTGGGTCTCCTCAGAGGAGGAGGCGCCATGCCGAAAGCCCCACAGAGCAATGTCTGGCGCCAGACACTGCTCTGTGGGGCTTTCGGTGGCAGAGGGCGGAGGACCCGCTTCTGGGTGCCCTTGCTCCCTCAACTCAGGACCCGGTGCACGTGCGCGAGAGCCGCAGGTGAAAGGTATGCTTGCAAGATGCTGTGGCGGAAACTGACGCAGCTTGAACTGAAGCTGGATGACATCAAGGAGTTTGACAGCGCCCACAAGGAACTTGAGAGTCATAGGAGGTGGATGTGGTGGGAGCCAGTGATAGTGAGGGTGCGCTGGGACTCAGCACTGATCACAAGAGCCGGGAGCAGATGATACATGACCGGATTGGCTACAAACCCCAGCCCAAACCGAACAATTGTTTATCTCAGTTTGGGAACTTTGAGTTCTAGAGCCCAAAGAGTGGACAGTGGTAGTGCCTGGTACCTGGGAGCTTTGGAAGAAAGCAGGAATTTGTTTCATGAGCCCAACAAACTGTTTAGAAATAGCAGAAGAGACTGAGCTGCTCTCCTCTAGAAATGGAATTCCTCCTTCAAGCAGAGCAAGTCTTGCTTTCCCTGCAAAGATGGGATCTCTGCCTTTGTTAAATTGTGGGTAACATATCAGATGACACAGCGATTCTTCAAACAGCTCTTGTCTATTCACAGGGCAGAACAGAACTGAAGGGTTCAGTCAGCCTGCTTATATAGAGCTCCAGTACAACGTAACTGTAACAACTTTCTAAAACTATCCAATCACTGAACGTCACTTTTGATCCCTTATTTGCATAACTATCTACAGTATCCCCCTGCTGGCCCAGGGTTAGAACTTCAGTACATAACACCCCTCCCCACCGAGGTAAGGCATTAGTTACAATTGTAATGGTTTCCTTATATACAGCACTACACGTAATGGTTCAAATAGGCACAAAAGCATATCGGTTACATTTCACATACTTCCACATACTTAGACCAACAGTGTTACATGTCCAACAACATAGTCCTTTAAATAAGTTGGGCACTTGGAAACTCTGCCAGACCGCAGGGGACCGGTACCCAAGTCCAGGGGACCACCCAATTCTTGCTGAGGCTGTGGCGCGACCCTAGGTGGTGTTGAAACCAAGTCCCCTGGATCCGTTGCTGTGGGTGGAACCTCCGCAAGTGGAGTTGGCAGAATGTCAGGCACAGCAGTGGTCTGAGTCTGTGGGAAGTCTGGCAGACCCTCTGAAGTGACTTGGTTCGGCTCCACGCCCGCAGTTTGCGAGAGAGGTGTAGGTGGAGCCTCACCATCTGTAAGTGTCTGTTCTGGAGCCACGAGCGCAGCTGGGGGCACCATGGTAGTGTCTAAGTCCCCAACCCTGCGCCTAAGCTAATCTATGTGCCGGCGCCACAAGCGTCTGTCTTCGAGTGCCACCAGGTATGAGCGAAGTCCAGTGATTCCCACTACTGTGGCTGGCACCCAAGGAATGTCTCCCACAAACTTCCGGGCAAAGACCTGGTTTCCTGGAACAAATGACCTTGGCGCGTTAGCACAGCCATGGCAAAGTCCGGGTGAAGCCTGTCGAGCGGGGACCTGAGGCGGTGGCCTATAAGCAGTTCAGCAGGACTCCGCCCTGTGGCCACATGAGGGGTGATGTGTTGCACGAACAAGTATTCGGCGACCCGCTCGTGCCAGTCCCCCGGTCCAGGCGCGCCAGTGCCTCTTTTGCCGAGCGCACCATTCTCTCCGCTTGCCCGTTGCTGGATGGATGAAAGGGTGCCGTTAGGGCATGGCGGATGCCCAGTCCCAAAAGATACCGCTCAAAAGTGCCTGATGTGAACTGCGGTCCGTTGTCGGAGACAAGGACATCAGGACACCCATGCGTCGCAAAGAGGCCTCGCAGCACCCGGATGACGGCCTCGGTAGTGGTGGAGGGCATCAAGGCCACCTCCAGCCATTTGGAATAGGCGTCCACCACTACCATAAAGGTCCGGCCGTGAAAGGGGCCGGCCAGATTGATGTGCACCCTCGACCAGGGTGTCTTGGGCGTCTCCCAGGTGTGTCCCTTAGCTGCTGGTGGTGCAGGCCTCAATTCTTGGCATGCTTGACAGGCGGACACCCAGGCAGTGATGGCATCGTCCATGTTAGGCCACCAGAAGTAACACCGAGTCTGACCTTAGCGATGTGGCCCTTTCTGAAACACTTCCGACAGATGGCGTCTCTGAATCAACACTTGGCACGGGAATGGTTGCCTCCGCAGCCGGAACATTCCAATTGGCCCTTGGACTTCTGTTGGAAATTCCTTTTTTTTAAAAAAAATAAACATATTTTTTTATTGAGTTCTTTTTAAAACAAAACCATAAAAAGTAAATAAACCAAAAACATACAAACGGTCAAAAAGAAAAAAAGAGAAAAAAACAAAACAAAACAGCACATACAATGAGAAAAGACAAATGCAAAACAAACCAACATCAATTCATGACATAACAATGATTGACTTCCCTCCATCTCAGTTTTGGGCTATAAAACCACAATATCTTTCTGCAGTGTAATTTTACAACATCAACACATCGCAGGCTTTAAGTTAGACCTACTGTGATTTTAATATTTCCTAAATTTGCTTCTATGTATATTATGAATTTGTTCCAATCGTTAATAAATTTTACACTTTTTGATGCCTGATTTTTTGTGTCAACTTGGCTAATTCTATATACTCGCATAATTTAATTTGCTATTCTCTAACAGTTGGGATATTAGGTGTTTTCCAATTTTGCGCTAGCAATATCCTGGCGGCTACCGTTGCATATTGGAACATTGTTTGGTCTTCCTTCTTGATCTCCTCTCTGACCATTCCCAGGAGGAAGGCTTCGGGTTTTTTGAGGAAGGTATATTTCAATATTTTTTTTAATTCATCATAAAAAATTCCCCAAAACCTTTTAACTTCTTCACAAGTCCACCACATATGGTGGAAGTTACACTCTTTGGTTTTGCATTTCCAGCATGTCTTGTCTCCGGTCTTATACATTTTTTCCAATTTCACAGGGGTGATGTACCACCTGTCATATTCTAGATTGTATCAAAGATCTATAGCCCATTCGACCATAACTTCCTTTATCTCTTCGTCCTTCGTATCCCAATCTAATAAGTGGTTATACATTTTGGATAAGAGTTTGGAGTTACCTTCCAATATTTCCACCTGGTATCTGGACTTTTTCCTCATTCATCCCAGTTTTTTTATGTTCGTTCCATAAGGCATTAATTTGGTGAAATTGTAGCCATCCTGCCAATTTATCCTTTAACTCTTCATATGTTCTGATTTTCCATCCTTTATCTGATCTTACCAGGAGGTCTTCATAAGTCCATCTTTCACTTTCCATGTTTAGTTTTTTTATTGTTAAAATGTCAATTGGTGATAGCCACCAGGGGGTATCTTTTTCTATAAGTCTTTTATTTCTGTCCCATACCTCAAGCAACGCTCCTCTGATGATATGGTTAGAGAAGCCTTTGTGTACCTTCTCTTTATTGTGCCACAGATATGCGTGCCAACCGAATCTGGTGTTGAATCCCTCTAAATCTAACAAATCTGTGTTTTTCAAGATGATCCATTCTTTGACCCAACACAAGCACGAGTACTCATAATATAGTTTCAAGTTCAGGACAGCGAACCCTCCTCTATCCCTTCGATCTGTAAGTAATTTGAATTTAATTCTTGCTCTTTTACCCTGCCAAATAAATCTGGAAAGGGTTTTCTGCCAATCTTTAAACATTGTCGTACCTCTAATCACCGGGATGTTCTGGAATAAAAACAGCAGTCTTGGGAGAATACTCATCTTAATTGCAGCCATTCTTCCTGACCAGGAAAGTTTTATCCTACTCCAGGTATCTAATTTTTTTTTATCTCTCTCCAGGCATTAATATAATTATCTTCTACTAGGTTTATGTTTTTCGTGGAGATCCAAATACCCAAATATTTCACCTTTTTCACCAGCTTGATTCCTGTTATCAACTCTAGCTGGCTTCTTGCTTCTTCGGCCAGGTTCTTTGTCAGCATCTTGGTTTTAAATTTATTTAACTTAAAGCCGGATAATTTTCCAAATTCTTCTAATAGCTCTAGGACTTTACTGATACCTTTTACTGGATCTTCTAGCAATATTACTAAGTCATCGGCGTAGGCCTTTAATTTATACTCTTTTGTTCCAATTCTGATTCCTCTTATTTCTGGTGTTTTCCTTATTTTATTTGTAATTACTTCTAGCACCATAATAAATAAAAGAGGGGACAAAGGGCACCCCTGTCTTGTACCCTTCAAAATCACAAACGAATTAGTTAGATTATTGTTAATAATTAGTTTAGCCCTTTGGCTTGAGTAGATCTCTTTTATGCCTTCCATGAATGGGCCCTCTATCCCTACCCTCTCCATACATTTTAATAAAAACCACCAGGATACATTGTCAAAAGCCTTTTCGGCATCAATGAAAATTAATGCCACGGGGATGTCATTCATGAATTCCAAATATTCAATAATATTTATTATGTGCCTTACGTTACCTTTTAATTGCCTGTTAGGGAGGAATCCGGCTTGATCTTTATGGATAGATTTTATTAAGTATTTCTGGCCAAATGGCCGAAATATTGGGAGATTTTGAAACAAGAAGGAGATAAATTGAAATTGCAGAGTTTTGAAAAACTAAAAGACAAAGTGCGAGATTGGCTTCATTATTATCAAATAAGGGAGGCATACAATCTAGAGAAGAAAATTGGCTTCCAGGTGGAAAAATCAAAATTGGAAACAGAACTGTTAGATCCCAAAACTAAGATACTATCAAGAATGTGTAACTTGATGTTGAAATGGAATACTCAGGATGAAACGGTGAAATCTGATTTGATAAAATGGGCACAAGATGTTGGACATAACGTTATGTTGGCTGACTGGGAACAGTTATGGACCACAGGTATGAAATTTACGGCATGCAATGCCTTAAGAGAAAATATTATGAAAATGATATACAGGTGGTACATGACACCAGTCAAGCTTGCAAAAAATTACCATTTGCCCGATAACAAATGTTGGAAATATAAAGAAAATGAAGGTACATTCTTTCACCTTTGGTGGACGTGCCCAAAGATTAAGGCTTTCTGGGAGATGATATATAATGAAATGAAAAAGGTATTTAAATATACCTTCCTGAAGAAACCAGAGGCCTTTCTCCTGGGCATGGTCGGCCAATCGGTGTTAAAGAAGGATAGAACTTTTTTTATGCATGCCACAACAGCAGCAAGAATACTCATCGCAAAGTATTGGAAGACACAAGCTCTACCCACCCTGAAAGAATGGCAGATGAAGGTTATGGACTATATGGAACTGGTGGAAATGACTGGCAGAATCCGAGACCAGGGAGAAGAGTTGGTGGAAGAAGATTGGAAGAAATCTAAAGACTACTTAGATAAATACTGCAAAATTAATGAATGTTAGAATGATGTCGGAATGAAGTTAAGTGTTTTTGGCAGCAATGTTATAAAGGAGTATGTAAAAATGGATTGTTATTAGGTGAGAATGTAAAATTATAATACATTAAGGTAAAGGATTAAGATAAAAACAAGGAGGGAAAGCATTTGCTGAATTAACTAACTGAACTGAAATACAAAAAAAGGGAGGTGTGAGGAGGTCAGGGAAACAAGCAAATGAAATATAAGACATGAAAAGATTGATTTGTTTTTAACTGTTTTTTATTTTTTTGTATTTTGTATTTTTCTCTGTATTTTTGAATTTTTCTTTTCTTCTTTTTTCTTTTCTTTTCTTTCCTATTTTGTAACCTTTTTTTGTAACCTTCTTTGAAACTTTAATAAATATCTTTTTAAAAAAATTATTAAGTATTTCTTAAGTCTATTCGCCATTATTTCTGCGAAGATTTTATAGTCGTTATTAAGAAGTGATATCAGTCTATAATTTCTTATATCCAATTTGTCGGAGTCTACATTAGGTATTAATGTAATGTGTGTCTCTTTTCAGGAATCAGGTATCCTCTCTCCTCGTAAAATATTGTTCATTACATCACATAGTATCAGGACCAGATACTGCTCTAAAACCTTGTAGTACTTTGATGACAAACCATCTGGACCTGGTGCTTTTCCCGGTTTCATCTTCTTAATTGCCTCCTTGATCTCGTCTGCTGTTATTAGTTTGTTTAATTGAATTTTTTCTTCATCCATCAGGTGTTCTCCTCCATTTCTTTCCAGATATTTTTCTATTTCAGCTATATTTTCATCTTCCTTTTTATACAGATTTTCATAGAATTGAAGAAACTTTCCCTTTATCTCATTGGGATCTTCTACTATTTGCTCTTCTGATTTTATTTTGTTGATCACATTTTGTTTTTTCCTTTTTCTTAATTGCCACGCCAGTAGTCCCCCCGTTTTATTTGCAGATTCAAAATATTTTTGCTTCATTAATTTGATTCTCCATACTACGTCTTGACTTATTAATGTTGAATATTGTGTTTGCAACATTTTAGAGATTTGTTTAATCCTTTCATCCCTGGGGTTTATTATTAATTTTTTCTCACACTCTTTTAATTGGTTAATAATTTCTTCTTTCTTTAATTCTCTTAGTTTCCTTCTATAACTATTTTGCTGAAATAAGAATCCTCTTAAAACCGCCTTACTGGCGTCCCAAACTATATCATTTTTTGTTTCTTTATTTAGATTTAAATCAAAGTAATCTTTCAGGGTACTTTTAGCCTTCTCAATTATCTCCTCATTTTCGAATAGGTATTCATTCATTCTCCACCTGTATGGCCCAGATGATTTACATTTTATTTCCAACACAATTGGGCTATGATCAGAAAGGGTTCTGGGCTGTATTTCGCATTTCGATGTTCTTATGGATAGTTCTCTTTTTTTTAAAGTAATATTTATTAAAATTTCAAAAAGTTACAAAAGTAAGAAAAAGATAATAAAACAAAAAATTACAAAAAACTGAAAAATAAAAACATTTAAAAACAAATCAATTTTTCCATAACTTATCTTTCATTTACTTGTTTCCTTGACCTTCTCACACCTCCCTTTTTTGTATTCTAGTTCAATTAGTTAATTCAGCAAATCCTTTCCATCTTTGTTTTTATCTTAGTCATTTATCTTAATATATTGTACCTTTACATTCTCAACTGTTGACAACCCATTTTTACATGCTCCTTTATAACATTACTTCTAAAACCATGTAACTTCATTCCAGCATCCTTCTAACATTCCTTAATTCTACAATGTTTCTGTAGATAGTCTTTAAATTTCTTCCAGCCTTCTTCTACCGATTCTTCTCCCTGGTCTCGGATTCTGCCAGTCATTTCCGCCAGTTCCATATAGTCCATTACCTTCATCTGCCATTCTTCCTTGGTGGGTAAATCTTGTGTCTTCCAATACTTTGCGATGAGTATTCTTGCTGCTGCTGTAGCATACATAAAAAAGGTTCTGTCCCTCTTTGGCACCAATTGGCCGACCATGCCCAGGAGAAAGGCCTCTGGTTTCTTCAGAAAGGTATATTTAAATACCTTTTTCATGTCATTATAGATCATCTCCCAGAAAGCCTTAATCCTTGGGCACGTCCACCAAAGGTGAAAGAATGTACCTTCATTTTCTTTACATTTCCAACATTTGTTATCGGGCAAGTGATATATTTTTGCAAGCTTGGCTGGTGTCATGTACCACCTGTATATCATTTTCATAATATTCTCTCTTAAGGCATTACATGCCGTAAACTTCATACCTGTGGTCCATAACTGTTCCCAGTCAGCCAACATAATGTTATGTCCAACATCTTGTGCCCATTTAATCATAGCAGATTTCACCATTTCATCCTGAGTGTTCCATTTCAACAGCAAGTTATACATTCTTAACAGAATCTTAGTTTTGGGATCTAACAGTTCTGTTTCCAATTTTGATTTTTCCACCTGGAAGCCAATTTTCTTCTCTAGATTGTATGCCTCCCTTATTTGATAATAAGGAAGCCAATCTCGCACTTTTAGTTTTTCAAAGCTCTGCAATTTCAATTTATCTCCCTCTTGTTCCAGAATTTCCCAATATTTCGGCCATTTGGCCTCCATATTGAGCTTTTTCTGAGCCTTCGCTTCCATCGGTGACAACCACCTTGGGGTTTTATTTTCAAGTAGGTCTTGTCCAGACATTAAACAATGCTTTCCTGACAATATGGTTTTTAAATGCTTTATGTGCTTTGACCTTGTCATACCACAGATATGCATGCCACTCAAATACATTGTTGAAGCCTTCTAAGTCCAAAATGTCTGTGTTTTCAAGAAGCAGCCATTCTCTCAGCCAGCAAAATGCGGCTGATTCATAATAAAGTTTAAGGTCTGGCAGGGCAAATCCACTTCTTTCCTTTGCATCCGTTAGTATTTTAAATTTTATTCTGGGCTTCGTGCCCTGCCAGATGAATCTAGAAATATCTCTCTGCCACTTCTTGAAACAGTCCATTTTATCCAAAATTTGCAAAAACAACATTCTTGGCAATACATTCATTTTTATCACAGCGATACGGCCTAGCAATGAAAGCTTCAGATTTGACCATATTTCTAGGTCCTTTTTCACTTCCATCCAACATTTTTCATAGTTATCTTTGAATAAATTCACATTCTTGCCAGTCATATTAACCCCCAGGTATTTCACTTTCTTAACCAATGTTAATCCTGTCTCCTTCTGAAACCTCTCTCTCTCAATCTCTGTTAGATTTTTCTCTAGAACCTTAGTTTTTAACTTGTTCAACTTAAATCCTGCGACCTGACCAAATTCTTGAATCAGATCCAATACTCTTTTAGTACTAGATTCTGGCTCCTGTAATGTCAATACTAGATCATCAGCAAATGCTTTCAATTTGTACTGTTTGGCTCCGACTTGTATTCTTTTAACCAATTGGTCCCTTCTAATCATATTTAAAAAAACCTCCAGGACCAATATAAAAAGCAGTGGGGAAATTGGGCAACCTTGTCGTGTTCCTTTCTCTATCTTAAATTCCTCTGTCACTACATTCTTGACAATTAATTTAGCCTTTTGTTCTGAATATATTGCACCTATACCATTTCCAAAACCTTGACCAACCCCCATCCCCTGTAGGTTCTTCTTCATGAAGCTCCAAGAAATATTGTCGAAAGCTTTCTCCGCATCTACAAAAATCAAAACTATTTTGGTATTAATATTCACTTGTAGTTTTTCTAAAATATTAATTATGTTTCTCGTATTATCAGACAAGTGTCTGCCCGGGAAAAAGCCTGCTTGATCTTTATGTATCTCTTCTGCTAGTACTTTTTTAAATCTTTTAGCTAAAATATCTGCAAAAATTTTGTAATCCACATTGAGCAGAGATATCGGGCGGTAATTCTTAAGCTGTATCTTCTCAGACTCTGTTTTCAGTATAAGTGTAATATAGGCTTCCTTCCACGACTCTGGTGCTTTTTTCCCTTCCAAAATTTCATTACAAACTTCCTTTAATGGTGTATTAATCATTCCTTCAGGGATCTATAGTATCTTGAAGTTAAACCATCCAGCCCTGGAGATTTACCCAATTGCATGTTCTGAATGGCACCTTCTACCTCCTGCTCGGTTATTTTATAATTCAACATTAGCTTGCTTTCTTGAGAGATTTTTTGCAATCCATTTATTTCCAAAAATCGATCAATGTCAATTTCTTTCTGTGTCCCTTGTGTATATAGTTGTTAAAAGTACCTCTGGAAGCACTTTCTAATCTCCACTGGATTCTGTATATTCTTTCCTTCCACTTCCAAATTTGTAATAGTATTGAGTTTTTGTCTTTTTTTCATTTGCCACGCCAGCAATTTCCCACATTTGTTTGCCGACTCAAATGTTTTCTGTCTCATCTGTTTAATTTTCCATTCTATTTCCTGGTTCATCATTTTCATATACTGTACTTGATGTAACTTTATTTCTCTCAAAATCTCCTGCGACTTTGGTTTTGCTCTCAGTTTCTTCTCACCTTCCTTTATTTTCTCCAAAATTTTATCTTTTTCCTCATTTTGAGCTCACTTTATTGCATTCTGTTGTATCAAAAACCCTCTCATTACTGCTTTGCTTGCATCCCAGATTACTCTTTTTTCAACGGTAGTATTAATATTCATCTCAAAATAATCTCTCAAGGTTTTTTGGGCCTTCTTGGTCACTTCTTCGTTTCTAAACAAAGTGTCATTCATCCTCCATCTACAGGAGCCAATTGCTGTTAGTTTCATCTCCATCTTCACGGCATAATGGTCGGAGCAAGTTTTAGGGCAAATTTCCACTTTTCTTGTCTTCAGAGCCAGTCCTCTAGTTACCCAAATTTGGTCAATTATTGTCCATGTCATTCTGGCTTCAGAGAAGAAGGTTCCTTCTCTGCCCAAGGGGTTCTTTACTCTCCAAATGTCAACTAATGTCAGTCATATCAAAAAAAGTTTTTGGTAGTCTGCCATCCTTGGTAACTACCTGTCTCTGTGCTTTGTCCATATTTGTAGACACCACTCCATTCATATCTCCCATCAAGATCATATTGTAATCCATATAGTCCATCAAAGTTTCATGCAACTTCTTAAAAAATTCTGATTTTCCCTCATTTGGTGCATAAATGCCTACTATCAGGAATTTCTCTCCTTGTATTTGAATTTCAATTGCCACAAATCTTCCTTGGTCATCTTTAAATATAAATTTCGGTGATAGGCTCTCCTTTGCATAAATTACCACTCCTCTTTTTTTAACTTTGTCTGATGAAATAAATTCTTGACCCAATCTTTTATTGCTCAATACTTTCCTATGGAGCCTTATCACATGTGTTTCCTGTAGGCAAATCAAGTCCAGTTGTTCCTTTTTAAATGAATGACTCTTCTTCTTTTTTGAGGGTGCCATGATGTAATTACTCTGATTTTCTTCCAACCACGCCAAGTGCTTGCTTTTGTTCTATCGGTAGTATTAATGTTACTTTCTCTGGACAGTCCAATCGAAAGGATAATCTTGCTCTGTCTAGTATTCCACTTTTTGGTGATCCTCTGTCCTGTGCTTTTTGTTCCAATCCTCTGTCCAGTGATTTTCTGTCCAATACTCCTGGCTCTTCTCCCAGTCCTTTCTGCAGGTCTTCTCCATAGTCTTTCAGAAATTTTTCTTTGTCCTCTACTGATCTTATTTTTATCTTTCTTCCTTTAAAGCTAAAAGATAGGCCTTGGGGAAATTCCCACCTAAAGATGGTTCTGTTCCTTCTCAGCAGGGCAACCAAATCTCCATAGTTGGACTTAAGGTCCAAAAGATCTTTCGGAATATCTTTGAATATTTCCACTCTTGACTGATGTATTTCCAAGGTCTTCTGAAAGTGCAAATCCAAAATTTTATCTCTCCTATTTAGTTCGGAGGGTAATCAAACAGTCTCTCACCCTGTTTTTCTTCCCCCCTCTTCCAAGTCTAAAAGCACTCACAATCTTAAATTCTTCTTGCTCCAGGTCCAAATCCCAAAAGTCTGCAAATTCCTGCGTGAGAAAGTCTATCAGGCTGTCCTTCTCTAATTCAGGCACGGCTCTGATCCTCAAGTTTGTTTCTCCTTAAGTTCAATCATAGAAAGTGTTGATCTGTGGTCCTCAAGTTGCTTCTGTAGGTCTGGAACACTCTTTGTTTCCAATTTTGTTATCTTCTCCTCCACGGCAGCGGCTTTTTCCTTAGCTTCCTCTGCGGTCTGTCGAATCAAAGTAGATTCCTGTAGCAATTTCTCAATAGTTTCTGTATTAGTATTCACCTTTTGTCCCAGATTATTAATGCTTATTGTATTTTGGTCAATTTTAGTTGAAGCAGCATCCACTTTTTTACTTAGCTTCTCCAATGATTAATTTATCTTACCTAATGCAAGTGCTAAAGCTTCTTCTGATGACATACCTTTTGACTTAGATTGTGTGGGTACAGCCGCAGATGAGGCAGGAGGGCCAGATGCTGATGCTCTTCGCTGCTAAGATTTCCCAGACCTCGTTGTTTTGTCTTGGAGCTCTACTTTTTCTTTCCCATCTGCCATAACACTTCAACAGAGAGTCCAAGGTCAATCCCACAGCCACACAGTTTGTTTTGAAGTGGAAAATTTCCCTGGCCCAATTGTTGTAACAATTTCAGAAACTTCCTCTAGGGGGACACAATTCAAGCAGGGGAAAAAAGAAAGTCAGTTTCAGTTTTCAGTTATTTTTCAGTTACCTTCCCTTCTTTCTAAAATCAGTAGAGGACAGCCAAAATCAATGTATCTCTCTTGCAGAGCTAGCTGTCAAAGAGTGCTCTATTCATAAGCAGTGCGCATTTCACAGTACGGCAATCTTATTATTCATTGGCAGCCCGTTCCCAGGTTTTGAACGGTAGATTTTAAATTACTTCCCTCTGTCTTGCAGGTACCTATAGTCCAAACCTCTCCCCCCTCTTCTCCTGCAGCCAAGGGGGGTTTCACTTATTTTGGATGTTAGGATTTTAGTCTTTTTCAATCAGCTTCCCAAGGCTTTAGCTTGCAGCCTCTTTGCTTTAGTCTATTTACAAAAGCAGAAGGCGGACTTCCTGTTTATGCCTCCCCGCTTCGGTGCCAAATTAAATCTTTTTTTCCTTGCCTTTTTCCAATTGTCCTACTCACAGGTAGTTGCTTTTATAGTCGAATTGTCCCAGGAAAAAGTCAGCGCTCTCCGGTAACAGCTGTGCGGCTTCGCTCCATGGAAGTAGCAGTTGACTCACAGTACCACGCCACTCACCCCGTTTTGCTCCGGAGCCCATAGTCGGGTCTCCCCACGAGTTGGGGGGCGCAAGAGGTGCCCGCCGAGTCCCACATTCACAGGCTTCACCCACCTGTGATTCTTAAAGGGTCTCCGCTTTTGCCGTAGCGGTTCTGACCCGATTCCCACTGAGCGGGTCCCTCCGAGTCAGAGGGATTCCGCCATTACCGTTGATGCTAACCCAGAAGTCAGTTCTCTTGAAACCCGTATCTGATCAATTCTGCCCCAACTCTGGTATGGTTCTGAAAAGTGTGTGAATTGTTTCGTTATTGGGTTTTTATGCCTCCAGATATCAATCAGATTTAGATTTTCCTCAAGGTTATTAAATGATTTTGGAAGTTTCCCTTGATTCGATTTCTTCTTTTTTTCGCTTCTATCTAATTCTGGTATTGGTACTCCATTCAGATCTCCGAGCAGAATTAATTTATGATTTTCTAGATCTAACAGTACTTGTTCCAGTTTTTTTAAAAACTCTGCCTTGTTTGTATTTGGAGCATAAACGGTTACCACATTGAATTTTTTGCCTTGATGGTTAATTTGAACTCCCAAGATTCTTCCTTCGTTGTCTTTGCAAATTAATTCAGGTTCCTATTTCTCCTTGACGTAAATCACCAATCCTCTTTTTTTATTTACATCTGAATTAATAAATTCAACTCCCAACTTTTTATTTTTCAATATATCTTTGTGTTTTTTGGCGACATGTGTCTCTTGACAACAAATCACATCGTACTTTTTATTCCTCAAAACTCTCTCAATTTTATTCCTTTTAAATTTTTCATTTAGACCGTTTACATTCCAGGACAAAAAATTCAAAGACATTATTTAAATTAGTTTCTATTTATTCAATTTAATTTTTCAAACTTGTGTTTTGGAGCTTCTGTTCCCTGTATATTCTTCCTCTTCTGCTTCTTCACCTCCCACAGCACCTTCTTCCTCTTCTGCTTCTTCTTCATCTTCTTTCTCATCCCCTACCCCTCTCTTCTCTTTCTTTCCTCTTTTCTTGTTTTTGCTTCCTTCTCTATCTCTTAACCTATCCTCCACCTTACCAAGCTCTTTCTCATACCTTCTCAGGAATTTTTCCATCTCTTGGGCGTCTGTTAGCTTAAATCTTTTGTCTTTAAAAAAGAAGGAAATCCCTTCAGGGAATTCCTATCTATATTGTATGGCATTTCTCTTCAGAGCGCCTACTACTTGTCTGTATCTTTCCCTTTTACGCAAAAGTCTAACTGGTATTTCTTTAAAAATAATAATTGATCTGCCATCAATTATTAATTTTTTTGATAACTCATTTTTAATATTAAATTCTTCATCTCAATTGAATTAAAGATTACTAGACGGTCCCCAAGAGGTTTTTTTAACTTGTTTTGCTGGGATCTCATTCTTATTCTAAAAGCATTCTCTATCGTATATGCCACTTCTTCTTTCAGTTCCAGCCATTTAGTTAACTCCTTAGTCATTTTCTCTTTTATATTCTCCTTCGCTTTTTCTCCCACACCTCTGAATTTTAAATGAAGCTGTTTCTGTCGCATTTCTGTCATCGCTAAGTTATCCCATATTTGATCCTGCATTTTATTCACCTCTCTCATTTCTTCCTTTATTTTTTCTGTCTCCTTTTTCTGTTCTCTCATCTCTTTTTGGATTCTCTTATTAGCTTCTTCAATTGTTTTTGCCTTGGCTGATAAGTCTTGAATTTTAGTGGAAAGTTCTCCTACTGCTCCTTCTATCTTTCTGTCTATCATCTCCTGCACTTCTCCTAATTTATTTTCCATGTGTATTTCACTTTGTTTAAATTCCTCCTAAATTTTTAACCACAAAAAATCTAGATCTTTGATTTCTTCTTGTCGGGATGTCTTCCTTTCCCCTGGAGTCCCTCCCACCTTTCCCCCGTTTCCCCCCGACATGGTATCCTTATTTTCACGTTTTCTATTTTGCACCTATATTTCTCCCTTAAAAGGCTCACAATCTCTTTCTTCCTTTTTCAAAAATTTCTTTCTTATTTATTTATTTATTTATTTATTTATTTATTTATAAGGCTCGGAAGACCCTTCTGTGGAAATTGTTAAATTATACTCCTCAACCACATCCAAAAATATCTAGAGTCTTATAGAGTGTCTCCGTCCAATATCTGGACTGTATCTGCGGGTGTAACTTCTGAGCCTAATTTACTACACATTCAAATTATTCATGAATCATTTATAGGTCAGAAGAAGAATAACCTCATTAGATGAGCCCTTTAGGTTCTCCCTCCCACTCCCTCAATCCCAAAATAGATTCAGAGCGTTTCTTCCAGTTAGTTACTTCAGGTATCCTGCTGTGTTCAGTCAGATAGTCCCATCACACAAAATTATAGATATTTTCCAAAGGTAGTAAGAATATAAACCCAGCGGTAAAGAAGATTAACCCAATATTCAACAGTGAATATATCGAGCTAACCCAACAGTAGAAATTTCCCTTCAGTTTAAAGTAGTTAACTGGGCTAGATCAGGTCAACAGTTCTTAAAATACGCAGAAAAAGATATGATCTAATTCGGAGATGTTTCCAAAATGTTCCAAAATATTTCACAATAATTAGTCCAACCAAATTTGAGCAGCCCTAGCCTCTTCAGCCACTTGGCGGCCTAATCCAGCATCGATAACATATGAAAAGAAATATAATCCGACCCACTTGACATTCATAAAAAGAAGGGGAAAAAACCAAAAAGAAAAAAAAATCACCCCTTATTCTGCAGCTTTCTTGTTCGTTTAAGTTGTTGTAGAAATGTCCAATATAATCCAAAGGTAGGTGATAAGTATATGTCCAACATGAACTTGAATGAGTCTGTTATGTTCAGAGTCAACTCTGACTGGTTAGAAACACAGTCCTCTTATAATAAGGTGGGGTCTAATGCTCAAATTTATTATCAAGTTGTGCTCAGACACCAAAGGGGATCAAGGTCAAGTCACTATAGTTATTAAACAAGTGAAAAGGAAACTAATCCCGCACGTCGGAGTGAAAGAGGAGAAAGGGGAAATTCCGGAAAGAGGACACATGGGGGGTTGTAAATCTCCTTAAAAATATAGCGCTCCCCAGTATATTTTAACTCACTATTCAAATTTCAAAAGTGTCTATTGTGGATTTCCTTTTGTCTTTTCCTTTCTGTCTCTTAATATTTTGTCCTTTCGGCTCCACTCGCAGTAAACTCTTACAGCCTCTCTCTTTATCCTCCCCCGACCGCTGGATTTGGTTAGTTATTAGAGACTATGTCCCAAAAGTAGGAAACAAAGTACGCGGGGGGGGGGGGTAAAAGAAACAAAATTCAAACAGGCGTCTTCTTTGCTACTTTGTGTTTAACAGTTAATTTGCCTTGGCAAAGTTGCCATAAACGTTCTATACTCACTCAGTCAGGCAAGCAGCTACTTCCTTTTTTACTCCTGCGATTCTGTAACCTGCGCCATTTTCTCTCCTCAACCGGATAGATTCCTTGCCAAAATCTTAAGGCATCCAGGATTCTCCTTGCTTAATCTCCAATTTTTTAAGAGGTTTTAAATCATGCCACGCAGGGGAATCCATTTTTATATTTGTGGAGGTTCGTCGCCTTTCTCAGCAGAAGCTAGAGGCATCACAACACGGAGTCTGTGCTCTCCCATTTGCGCTCACGGTCTCGTCGTCCCCGAGTTTCTTCTGAAACCCCCCCCCAAAAAAAAACACTGCGAAACCGCTCCCACGCTGCTGGGTAGCCTATCCCCCAAGGGTCTCCCCCCTGGGATTTTGGGGGGGAGCAGTGCCCAAGCCTCCGTGTTGCTCAGAAAACCCTAACAAATGCTTTCTGCACTTCCTCGCTGTCCGCGACCCAAACTGGAAGTCCGGACTTCTGTTGGAACTTCCTGCGCTCCCGCTTTGTCTGGTGCATGTCATCGTCTTCACTGGAGGGTGCCTCATTACTGCTGGCCTCTTTGTGATGCACTGGAACTGGCTTCCTAGCAAAACGCGGGCTGCTGGCCTTGCGGATCTCCTGGGCAGAGCGTTCAGCAGCTTCCAAGGTCACGGCCTCCTCAGTGGCTTTCTGCAGCGTGAGGTCTGGCTTGGCGAGGAGACACCGTTGCAGACGGATGTCCCGGACCCCGCAGATGATTCGATCCATAAGGGCATCGTCTAAGTCTCAGAACTTGCAGTGCATTGCAGCCTGTCGGAGGGTGGCGGTGTAGTTGTTAATTGACTCCCCCTCTGCCTGGTTCTGGTGGTAGAATGCATGGTGGGCTGCAATCTTGGACGGCTTTGGCGTGTAGTGGTTGTGGAGCTTCTCTTGAATCGTGTCCTATGGTGTTGTCTGGACTGCTTCAGGCACAACCAATGCTCGGGCCGTCTCGAACACCTCAGGCCCACAGAGGCTGAGGAATAGGCCCCGCTTACGCTCCTGTGATACTTTCGTCAGCTCGTTGGCTTGGAGGTAGCAGTCGAACCGAGCGAGGTAGGAGTCCCATGATTCAGAGGCTGGCACTAACGACAGTAGAGGCACAAGTGAAGCAATGGTTCCGATGCCGATGTGGAGGCGATGGATGGAACACAGTGCTCTAGCCAGAACAGTCAGCTCTGAATTGGTTCTCTTCAGTGATTTCACTCAGTGTTTCAGCTCAGTGATTCAGCTCCGCTCAGAGGGTGGCTGCATCTGGCTGTGCTCTGTTGTCCATCCATCCCACCTTCGTCGCCAGTGTTAAGTTGTGGGTGAACATATCAGACGACACAGCGATTCTTCAAACAGCTCTTGTCTATTCACAGGCCAGAACAGAACTGAACTGTAACAACTTTCTAAAACTATCCAATCACTGAATGTCACTTTTGATCCCTTATTTGCATAACTACAGTATCCCCCTGCTGGGCCAGGGTGAGAACTTCAATACCTAACAGCCTTACTTGATGGTTTCTTTTGTGCAACCTATCTAGGCTGATGTGTTTAATAAAATATTTGTTTTTAACTTGCATGCTTCATTGTATAAACATAGATGGACATTTTTACTTGTGAAAGAGACCTTTAGCCTTGTAGACAGGTGCAGCAACTGTAGTGAAATCGAGCATTTTTTATTTTTTACTTTGAGGTTGTTGTAGAGTGGGTTTATTTACAACTGAGAGGCCCTGGATTATTAGTGGAAGAGCAGAAGGTCCCAGGCTGAACTGCTGACATTGCCAGTTAAAAATGCTTCTGAGTTGCCAGCCTGGGAAATGACCATTTTCTGAATCATAGCTCTCATCCTCCCCGACCACTGACATAGGTTGGCTGAGGTTGATAGGAACTAGGAGTTCACCATTGTCTGGTGGACAGTGGTAGAATTTCACCTGCTTTAGAGTGGACTGTACTGAGTTAGGTGGATGAAAAGTCTGACTTCGAAGCAAAATGGATTTGGGGGGCAACCGCACTATATGCCTCATCTTTCTCACACGGTTATGATCAATATGCTTTTATTTGGGGTGGGGTGAAACAAGATACCAAGATCTACTTGTTAGAGATGCTCCAACGGTGCAGGAGATGTTACTTAGTGTTTGAGGATCTCCCCCCCCCCTTTTTTTTTGCTCCCCAGATGTAGAATTGATGGCAGTTACATGTCGGCCATTTTATCTGCCTAGAGAAGTAACTGTCATAATTATTATAGCTGTTTATATTCCATCTGATGCTAATGTCAGTGCGGCTCTTTTTAAGCTATATGATGTCATCTCTAAGCAGCAGCAAATCCACCCAGAAGGCGCCCTTGTTGTGGCAGGGAACTTCAATCAAGCCTGCCTAAAGACAGTTTTTCCTAAGTTTGAACAGTTTGTGAAATTGCCCACTAGAGGACAGAATATTCTAGATCTCACGTATTCCAATTTGAAACAGGCATACAGGCAATCCCCTTCCCCCACTTAGGCTCATCTGACCATTCTTCAGTTTTTCTATGTCCGAAGTACATCCCTCTCAGGAGAAGAATTCAGCCGTTTATAAAAACAGTTAGAATTTGGCCAGAGGGTGCTCTTAGTCAGCTCCAGGATTGTTTTGAGAGCACTGATTGGAGTGTGTTTGAACATCAAGATATGCATAGATACACAGATACTATACTTTCCTATATTAAAGTGTGCACTGACAAGGTAACATCGCAGAGATGCATTAGAGTCTATGGGAACTGTAAACCATGGATGACTGCTGAAGTAAGAACACTCCTGAAAATCCAGGATTCTGCCTTTAAGACAGGGAATATAGACATATACAGAGAGGCGAGAACAAATCTCAAAAAAGGCATTAAGGCAGCAAAACAACAGCATAAGCTTAAGGTGGAAAATTATTTAGCCGATAACAACATGAAACAAGTGTGGCAACGACTGCAGCACCTAACCAGCTACAAGGGCAATACGAGGAACATGGTTAAGGTTGATGATTCATTGGCAGAGGAGCTGAACATCTTCTTTGCTCAGGGTGCAGTTGGTTGGGTTTTATCCCTATTGAACTTTCACCTCTTCCCCATACCATTCTGACCCAGGAGTCCTGGCCCAGGGATGACTTGTTAGTGAGGGGATCTTACCCCTCTATTGGGGAGGCTAGTATGGGGTCTGAGATTCCCACTATTGAAGGGCTAGGGAAGAATGGTGGTGGGGCTAGATATCACTATCAGCGAAGGGTTTTGAGATGCAGTGATGCTCAAACCCATTCAAATCTACGCCCCATCCCAAGAGACAAGGGTAGGGCGAGCAGGGATTACCCACCTCCATCATTGGTGTTGTGCAATGCCAGGTCCATAGGCAATAAAATGCATGACTTTTTTGTCTCTCAGGGGATTGACCTGGCTTGTGTGACAGAGACCTGGGCATGGGAAGGCGAAGTAGTCTCCCTACGTGAGATAACACCTCCAGGTTTCTCTGTCCTCCACCAATCGCGGACTGTGGGTTGGGGGGGGGAGGAGTAGCGGCGTTAATCTGGGAGGATTGCTCTTTCAGGGCTCTACCACCACCGTTGATCTCTGGCATTGAATGTGTTGGTCTCATGTGGGGCACCAAGGAGAGCTTGGCTGTCTGGCTGGTGTACTGACCACCCAGCACACTGGCAGCCACCCTGTCAGACTTGTTGGAGGTGGTGGCGGGCTGGGCCTTGGAGTTCCCAAGACTATTGGTTTTGGGAGACTTCACTGTCCATGCCGATGCTGCCCCCTCCTCACAGGCTCTGCACCTAGTGACCTCCATGGCAACACTGGGGCTCTCCCAGTTTGTTTTGAGCCCCACCCATCAAGCAGGCCACACGCTGGATTTGATCTTTGGTGCTGGCATAGATGTGATCATGCTCCCCCCTGTGGAAGTGCCATGGTCTCATCACTACACTCTGAAAGCCAAGATTGACTTCCCGCTCCTCCCCTGCTCGGGTGGCGAGCCTATTTGGGCTTGCCTGCGAAGGTTGATGGATCCTGATAGATTCCGTCAGGCCTTGCGGGACCCTGCTCCTCCTGGCAACTCATTAGATGACCTTGTTGAAGACTGTAATAACCGGCTCTTGGCGGCCATCGATGAGATTGCGCCTAAGCGCCCTCTGCAACCCCGTCGAAACCGGGCCCCTTGGTTTACCGAGGAGCTCCGGAAAATCTCAGACGGCTAGAGCGAGTATGGCGACGGACTTGTGATGGAGCTTCAAAAACATCTTATAGAACACTTATGAAAGCCTATGAGATGGCTACGAAAGCTGCTAAGAAATCTTACTTCGCAACTTCCATTGCATCTGCTAGCTTTCGCCCGGCACAACTTTTTAGAATAATTAGGTTGATAACGTCCTTAGGAGGACAACCAAATTTAAGCACAAATTCGACCCACAGCTGTGAGGCATTTGCGAGTTTTTTTTGTGGAGAAAGTCCTGTTGCTTTGCCGTGACCTCCCTGCCAATTTAGATACAGTGACTGAACTGGAGGCCCCTCGACTGACTTCGGGTCCAATGTTAGACCATTTCGATCAGATACTCCCTGCTGATGTGGATAGCTTCCTCCAAGCTGGTAGGCCCACCACCTGCCTCCTCAATCCGTGCCTGTCTTGGCTGATTAGGGCGTGCCCAGATATTGCGCAGACGCCCCTGGTTGAAATTATCAATTTGTCCCTTGGCACGGGGACATTCACAGGGGAGCTGAAGGAAGCAATGGTGCATCCACCCTTAAAGAAAACTTCACTAGATCCTTTAGATCTATCCAATTACTGCCCAGTTTCAAATCTCCCATATCTGGGTAAAGTAATTGAGAGAGCGGTTGCTGAACAGCTTGGTTTCTGGAGGAAACATCGGCTTTATGTCTAACACTTGTCTTTCTTTCATCTTCTCCCTTCTTACATCAGCCAATTTATGAGTTCTAAAATTTGCTTGGAGGAACTATGTCTCTTACTGTAACTGCAAAGTGCTCTAATAAATTAATTATCAGAGTGTGTTTTATTGTATTTTGATAAGAATGAAGGTTCCTGAGATTCCTCAGAGGTGAAGTAAGGTCTTGGAATGGAGAAAGTGAAAATGTTCATGAAGAAGTGAGGGAGGGAAGGAAGGATATACTCCTCAAGAGGGAACACAGACTTGGGTCAACAGTTTGGACCTCTAAATGTCAGCCCTGGCTAACATAGTAACATGCTGCAGATCCTCCATCTGCAACAGAACACTTATAGGATCCCAACTTAACAAAGCTCAAGATTTTAGGTCAAGACCTACAGCTTTCACACAGTTGCAAGATGCTGTACAAACTGCGTTCTCTATATGCATGTATAGAGACAAGATGGGCTCTTCAGTGGTTTCTATTATGTGAATCACCACAAGACAAGATGGAATCTTAAGCGGTTTCTCTGGTAGTAACACTAAATTACAGGCAAATCCGTTTGCAAGTTTTTGAATCTGAAGGCAATCAGTTATGCTTTTTGAAAGCACTAATTGCTATATGTTTTAATATACCTGCCAACAAACAACTGTTTAATATAGATCAGAATGATGGAGGGCATCAAGGTTTTCTTCCCTGTGACAGATTATGGGCAATAAATCTTGTCACATCACTAAAGCCATGCAGCAGCTGATGGATTAACTCCCCTTCAACAACCTGCCTCAGTAGCAGAAACAGTTTTGTTTTATTTGGCATACCATTCTTTGAGCTTGTTTTTGCATGGCTTGGCTCCTGTTTCCATAAAGATGCACCCATTTCATGTTGCTTTTATTTATGCACCAGCCAGCGTATCTCATGAGCCTTCACACAAACTCTATCTCTCTTGGGATAAGAGCACACCAGGACCTTATTCCTTTTGTGCACTTGCTCAGCTTTGACAAAGGTGAGGCTGAAGGTGGGGTCAACAGATGCTCCTTGCACAGGTGGTCCTGAGCCACCACTGGCAACAAAGGTCATCTCCGTAGCAAAACCAAGCATAATGAGTCATGCAGGACCTGGGCAGGATGGAGGCAAAGGAATGGGGTGGAAGATGGTTCAGTCACAGATCATCTAAACACCTTTTATTGTCGGAGATAAGACTCCTACCTGATTTTCCCAAGAGTTCCTTGTTTTGTATACTTCTTTCACTGACTTACCTGTTGGCTTGCAGCCAAGACCACTGGACTGAAATAACTCCACCATGGTTATTTGTCTGAGTCTGAATGCCTGAATCTGATGATGGACGTGCCAGGATCCGGTTTGCATGGTTGGTGCTGCCATGCACTCCAAGGCATTGCATTTTTCTTACAAACTTCTCTCACTGCATATAAAAGGTGTGTTTTTTTGCAGTTTAAAAAGAGTTAATTGATATTAAAGGTTCTTGAAGCATGAGGTGCAAAATTTGGCTGATTGTAACATTATTACGACTAAACGACTAAACAACAACAACATTATTACAATTATTATTAGCTATGCCATATTTTGGGCCAATATCCACTGTAGTGAAGGACTTTTGTACAGTACAAAATCAGGCTGAAGAGGCACTTGTGTATCTTTAGATTTATATCACTACAGCAATAACCATATTTATCTGTAAAAGAATTTACACTTAGCAAGAGACCAGGGGTGTAATTCATAACTGACTTATTTCAGAGCAACCCAGCTAATTTTAATAGGATTACTCTGTAATAATTGTAGCCTGATTGTGCATATTTATGTATTCTCCAGGCTTACGAAAATCATACATTAAAACTAAGGACCTAATTCATTTTAGTCGGTGGCAACACATACATATTCAAAGAGTAGAACATCGCAACCTGGAATATTTCATACCAATTGTTTAATTTGACACATAATTTCTCTCAATTGGCCTGCACACTCATTCGTTGATATCATTCTGTAACCATTCTGGATTATTTAAAGAGTTTTCCAGTCTGTGACAATCTATCTTTTCACAAGGATGTCAGCATTCCATAAAAATGCCTCTTGCAACTTGCTGATATCTGAAAAACTGTATGACTATTCAATTATATATAATTTAAATAACAACAACAAAATAAATTAGTTTTAGCTTGTGTAAATCATTCTGAAGAATCCCAATGTACTTGCAAACCACACATTGGGCATATTTTATCCTCTTGCAGCATGATATATACCCACTGCTGAAGTGAAACTCATCAGTTCAAGAATACCTCTCAACTGGGCAAAATACTTTATCTAACTGAAGAGGAATTTTAGTACCACTGGAAGAATATCACCCTATACTACTAATCCTCTGTCTCCCCACCCCTTTTAAGTTACCCTTCAGACAGAGGGCCCCCTCTCCTTTACAGATGGTGAGAAACTTCATGACAGTGTACTTTACAAAGCCATTCAGCACCCATGACTTCAGATCATAGGTTGCCACTGTCAACAAAGTAACAGCAAACTATAACCGTGGAGCTCATGCATGAGAAGCAACGAAGGAAGAAGCTCGGGAGCCTACAGTGGACATTCCTGGTCACCGAACCATGGCTTGGCACTTTGTATGAATTAAACCATTGTTTTATATTTCCATGCAGCTATTTACCTACTGGTATGTTGTTCTTTTAAAAGCATAGCTGCTAACGGAATTTGTTTCTAAAATACAATTATGGGATGAGCTTCCAATATAAGTAGTCCATAAAAATTATAAACTGGTAAGAACCCGACACACTTTTCTACTGCATCACTTTAAGCCTGTCCAGTATCCATGCTTGCTGCTTTGATAGGGAGCTTTAATCTTGACTCACTTTTTATTCCTCCCTCATGAAAATGATTTTCTGTTGTGTTCAACTCAGGAATACAGAAACCCTGACGGATCCAAGCTACCATGGACAGATCCTCACACTGGTTAACCCCATAATAGGGAATGGTGGTGTCCCAGATACTGCTGCTTTGGATGAAATGGGCCTCAGCAGGTTCTTCGAGTCTGAAGGCATTAAGGTAAGCAGCAGCGATATCAGAAAAGTCTCTCTCTCTCTGTTGTGGGGCAAGGTTCTCGATTGTTTTGCTAGTAAGTATATTGGTGGGACGCAGGTGGCGCTGTGGGTTAAACCACAGAGCCTAGGACTTGCCGATCAGAAGGTTGGTGGTTCAAATCCCCGCGGCGGGGTGAGCTCCCGTTGCTCGGTTCCTGCTCCTGCCAAACTAGCAGTTCGAAAGCATGTCAAAGTGCAAGTAGATAAATAGGTACCACTCCGGTGGGAAGGTAAACGGCGTTTCCGTGCACTGCTCTGGTCCTCCAGAAGTGGCTTAGTCATGCTTGCCACATTACCCAGAAGCTGTACGCTGGCTCCCTCGACCAATAAAGTGAGATGAGCGCCGCAACCCCAGAGTCGGCCATGACTGGACCTAATGGTCAGGGGTCCTTTACCTATATTGGTATACCTCATAGTCCTTCTGTAAGGTATATGAGATCATCTAGAAATGTATCCTTTGTATTCTTCTGATACAAACTCAAAGTGAAAACGTTTCTGATTGTCAAATTCTTTTGGTTCGTTGTAAGACAGACGTCAGGTTATAATTTAAAATTACATTTTACAGTCAGATTTGCTGTCATTCTTCACAGGTTTCAGGCTTGCTGGTGTTGGATTATAGCAATGAGTACAGTCACTGGCGAGCTGTCAAGACCCTCGCAGAATGGCTGAAAGAGGAAAAGGTGAGGAATATTTTTTGGATAACCAAGAGCAAATCACTTGCTGCAGTGGAACTAGTTTTTAAAACCATTTGGCATTGAATGGCTTGAGCATCGTTATTCAAAATTATTGTTCAGTTGTTGCTTTTTTTGAGATGCCTACCTGTTACACTAAAACAGGGGTCAGCAAACTTTTTCAGCAGAGGGCCTGTCCACGGTCCCTCAGACCTTGTGGGGGGTTGGACTATATTTTCAAGGAAAAAAAATGAACGAATTCCTATGCCCCACAAATAACCCAGAGATGCATTTTAAATAAAAGTACACATTCTACTCATGTAAAAACACGCTGATTCCCGGACCATCCGCGGGCTGGATTTAGAAGGCGACTGGGCCGGATTCGGCCCCTGGGACTTAGGTTGCCTACCCATGCACTAAAACAACTCTAGAAATCTTTGTCTTCAGCAGGATTTTGCAAAACTTGTAACAAAAGTTGCATTTTCACTCCCTCCCACTCTGGTTCATTGATTAGTACATTTGGAATGTCAGGTTATATTTTAAAATGGTTGAGCTGTCGGCCTGTCCCAAGCCCTGTAACCTGTGATTTTCTTGAAAGAGAATTCTCTCAAGGAGCACTACAGATTTAAACTGGTTTAATCTATATGTTCCCTCCCCACCAAGGAACCTTGGGAGTTGCTTAGATGGAGCACATAGGGGGAGCTAGCTTTCACAAGAGAAGTTTCTCTCTAAACATACAGTGGTGCCTCGCAAGACGAAATTAATTCGTTTCGCAAGTCTCTTCGTCTTGCGAGTTTTTCGTCTTGCGATGCACGGTTTTCCATAGGAATGCATTGAAAATCAATTAATGCGTTCCTATGGAAGCCGCCTTCCCCGACCTCTTCTGGCAGGCGGCATTTTAAAATCGCCAGGGACAGCGGAGGACTTCTCCGCTGTCCGGGGCGATTTAAAAGCCCCTGGGAAGGCAGGCAGGGGGGACAAAGACTTTTGCCCCCCCCGCCTGCCTTCAGAAAAGGTCCAGGACAGGCGCGGACCTCTCCGCAAGCAGCGCGCTCCTTGCGGAGAGTTGCAAGCGCGCCCAGGCTTTCTCGCCCCGTCGCCCGGCATCGGGACGATGCCCCGAAGCTGGGCGGCGGGGGGAGGCTTTCTCGCCCCGCCGCCAGGCTTCGGGACATGGTTCCGATGCCAGGCGGCGGGGGGAGGCTTTCTCGCCCCGTCGCCCGGCATCGGGACGATGCCCCGAAGCCGGGCGGCGGGGGGAGGCGTTCCTGCCCCGCCGCCCGGCATCGGGACGATGCCCCGATGCCGGGCGGCGGGGGGAGGTTTCAAAAGCCGTCCGGGGGCTTTTAAATCGCCCCGGACAGTCCCGGGGCGATTTAAAAGCCCCCGGTTAGGCAGGCAGGGGGGGGCAAAGACTTTTGCCCCCCGCCCGCCTTGGGAAGAGGTCCAGGACCTCTTCCCAAGGCGGGCGGGGGGGGGGGCAAAAGTCTTTGCCCCCCCCTGCCTGCCTTCAAAAGCCGTCCGGGATAGCGGGAAGCGCTTCCCTGCTATCCCGGACCACTTTTAAAATGCTGGCGGTGGGGAGCAAAGCCTTTCGCCCCCGCCGGCCTTCCTGGACCTCTTCTGAAGTCCGGAGGGGGGGGAAGGCTTTGCTCCCCACCGCCAGCATTTAAAAAAAGGTCCCCGAGATTTCCCTATGGGCTTTCGTCTTGCGATGCAAGCCCATAGGGAAAATCGTCTAGCGAAGCGTCGCAAAACCCGAAAAACCCTTTCGTCTTGCGGGTTTTTCGTCTTGCGAGGCATTCGTCTTGCGGGGCACCACTGTATTGCCAAATTCAGTTTCCAAGATGCTTTGGTAGAAGATATGGAAGTTAGTACTTTAAAGTCAATTTAATGTTGTAATGTGGGCACGCCCAATAGGAAGCATGACGGTTAAGCACAATGTTTTCCCTACGTAGAAGTTATCCCACACAAGAATAAAGTAAACATAATATTCAACATGTAATACTGGCATGGCAAAACTATCACATGGTGACTGTTGCAAAAACAACGTAAGAACTGGACTTTAGAGAGCATGATTCGTAGACTCTGCTAAAATGTTGCTTCTGTTTGAGATCACTGCTAGTTTTAACGTGAGCTTTTCTGAACATCGGGCACTACATCTTTACACTAATGCAAGGATTAGCACTAGTACAAAGGGATTTGCCCTTATCCTCCATGCCCCCTTGTATATACCACCCCCAAATTGGGATGGTTTGACGAGGGCCTGCTCGTCATAAAATAATCAGTCTCATGCCAGAATGGATTGAAAGGGCCTAACCAGCCTCAAAGCTTAACTTAACTGCTAAAAAGCTGCTGCAGCACAACATTTATTATGAACAGTAAAAAACTTACAACATTGTATCAACTCTGCAGATAAGTACAATACCATACATGGAGGTCACCCCATTATCAGGCTACACTATATGGACCAATCACTGGCCTAGCATGAGGTGTTCACGCGCTGATCATGCCCAGCACAGCCTGCCCTGCCAAAAGGTCAGGCTGCAGTAAATTTCCACCCATGCACCCATTTTACCACATAGGCATTAACAACCATTTTCCTACAATGGTTGGAAGAACAGATCTAGAGGGAGTGGGGGGCAGAGAGGAGGAAAACAATCTGTTGCACAAGAAGAAATTGTACTGATGGAACATTCCCCTTTAGTGTTGCATTGAATATAACTTAGGATTTCCAGGATGGTCTTCCACAAAGGGAGCTAGTTTCAATATTCTGTTGGGAATGTAACTGACTTAGGTTTCTAAATTCTAATCTGCCTGTATCTGTCTTTTCTTCAGGTCCCGGCACTTTATGGTATTGATACCAGGATGCTTTCTAAAATAATTCGGAACAAGGTAGATGAAAAACACAAATAGCTGTGCTGGTCCATTATAAAACAACACCACCACCACCACACTGGGCTACCACAATAAATCCTGTATCAGAACCAACTATAAATCACAAACTACTGTGCAAGCCTCTGAATTCCACAGAACTCTTCCTCTTGTTAGATATTAAGAAAAAGAAAGGGGAGCAGTTCAGGTTTGCTAGCTGATTATAGAGCATACAAAGCTTTCTTATGTCCTAAATGGACCTTGATTTTCCATTAATTTGCTTTATTTCTTTGTGGCCAAGCAGGCCACAATATACCCTTGAATTCCCATATTTCTCTCTCCTTCCTTCCTTCTTTCCTTTATTTCAAAGGGAAACCTGAGTGCATGTTTAAATCTCTTCTGTTGAAATTCAGTGTTTCAATAGTGCTTTCTTACTAAAACAGCTAGCTAAAATTGTGAATAATATCTGCAGAATTGCAAGAAATAGGAAATTTCTAAGGAGCTGAAGTGACCGTTTACAATGAGTAGAATTGCTGAGGGCCTTGTCAAACCACTAAAAGGCTCCTGGGAGGCTGCTGCAGCCTGAGTGCTGGAAGAAAGACCTGCTCCCTGTGGAGCCATAGCTGGGTGATGTTGCACCCCTGGCAGAACCATCCAGATTGCGCCCCCTAGCCATGGACAAGTTAGCTCTTCTTTCTGCCTCTCCTCTTTCTTGCAATGAGGATGTTAGTGGGAGTGGGAGTGGCGGGGGGGGGGGGAGCTCCACAGCAGTGGGACCGAGTTTGGTAGAAGCTCCACAGCAGCAGGACTGAGCTGCCCTACCCACCCCTTTGGTCTCTTCAGTGGTGGCGGTGTGCTGGGTCCCCTCGCTCTTTGGAGACGCCTCGCTCCCTAGCAATGTGGGTTGAGCTGTGGGGGGAGATGGAGGAGAATGCAGAAGGAATGAGCAGAAGGAATATCTGCAGGGGCAGCAGGTTGTGTGATGGGGGAAAATATGAGGGGCAACACACACACAAGAGACATGGCTCCTTCCGCCACGGCGAGAGGTCCCGAGGCTGCTAGGTGGTGGGGAGCCACACACATCCCCTCACCGCCCCCTTTGCCCTGGATGAAACCGTTCACTCTCCTCCTAAAGCCCAGTGCCACCCTTAACAGAACTGGCATTCCATTAAGAGTCATACGCCAATATGCTGATAGACATTATCAGAAATGCACAGTGTCCACATAATGGACATCCATAAAATGGCAAAATGACAAAACCTCAAACAAACAACTTGGTGTGAATCAGGCAAAAGTGTGGAAAATTCTTGGGGCAGGGAGTTCAGATGGATCAAGATTAAAAGATTAGTATTGAGAGCTGAATCATGTAAAAAATTGGTTCATTTATAGTTGGATATATTTTTTTTTAACAGTACCTTATTGCTACTCCTTAGTCAGGTTGGTGCATTATAACTCAAAAAGAGCAGATTTTGCTGTTGGAATTTAGAGATGTGAAACCCTCAGTTGTCTTCATTCTCTCTTCTTTACTCAGTTTAGGCTGTCTAATTTTAAAAAGTTATAAAGTTGTTGGGTAACTGTTATCTACTGAAGTTCTCACCCTGGGCCAGCAGGGGGTACTGTAGATAGTTATGCAAATGAAGGATCGAAAGTGACATTCAGTGATTGGATAGTTTTTATGCAAATGAAGGATCGAAAGTGACGTTCAGTGATTGGATAGTTTTAGAATGACCGCTCCCCGCTTAAAACGGGGGGCGCCCTTTGCGTGGACGCATGCAGCCCTAGATCTGGAGCGGCTCCAACAGCATAGGCTTGGCTTTGCCTTCCCTCAGGTGGGATACCTGGAGGTCTCCGCCTACCTCAGTCAGTTGTCCAATCCCACCTGGGGGAAGCGTTGCCAAGGAGACCAGGCCAGGTAGGGGAGGGATTACCTGCCCACACAATAGAGGGAGGATCTTACCTGGGAATCCTCTCTTGGCTGTGATTGGATAGTTTTTATGCAAATGAAGGATCGAAAGTGACGTTCAGTGATTGGATAGTTTTAGAAAGTTGCTACAGTAACGTTGTACTGGAGCTCTATATAAGCAGGCTGACTGAGCCCTTCAGTCAGTTCTGTTCTGGCCTCTGAATAAACAAGAGCTGTTTGAAGAATCACTGTGTCGTCTGATATGTTCACCCACAACTTAACAGTAACTATTTCAGTTCCTAAGAAATTTTCTCCCCCATTACCTGATGCCACTCTCCTTTCTTGTGTGCACTCATCTGTTGCTGGAGGCGCTGGAATGCATTTCAGCTTGCATTAAGGCTGGTAGGTTTGCATGGGGAGAAAGTAGATAGAGAGTGGAACCTCCAAATTTCCTAGGCAGTCTTTCTGACCTAACCTGTGCTGACCTTCCTTCTGATATTAGATTAAAACTCTCAGGGTAGCTGACATAACTTTGTATTCATCCTCCTTCTCAATCTCACTTCAGGAGAAGGGACGTTTTTCTTTTGTCTCTTTCTCTTTGTTCCTCCAAGTTAGATAGATCTAGGATCTTTATTATCCAACATGTATTTCTTAATAGCTTTTTATTTTATACTAAAAGTCTCTGTGTAATTACATCCAGGGTAAAATGTGTTCCTCTAAGCAGGGCTTTGGGGCAGTGCTCAGTTCAAGCTTCTACTGATGCACATAAATAACCTATGCTCATCATATGAGGCCTTGAATCATCTGCCTCCTCTGCAAGAGATCCAGGCCTTTTCTGTGATGGCTCCCAGTTTGTTGTCATGTTATATATTTTGTGTTTTTATTTTATGTTTTATGTTGTAAACCATCCTGTGATCTTGGGATGAAGGGCAATTTATAAATTTAATAATGATAAAATATAAAATGCTATCATTTGTTTTATTTTTTTCTCAACAGGGAACTATTCTTGGGAAGATTGAATTTGAGGGTCAACCTGTGCAATTTTTGGATCCAAACAAGAGAAACTTGATAGCTGAAATTTCAACAAAGGTAAACATTCCACTTTTAGTGTGCTAGTCTCATTTCCTACAAATTTCATGACGAGTTTGACTAATGTGTATCTGCTAGAAACAGGCTTGGCTGGAGAAAGAGTAGGTCAGGTACGTTTAGCGTGTCTTCAAAGGTCTGTTAATGTAGGGACAGGGGAGGACGCCAGTGGAATTGCTAACTGAGTTGCTTCCAGTTAACTTGTTTTTGGGAGAGCTAGAATTCACTCCTGTGCTTAGGATTGAAGGAAGGGCAGTGCAATGGAGACTCTCCCTTCTCCTCATCTACCCTTTGTGGATTATTTCCATTTAGTTTTCCTAAATAAAATTCAATTAGCTGACATATTATCAGGTAACATTTCCTAATTGTCAGAACTGGTCAGCTCTGGAATGAAGTATGCCATCTATCCGGAATAACTAAGGTCCAGAGAATCTTGAAATTGTGAGGAGTAGGATGAGCTGACTCTTATGGTGGATATTGGGTATGATGAAGAACACAGGACTGTCACAAAGATCAGGAAACACCTGTGAAGTCTCTGGCCACAGTGGCCTTAATGAAAATTGCCTCCTCCAAGTGCCTCCTTCATGCATTAATCGGATTTGAGAATTTTGTTTTTTGTTATAATATTTTTTATTGGTTTTACATAATTTTATACATTTTAGCTTTAACCATTTCAAGCATTACAATAAAAGGTTCTTTTGAACCTTCGGACCTCCTTCTCTCCCTCCATGGGTTTCATATTTAAAATAATTTTTTCTGCAAATTTTACCATCACCCATCTGTTATATATCCACAGTTATTTTAGTTAATTCCACATTACAAGTGTCATTGCATCCCTGCCAATGATTTTAACTGTTTACAGTGGTCTTTTAAATGAATTAAGAATTTACTCCAGTCTTTTAAAAATACTTGATCGTCCTGGTTTCTGATCTTCCCCATCAGTTTCACCATATCTGGATACTCCATCAGTTTTGTCTGCCATTCTTCTCTAGTTGGTAATTCTCCTTCCTTCCATCTCCGAGCTAGTAGCATTCTCGCTGCCATCATTGTATACATTAAAAGTCTTTTATCCTCTTTTGGTATCTCTTCACCTATAAATAAATGTACAGTGGTACCTCTGGATGCGAACGGGATCTGTTCCAGAGTCCCGTTCGCATTCAGAGCAGAATGCAACCCACGTCGGCACGTGTGTGGGTCGCGACTCGCCACTTCTGCGCATGCGCAAGCGGCGAAACCCAGAAGTAACGCGTACTGTTACTTCTGGGTCGCTGCAGAGCATAACGTGAAAATGCTCAACCTGAAGCGACTTTAACCCAAGGTATGACTGTATTTTTAAACATTTTCTTTAATTCATTATATATCATTTCCCAGAAAGCTTTTACCAGTGTACATGTCCACTACATTTGGTAAAAAGTACCCTCCTTCCCTTTACATTTCCAGCACAGATTTGAACTACTTTGTACATTTTTGCAGTTTTACTTGGTGTTAGATGCCAACAATAAATCATTTTCATATAATTTTCTTTCAATGAACAGCACGGATTTGAGCATTTTGGTTACAGAGGCTGGTTATCCCACAGAATGTGAGGTTTACCTTTTTTATGGTCTGGTTTGTATTATTAGATGTCAAGTTTAAGCTTGAATTTTGCTATAAGAAGCTGATGATCTGAGCCACAGTCAGCTCCAGGTCTTGTTTTTGCTGACTGTATAGAGCTTCTCCATCTTTGGCTGCAGAGAATATAATCAATCTGATTTCGATGCTGCCCATCTGGTGATGTCCATGTGTAGAGTCATCTCTTGTGTTGTTGGAAAAGCGTGTTTGTGATGACCAGCTTGTTCTCTTGACAGAACTCTATTAGCCTTTGCCCTGCTTCGTTTTGATCTCCAAGGCCAAACTTGCCAGTTGTTCCTTTTATCTCTTGATTCCCTACTTTAGCATTCCAATCCCCTATAATGAGAAGAACATCCTTCTTTGGTGTCACTTCTATAAGGTCTTGTAAGTCTTCATAGAATTGGTCAATTTCAGTTTCTTCAGCACCAGTAGTTGGTGCATAAACTTGGATTACTGTGATGTTAAAAGGTCTGCCTTGGATTCGTATCGAGATCATTCTATCATTTTTGAGATTGCATCCCAGTACAGCTTTCGCCACTCTTTTGTTTTTTTTAAAATAAATTTTTATTGAAGTTTCCACAAATTTTTAACACATCAACCAAGCACAATAACAAACAAAAAAGAAAAAAGACATTATAAAAGATACAAACAATAAACATGTATAAATTCAATTTACACTTTCTTGTGGCTTACTTTCCCGACTTCCTCATACCTTCCCTTTCTGTATTCTAATTTCTGATAAAGTTATCAGCAAATCCTTCCCTTACTTTTAACTTAATTTCAATATTATTTATTTTCTTTAAGTTATCCCTTACCGCTATTAACCTCTTATTTTATAATCCAGCGTCATTCTAACATTCTTTGATTTTACAGTATTTCTTTAAATAGTCCTTGAATTTTCTCCAATCTTCTTCCGCCGTTTCTCTTCCCTGGTTTCGGATTCTGCTCGACATCTCTGCCAGTCCCATATAGTCTATCACCTTCATCTGCCATTCTTCCACGGTGGGTAGGTCTTGCGTCTTCCAGTACTTTGCGATGAGTATTCTTGCTGCTGTTGTAGCATACATAAAAAATGTTCTATCCTTCTTTAACACCAATTGGCCAACTATGCCCAGGAGGAAGGCCTCTGGTTTCTTAGGGAAAGTGTACTTAAGTACCTTTTTCAATTCATTATAGATCATTTCCCAGAAAGCCTTAATCCTTGGGCACGTCCACCAAAGGTGAAAGCATGTTCCTTCAGTTTCTTTACATTTCCAGCATTTATTATCGGGCAAATGGTAAATTTTTGCAAGCTTGACTGGGGTCATGTACCACCTATAAATCATTTTCATAATGTTCTCTCTCAAGGCATTACATGCCGTGAATTTCATACCGGTGGTCCATAACCTTTCCCAGTCAGCAAACAAAATATTATGACCAATGTCCTGTGCCCACTTAATCATTGCAGATTTAACCATTTTGTCTTGTGTATTCCATTCCAACAGCAAGCTATACATTCTTGCCAAATTCTTATTACTGGGTTCTAACAGTTCAGTCTCTAATTTCGATTTTTCCACCTGGAAGCCAATTTTCCTGTCAAGCTTTTGCCACTCTTTTGTTGACTATGAGGGCCACTCCATTTCTTTTATGGGTTTCTTGCCCACAGTAGTAGATATGATAGTCATCCGAACTGAATTCGCCCATTCCCGTCCATTTTAGTTCATTGATGCCCAGGATGTCAATATTTATTCTTGCCATCTCATTTTTGACCACATCCAACTTACCCAAGTTCATGGTTCTTACATTCCAGGTTCCTATGCAGTATTTTTCTTTACAGCATTGGACTTTCCTTCCACTTCCAGGCATATCCGCAACTGAGCGTCCTTTTGGCTTTGGCCCAGCCGCTTCATCAGCTCTGGATCTACTTGTACTTGTCCTCCGCTCTTCCCCAGTAGCATGTTGGACGCCTTCCGACCTGAGGGGCTCATCTTCCAGCATCATAACTTTTATATGCCTGTTGTCTTTGTCCATGGAGCTTTCTTGGCAGGGATACTGGAGTGGCTTGCCGGTTCCTCCTCCAGGTGGATCACGTTTGGTCAAAACTCTCCACTATGACCTGTTCATCTTGGGTGCCCTGCTCGGCATAGTTCATAGCTTCTCTGAGTTATTCAAGCCCTTCGCCACGGCAAGGCAGTGGTCCATGAAGGGGATTCGATCAAAACATGGTGGAATTGACCCCTTAATTTGATAAGAAATAATTTTGTGAAGTGGACCTGTCCCCAACTTTTCTTCTCCAAATGATTCTGCTGATTCTTCAATATGTTTACTGAGTAAGTCCCATTAAGCTCAATGGAACCTTGGATATTTAATAATAATAATAATAATAATAATAATAATAATAATAATAATTATAATTTATTTATACCCCACCCATCTGGCTGGCCTTCCCCAGCCACTCTGGGCGGCTTCCAAAAAATATTAAAATACCGTAATACATCAAACATTAAAAGCTTCCCTAACAGGGCTGCCTTCAGATGTCTTCTAAAAGTCTGGTAGTTGTTCTCTTTGACATCTGGTGGGAGGGCGTTCCACAGGGAGGGTGCCACTACCAAGAAGGCCCTCTGCCTGGTTCCCTGTAACTTAGCTTCTCTCAGGGAGGGAACTGCCAGAAGGCCCTTGGAGCTGGACCGGAGGTCATCGACCACTGCGACCAAGGCAGTTTCAGTCCCATGATGAGGCCTGAATCCCGACTGGAAGGGATCCAAATTTATTTTTCCCCTCCCCCCAAAAAAAGCCATGAAATGAGTGCCTTCTCATTTTGCTTCGTAATTCTCAGTCAAAAAGGGAAAAAAAGACTTTGGTTGTTTTTTTAAAAATGAAACCTGAGAGTCTGGGCTACTTGCTGACCCTGGGCTTGGCACAGCAGTCCTGTCTGTACCATTTCTTTGTGGACCTATTTGCCAGCCTTCTTCAATCAGTTCCTTTCGGTTGGAGGAGTACTTAATATTGCACTACTTGAACAAAATGTGCTTCTGGGGAAAAAGATCCACCTGTTTTGTAAAGTGTTTCTTTTTCTTTTGGGTAGAGATTCTGCTGCAGTCCACTATGTAGTGGTCCCAAGTGAGTAGCTTAGGAAGGGTGGACTTCTTGACTGTGTGGAAGCCATCAAATTCAAATAACACCTAAGAATGGAGTTTTCTAGGAAAAACAAAATGGTGGCCATTCTGATTCTGTTCCCCTCAGCCAAAAGAATTTCATGTCACCCTCAAAATGTAACTGAAGTAAAACAGCTGATTCAGACCCCACCAAGTGTCCCTATTTTCCAGGGAAAGTCCAGGATTTACAGAAGCTGTCCCAGTTTCTGAGTTGATCCCGGAATACCCCGCTTTTCCTTAGGGCGTCCCTATTTTCATTGGAGAAATGTTGGAGGGTATGCTGATTTCAAGGTGTGTGAAAGGTCTAAGAAATGGCTTCTGTCAATTCAGTCCAGCCCTAGTGGAATGCCTGATATCTAAAGCTATTTTATAGAATAAATAAGCAGCAGGAGTAGGTGCTGTTGATTGTCTGTGCCATTAACAAGAAGGGTTTGCTATAAAGATGCTGAAAATAGCATACATAAATGAGATATAAAAAGATTAACAGAACTCCTGTGATCTCATTATCTTTATAACTTTATTTTATAGGCTTATAAAGTAACATCACAAATAAAGCTGACAATTAACTAAGCTCTTCAATGGTGGTAATTATGGGACATGATAATCTATGTCCTAGCAGGCAACTGTTTCCATGTAAATCAAAATGTGGTAGCATTTTAAGAGTTTTCTTATCAACGGTAGGTTAGAAAGGATTTTTTTTTAAATTTATGCCTTTCAAACTACAATAGGCTACATCTTGTAGAATATATTAATTCAGTTGGAAGCTTCTCAGCTTTGTCTTCAAGAAGTTTGCTATTGACTTAGGAGAGTTACATTCGGGTTCCCACAAAAAAGATAACCAAAATTGTGTACAGTGGTACCTCCGATTAAGTACTTAATTCGTTCCGGAGGTCTGTACTTAACCTGAAACTGTTCTTAACCTGAAGCACCACTTCAGCTAATGGGGCCGCCTGCTGCTGCCGTGCTGCTGGAGCACAATTTCTGTTCTTATCCTGAAGCAAATTTCTTAACCTGAAGCACTATTTCTGGGTTAGTGGAGTCTGTAACCTGAAGCGTATGTAACCCGAGGTGCCACTGTATTTCTGAAGATATAATATATTATTTCCATACAATATTAATTAGGAGCCAGATTATTTCCTTATGTTTTGGTTCTGCCTTTCTTCCATCATGGAACCCAAAGTGGCATAAACCTACTTCTCCGGTGGTCAGCCATCCAGGCACTGACGAGACCAAGGCCTGCTTAGCTTCAGCAAATCGATGGCTTCATGTACCTTCAGACCATATCCTGCAACCACATCTCATTATTCTGGCCTTTCTTCACGTCTGTCCAGTTCACGTACATGTATAAAACAAAGGGTAGAAGTTTGATGTTTACATTAAATAGTTTGCACTGTCGAGGATTGCTGAATCAACATACAATCCATAACATGTGGAGAGCTGGACACCATGGACCATATGTGTCTATAGTTCTTGGCTGGGGAATGAATCACTAGAACTCTTTCTTCCAGTAACAGCAGCGCTGCTAGGCTCAGGCAGGGCAGCTGGGCCATGCAATGATAGGATTCCCATATGCCTGCAGTTTGGTAGGAAGCTACGTAGAATGAGGAAGCTAGAATGTGTCTGCTCAGCAGCTTTGAGTGCTGTGTAATGCAACAGTGTTGAAGCTCAGGCTCTATATTTAGATTTGCACGAAGGACTTGTGTTTTAATAGCATCCGTGTACCCTTCAAATAAGACTTTCCTGAGCGAAGCTTCTGTTTTCCTCCTGAATAGTGGGAGCTCACCTGTGAAATGATTCAGTTAGGAGATTATCATCTTATCATGAAGCCTTCCAGCTGTGAAATATCTGCATGCCAAAAGAGCCTGATTAAAAGGGGGTTATTAAAAGAATAAAAATAGTTTGCTCAGCAGTAGATCAGACATGGACTTTGGAAAGTGTGCATTTTAAAATAGCAGCTGTCTCAGGTTCAGTGGGTTTGATGAGGAAGAAGAATGCTGAGTTGCTCATTGCTGGAAAACATTCTTGGTTACCCAGGAGTAGGCGCAAGGGTGCAAAAGGTATTAAAAATAGGCATCTAAGAATCCACAGGTTGGTCAAATGGTCTGTACCAATGTGGGGCAATAAATGGTGAACAGCAAGCTTATGAAGCTAATTTCCCACAAAGTCTGCTGAAAAAGAAAACAACATAAATCATGATAGAAGTATATAAAATCATGAATGGTATGGCTGTGGAGAAAATGGTATAGAGAATTTTCTTGTAATACTAGGGTCACTCAATGAAATTAATGGGCAGTAGATTCAGAAGAGCCCCCAAAGTTCTGCTATACACAACACATAATTCACTTGAAGTTCACGGTCTCAGTTTGTGATGAATAGTGTGGGATGGGTTTTAATGGATAGGAGAGGATATATTAATTGCAGTTCATCTCCAGGTGCCCACATTCAGGGGTTGAACAGAGTTTCAAAATCCCATCCTTGGCAGCAAAATTAAAAGCATAGGAATTAGGCTATAAAAACTTGTTATAGTTTTTATATACCAGCTATGAAGTAAGTTGGCTCTCTCTTTCTTCCCCTGGTTAACAAAGAATCAGTCAACAACTTGGAAAGCAAGTTTAAATATATAATTTACTTACTTCTAATCTTGAATTAGAGGGATGTGGGTGGCGCTGTGGTCTAATCCACTGAGCCTAGGGCTTGCCGATCAGAAGGTCAGCAGTTCGAATCTCCGCGACGGGGTGAGCTCCCGTTGCTCGGTCCCTGCTCCTGCCAACTTGGCAGTTCAAAAGCACGTCATGTGCAAGTAGATAAATAGGTGCCGCTCCGGCGGGAAGGTAAACGGTGTTTCCGTGCACTGCCTGGTTCTCCAGAAGCGGCTTAGTCCTGCTGGCCACATGACCTGTATGCTGGCTCCCTCAGCCAATAAAGCGAGATGAGCGCTGCAACCCCAGAGTCAACTGTGACTGGATCTAACTGTCAGGGGTCCTTTACCTTTAGGCATGTGCCTAAAGCTGGAGCAGACAGAGGCATGTCTGCACCCAATGCTGGTCAAAGGGAGAAAGAGAGCAAACAGGAAGTACAATATGCACCTTCAGGAGAGGAAATGACATCACACAGAACCCCCTCTATCAATTGTATTTCTGTGGTCTGAGTATCTGCCTATCAGCAAAAAAGCTCTGTGGACTCAGCCCCTTCTCATGCTAAGTAGCAAGAATACAGTGGTGCCCCGCAAGACGAATGCCTCGCAAGACGGAACACCCGCTAGATGAAAGGATTTTCCGTTTTTTGATGCGCTTCGCAAGACGAATTTCCCTATGGGCTCGCTTCGCAAGACGAAAACGTCTTGCGAGTCTTGCGATTTTTTTCGCTTCCCCCCCTTTTTCTAAGCCGCTAAGCCACTAATAGCCTTTTGGCCGCTAAGCCGCTAAGCCTTTAATAGCTGCTAAGCCGCTAACAGGGTTGCTTCGCAGGACGAAAAAACCGCTAGACGAAGAGATTTGCGGAACGGATTATTTTTGTCTTGCGAGGCACCACTGTGGCTGCTAATCTCCCACAAATAGGTAACCACCAGCTTAGATGTTTAAAGGGTGATTAGAAATATTTTATGGCAGATAGGTTTATTAAGAGATGCATATATATATTATTAGTGGCTAAAACATTTCTCCCTCTCATTTTATTTTCCATTAGTTTAGCTTTTTGTTAAATCAGATATAAACCCTTTTGTATTATTGCTGGTAACACACCATAGAATAATAATAATAATAATAATAATAATAATAATAATAATAATAGTCAGCCATATGGTACTTCCATCTTCAAAGATGGTATACCTCAGAGTATCAGTTTCTGATGATAACAGTGGGGAAGAGCTACTGCCTTCACATTCTACCTGGGTGGCCACTGCTGGAAATAGATCAGATGGGTCCTGGATCAAATCCAACATGGTTCACACACTATGTATTTGCTGAGAAGGAACTAAAGATTCCTTCATCTTTTTCTTAAACAGAAAATTAAAGGAGAACTTCTCAGGACTTCATTCCCCATTATTGCAGTATGTTATTAGGTCAGTTTATGTATATTTCATGAAATGAACCACAAGACTGTTAGAATGGGGGAAAAGGCCCAAAATAATAATAAAGAGAATCTAATGGCAAATGTATGAATTTGACCACTAGAATAAACTTTAATTAATAGTTGTAAAGGGTTACAAGCACCCTGTCACCATTATGTATGCGTTTATTTGTTGCTTTTTAAACTGAAGTGTCTCAAATTGACTTGCATAACAAGAATAGATAATAATGAAAAAACCCATCAAAATCAAATATAAAAAGCAGCAATAAAGCAAGACGTAAAGTTCTCTCTCTCTCTCTCTCTCTCTCTCTCTCTCTCTCTCTCTCACACACACACACACACACACACACACACACTGCACTGAGTAAATAATGTTATTAGTGGCTAAAAAGAAGTAATGATTTTGCCATAGCTGCTTCCATGGGGAGAGCATTCCTTAAGTAGGGAACCACCGCTGAAAAGGCTTATTCTTGTGCCTTCACTCTCCAGACCTCCCTTTAGATGATGAGCACAGTGTCCGGTTTGCGTCATGTGGGGAAAGACAGTCTCTTTGGCATTGGGATTCTGAACCACATAATGTCAAAAACTGCACTTTCAATTGAGCCCAGAAACTATTGAGGCAAAACACAGAAATTCTGATTGGTAAACCATGGAAACAACCAATTTATCAGGCACGACTGTTGTTATGGAAAATACAAACTAAAATTAGTTTTTAACTTTGCCTGCAATATAATAAATATTTGGGGACCCACAAAATCATGGGCACACTTTAAATATGTTAACATTTACCAATGATGGAAAACATTTAAAAAGATATTGAAAGAAGGTCAAAGACACTCATCTCTTGGATGAGTACAGTATTGCCAAAATTTTCTTCCAAATTCTGCCTGTATGTAGTTCAGCAAAGACCCCCAAGAAATTTCAAAAAAATTCATTCACCAAGGCAAGAGTCTTAAACTTCAACTGACTGTATTGTATCAACATTCCCAGAGAGGGAGAAATGAGCCTACCACATTTGCCAAGATACCATGATGCAGCCCATATAGAAATTGTCTTTAGCATGATAAACAACGTAAAAAAGATCTGGATAGAATTGGAATTTGATAAACCTCTGCAACACAGAATACCAGGCATCCCAGTTTTGATTCATAACAAAACTATCTTAGAAATGATAACAAACCCATTTGCCAAATGGAAGGAAAAAGTATTGTACAGATAGATTCACTTTTATGAAATTGATATTTCACCCACAGCAGGGCAAATCATGGGAAGAATGGGGGGGGGGGATGCAGGGTGAATTGGCTGTTAATTCTATCAGGTGATACATTCAATCTCAGATTCAGTGTTTATATCTCAAGCAATTAGACCATTGGCACAATTTGAAAAACTGATTCTGAACATGGCTGAACAATGGACAATGCTTGGCTAGTAAAGAAAATTGAGAAAAGGACCTATGCTTAGAAATCGAAGAAGCAGATTGTAACAATCTATGGACAGCCCCCCCCAATTCCCATCCACAACCCACATCAGATAAAAATATTTATACATAGATATCATCTAACACCTGTAAGACTCAGCTATATTGATAAACCAATATAGCTGGAAAGGCTGCAAGGAAACTGGTAAAACTTTATATGTGAATTAATGCAAGTATTTTGGGAAAGAGTATTTACAGAAATAAACAAAAACACGAACCAGGATGTACAATGTACCCCATGTCTAGGTTTATTAACAATCTTTAAAAATACTCAAATTACTACACAAGGAAGTTATGACTTTAATTTTGGTAGCAGAGCAGCATGATTACTTATAGCAGAGAGCTGGGAAGGACTTGTTCATGCAATGGAAACAGAAGATAATTGCTTTATCTGAGAAACTAACTAAAAGAGTACAAGCCCTGAATGATGTATCCCATATGGATGGTTTTGTTGAAATATGACACCCCTTTATAAAATATTCATTTTTAATTTTTTTAAAAAATCAACTCTTTAATAAAATATTCAAATGAACACACTGAGGATTGGCACCCACCAACTCTGGACATAGACTTATGGGAAAATTTGACACCTTAGTCTTTTGTTTTGGGGGTGGCGTGGGAAGGGGAAAACCAATTGTGTTGATAATGTTTATGTTCATGTTTATATTTTTCTTGAAAAAATAATAAAATATTTATAAAATCCAAAATGGTTCTTATGGATGCCTGTATTATATGCATACAAAAACGTATGCATTTTAGATTTATACCTCATCTTTCAATATTTGATTAAGCATGCTAAATCGGATTAAGCTTTTTTCAGGGCTTAATAGAGTTCCTTGCTTTTTAACTAACTGCAGAGGAATAAGTCTGTAGAATTAACTAAGCCCACGACATAGCCAGTAGAAACATGACGCAGCAAACTTACAGTGCATCTAGTTCTAGCCTAGTTCTGGTTAGTGCCTCTATCAGAGACCACGTGAGACTCTATCAGCTGCTTACATTCCATAATGGAAGAAAGGTAGGATATGCATATAACAAATAAGTTGCCAATAACAATGTCTTTTTTTCTAAATGTATCAACAGGAAGTCAAAGTATATGGAAAAGGTAATCCAATCAGAATTGTGGCTGTGGATTGTGGATTAAAGCACAATGCTATTCGTTTGCTTGTGAAGGTAAATCATACATTTTTAAAATGGCTTTCTCTTCTATGGAACTGGTTTTATAATTTTGATTTGCTCATGACCAACAAACTGGACAATTGTTTAATTGCTTGAGTTTTCACTGATATTCTGGCAGTTTCAAGTTCTGTACTCTGTACACATCTTTAGCATGTGTGAGGCTAAAGACGGACTGTCATGTCCATTCTAGTTTCTCATTGGGTCTGATAGATTTGTTTTTCAAACTGGGGAAACCTCTGAACATGTGCGAAGTGCGCCCATTCGTTCTGTCCATGTAGGCCAAACTGAGAAAGCCAGGGGACCTGGATTAGGAGTGTGCAGTGGATCTGCAGGTGCTTCAGAGGGATTCTAGGCTTCTTCAAGGCAAAGTGAGATAGGAGGATTCAGACACCCAAAAAACAAAACTACAGAACAGTGTTGGCTGAAACTGAAACTAAAGCGTCTAAGTATGCCATATAAAGAAAATGTCAGAGTGGGAGTGAGGGAGAGCAAATGCCAGGTTGAGAGAAGGAGGGCAGTGAGCTCCATTGTGATTGATAGGTCAAATCCTTTTAAAGTTGGCTTTTTCATATTCAGACTCTACTGTATCATGTTAGGCTGTACTGTTCAGCATCACGGAGTTACATGCCATTCTATAGTAAACTTTTTCATACTTTCCCTTTTGTTTCCTTCCCAGAGAGGTGCCGAGGTGCATCTGGTTCCTTGGAATCATGATTTCACCAGGCTGGAGTATGATGGGCTTTTGCTTTCTGGCGGTCCTGGCGATCCAACCCAAGCCCAAGAACTAATTGAGAATGTCAGGAAGGTAGAGAACATGCACTAGAATTGATATTTTGCTCAAAGCACTGTTGTCCTCAATTCCCCATGTTGCACAGTGGCAGCTCACAACCTTGGGATGTGTGCATTCCTTAAACCTCAGCTCTCCAACATTTTACCTTGTTAGGGGGAAAAAAAGGGGGGGGGGCTGCTTTAACTTGACTTGCTGTGCTACTTCCAGAAACTCCTTTGCCTTTAATGTGAGAAACTGTGAGATGGAAAAGTAGATTGTCTATGGTGACATGATAGAAGTTTACGAAACTATACTTGGCTTTGAGAAAGTGGAAAGACACTAGAACTCATGGGTACCCAATGAGGCTGAATAATGACTATCAGTGGCTACTAGCCATGATGACTATGGAGGCAGTAATGCTTCTGAATATCAGGACGGGAGAGGGGTCTTGTGCTCAGATCCTGCTTGCAGAGTTCCCACAGGAATCCGGTTGGCCACTGGGAAAGCAGGATGCTGGCCATTGGCCTGATCCAGCAGGCTCTTCTTATGTTGATATAAGTCTTTCACCTCCAGGTTCTACAGAGTGATCGTCAGGAACCTTTGTTTGGAATCAGTTTGGGGAATCTAATCACTGGTCTGGCAGCTGGGGCTTCATCCTACAAAATGCCCATGGCCAACAGGTATGGTGACAAATCTACACCTGCGACAACAGCATATTCAAGATACGTATTTATCCTGCCTTCACCCCACACCAATCAGTTTGGGTTGTTAACTGCCCAAATATGGCATCCTGGCTTTGTAATGTTACTATCTATAGATCTATATCTTAAAGCTAGGAGTGGCTGGGGTGGTGCTGCAAGGCTGCCCCCTCCCCAACACCAGTGGTGTTGCTTTAAGGACGGGGCTTGCACAAGTGCATTGCTGGGCTATGCCAGTGCCCCTCTGCAGCCCGGAACTCATCGCTGCCTTGCCCTCTGCCCTGTCCCCATCAGCAGCAGTGATGCCAGTGTCAGGAAGCCAGCTCCATGGCATTGACTTTGGCCATTCCAGTTTAAAGCTGGTGCAGATTATTAGTTAAATCTCTCCACTGATTGTTTCTGAGCCCTTTTTCAAAACCTCTGTGGGATTATTGTAGCTCCTTTTGTGCGTTTTTGTTTGGTATTATTATTATTATTAAGGGATGCAGGTGGCGCTGTGGGTTAAAGCCTCAGCGCCTAGGACTTGCCGATCGAAAGGTCGGCGGTTCGAATCCCTGCGGCGGGGTGCGCTCCCGCTGCTCAGTCCCAGCGCCTGCCAACCTAGCAGTTCGAAAGCACCTCCGGGTGCAAGTAGATAAATAGGGACTGCTTACCAGCGGGAAGGTAAACGGCGTTTCCGTGTGCGGCTCTGGCTCGCCAGAGCAGCGATGTCACGCTGGCCACGTGACCCGGAAGTGTCTCTGGACAGCGCTGGCCCCTGGCCTCTTAAGTGAGATGGGCGCACAACCCCAGAGTCTGTCAAGACTGGCCCTTACGGGCAGGGGTACCTTTACCTTTACATTATTATTATTATTATTATTATTATTATTATTATTATTATTATTATTATTTCGCCCAATAAAGGATTAGGCATTTATGGGTAAATAATAAATGCAAATAAATAAATATGGCAGAAAGCAGAGTTGTTATCCTCCTAATGGATAATGGTAATGGGTGCTGCAGTGTGTTCCTTTCTGCTTGCCCCTGCATGTTATTAATTGTGGCCTTCTTCTCCTGCCCTTCACACGCACACCCTCCCCTCCCCTCCCCAAACTATTCCTTCCCCACTTCTCTCTCTTTGTGTGTGTCCCTTTAGAGGACAGAATCAACCAGTTGTGAACATGATGAATGGACAGGCTTTCATTACTGCTCAGAATCATGGCTACGCGATTGACAGCAACTCCCTCCCTCCTGGCTGGAAGCCTCTATTTGTGAATGCGAATGATCAAACAAATGAGGTAAAGCTCCCTCTCTCTGGGTATCTGTGAAGAATTTCATGAGACAGGGAAGATGAGCTGTACTCTGCTCAGGTGCACCCAAGAACATGCTTGCCTCTGATTTACCTAGAATGCCAATCTCCTGGTGTGTGTTTTTGCTCCTCGGTGAATAGTTTCTTTTTGGTTAATTACTGGATAATATCCTGGATTTATTCCATTCAGGGATAGCAGGAAGATTCCTTTAATAGAGCGAGCCAGAAATCACACAGAAGTGTCCAAGGTTTTGAGTTCAGGCTGGATGTTCAGGAAAACAGGAAATATGACTGAAGGTGATGGAAACCCAGACTGGTAGATTGAATGGAGAAGTCTGCAGACCCTAATTAGGGATGACTGTTCCTCATGGAAAGAGAAATTGAAGCCAAGGCACAATGAAACAAAGAAGAAAGGACTCTTCTCCTCTTGAAAATATAAAAGCTAGCAGTTATTCAGGTTTGCTTCCAGCATTAATTGGAACTCGGGGGTCCTTTGTATGGAAGAGAATAGAAGTAAAGAAAAAAAGTTATATTAGCAAAGATTGAGATTATTTTTAGTAGTGGAAGATGTAGGCATAGCATTCTATATCGGCAGGGCCCAGATTGGGTAGTATAGCACCCTCGCTGCTCACCAAAGGATGATACTTCATGATGTTCCCCAATCATCTGTCAAGGCAGATTCAACATTGTAACGTTCACATCATTATGCCTTGGTCATCTACACAGTGTTCCAATATTATCTGCCTTGCAGTGCATGTGGTGTGCAGCAGATGGGACAGGGGCAGTTTCTTGTGGAGACATATTCTGATAGACCCAAGAGAAACTTTCATAGCTGCATGAGTTTATGCCCTCCCTCGATGATGTCAGCAGTACAAACCATCTCATGTTGAGAGCATCCTTGGACTGATCAGGATCAGACATCTGCCGACAGAAATAGACAGGAGCATCACTGGCTTGATAAAATCGAGAAGTCAACTTTTTAAATAACTAAAAAAGAGAAAAGGTTGGCATTGCCCTTATTTCACAGAAAATTCCTTAATGGAGGCACTTGTACTGAGACTACCCTTTTTTGTGTAGCTGCACACCAAATTTCTGGATGCTGTGGAACCACCATTCCATCACCCCCAGCATATCTTTAAGTACAGGCCTTGAGTCTGGCTTGGTAGCAAACAGGCTACCAGTGAAGTCCTTTAGACACAGGGGTGATGGATCCCATGCAGTTTGCGCCACTATATTTTTGCACCAGTTGAGATTCCTGTACCGTTCCCCATGGCAACCCTGCACAATGGCCAGACTCTCGCTGTTCTAAGACTGGCAGCAAGCATTCTGGACTGTAGAGACCACCTCAGCCTCCAACAACAGTAGTGGATCTAGGAGCCCCCCACCCCTGCTACACACCCATTCCTTTTAGAGATAGTGCGATCCCTTCCAGAATGGGCAAGGCAAGGCAGACAGGGAAGCAATATGCAGTGACATGTACTTAGCTTTGGTTACTGCCTGTGTTGCAGTAGGGCATGGGGTTAGGCAGATGTGCCAAATGCTTCACAGAGAAGAGGGTTTCGAGGAGGGGTTTGGACCAAATAAGAGAGGTGGCATCACACAGGAGTTCTAGGAGGCTGTTGCAAAGCACACATGAAGCAAAGACGGGATTGTCTGAGGACCAGGAGACCTTCAAGCAGCTGAGGATGGCGGGTGTTGGAGGAGCAAAGCTTGAGGGTGGGACGAGGGGGCCAATTCAGTGAATGGGAGTGGATAAGATGCCAGTGTAGAGATTTGGGTGGGGGTTACATAATCGGAGCAACCACAGAGTGATTTTGACAGGCTAGAAGTGCTGGATTGGCATGAGAGGAGATCAAGGTGAGACAGCAGAAGACAAGAAAGTCTAGTTAAGGCAAGAGATGGCTGGGGCTTGAAAAATATTTTCTTTTTTTCTCTTTTTCTTTTACCCAATGGAAAGAAGGGAAATGCCATGTCTCTGCAGTGTTATAACGGGAGATGTGGCACTGCTGAGCATTGAACTGAATGTGGGGGACAAAGGAGCAACAGGAGTCAAAGATAAAGGCAAAGTTTAATGTCTGTTCAAGCAGGAAGAAGGTGTCTGTCACTAAAGAGAGTACTTGAAGGGAGGAAGGCTTGGGAGGTAGTTTAGTTTTGGAAACAATGAATTTGAGATGGCGATGAAACAACCTATGTGGAAATATTAGGGAGGCAGTTGGAGAGGGATAGCGTGCTGCTTTTTTCTTTCTTTCTTTTTTAAAAAAGGTGCTTGGAATTCAACAAGCACTATGTCAAAGCATGTACACTAGCCAGTGCATTACAGAGATGCTATTGTGAGCTGCTCAGCAGTTTAGTGGATAAAACATCGTTTGAAGACCTGGAGTGTAATGAATTTCAGCTGTTGTTGCTAAGTCGTCCTGGGCCTTTAAACCTGACTGCAGGGTTTGTCAACAGTAGCATTTTGATAACTCTCCTGTTTACAGAAGGGAAATTAAGGTAACCCATTTTACCTTTTTTTTGAAAAACCCATGCAGGGAATTATGCATGAGACCAAGCCGATATTCACAGCACAGTTTTACCCAGAAGCCAATCCTGGACCAACAGACACAGAGGTACTGTGAAGGGATGAATCTGACAAAAGGTGCTTAGATTTAAGACTTGTTGGAGGAAAGCATGTGGAGTGCGAGACTGGCCAAGACTTGGAACGCTACAGAAATATTCTGCCAATTGTTTCCCATTGAGACCAGGCATTATCCTGTCTTCTGTACATTTGGCCATGCCACGAATTAAGGCGATGGGACCCCTGTATGCTGTTGGTACTGCCAACCATAAGAGAGCAGTCCAATCTTGGTGCCAGTTCAAAGGTGTCCCACACAGCGCAGCAGCTTGTTAAAACCAAAACAAATTTTGTGTAGCATCCTTCCTTTTTCTTTTTCTTTTCAATCTGAGAGCTCTGCGAGACCTATTGTTTTAAACATGTATTTATTTTTGAGCAATGTGACTTGCCCATACCATGTAGGGAAGATCATAAGAGCAGAGGAACATTTTTCACCATGTCTTCACTGGAAAACTTGGCCAGAGGGGGAAATGGGGTGGCACAATGGATTTGACCCACAATAGGCTACCTTCCTGGGATGCAGGTGGCGCTGTGGGTTAAACCGCAGAACCTAGGACTTGCTGATCAGAAGGTCGGTGGTTCGAATCCCTGCAGCGGGGTGAGCTCCTGTTGCTTGGTCCCTGCTCCTGCCAACCTGGCAGTTTGAAAGCACGTCAAAGTGCAAGTAGATAAATAGGCACCGCTCCGGCAGGAAGGTAAACAGCGTTTCCATGTGCTGCTCTGGTTTGCCAGAAGCGGCTTAGTCATGCTGGCCACATGACCTGGAAGCTGTACGCCGGCTCCCTCGGCCAGTAAAGCGAGATGAGCGCCGCAACCCCAGAGTCGTTTGTGAATGGGGTTTTTTTACATCCTCTTCCCAATGTGCAAGAAACATTATTACTGTTCAAGTAGACATTCCAGCCAGTCACCTGTGAGGGGCGTGATTGAGACAGGATATGGCCAAAGGAGAGGGTGTGACTTGGGGAGAGTCCTGAGGGCCAGATAGAAAGGCTTGGGAGGGCCATATCCAAGGCTTCAGGTTCCCCATCCTGGTCAGATTAAAGACCTTTCTTCCAGCAGTGGCCAGCCAGATGTTAGATGCTTCAAGGAAACCCACAAGCAGTCCTTGAAAGCAGTAGATCTCACTGAATTACAGTATATGCTCAGGCCTTGCTGTGCTTTGATCTAAGTGTGATATATTGTTTTAAACTAAGCAGCACAATTTGCATAGGTAGGATTAGGGCCCAAACCTCATATACAGTGATACCTCAGGTTAAATACTTAATTCATTCCAGAGGTCCGTTCTTAACCTGAAACTGTTCTTAACCTGAAGCACCACTTTAGCTAATGGGGCCTCCTGCTGCTGCTGCGCCGCTGGAGCACGATTTCTGTTCTTATCCTGAAGCAAAGTTCTTAACCTGAAGCACTATTTCTGGGTTAGCAGAGTCTGTAACCTGAAGCATATGTAACCCGAGGTACCACTGTCCATGATTTTTGTAAATGAAAGCAGTTTATGTCACTGAAAGGCAGATAGGTTTTTTCCTTTCCTTTCCTTCCCTTTATTTTAAAACAAGACCTATTATATTTCAAATACATTTTGAATACTTTCGCATTATTGACGTTGTAGAGCTATTTAAATGGATTCATATGCACACTTCCTTGTTCTCACGTCTGAATATGAGGCTTAATCCCCTGTCTGTGATCTCCCATGACAATCCCTCCAGCAATAGGTTGAGTAGGTGGGAGATTGTGATTAAACAGCATAAGGATGTGAAGCGAGGGAAAAGAGGACATGCCTGCCCATATTTAGCATTCATTGGAGATAAACAGCAACAAAAAATGCTTAAGGGGGTGCATTTTAATCATTATTTATTTGGGGATTTTTGGTTAACTAAACATAGACCAGAAGATGGAGTACTATTATTCCCAATTTAATAGGCTAGGGAACTGAAACAGAGCAAGAGTGACTCGTTGAAGATTGCTTAATGGAATTGCAGACTGTGTTTAAATCCAGGTCTCTCAATAAAACCCTGAGGTACTGTCCATTGGAACACCCAAGTGTAATCCAGTTTGAACAGAAGTGATATATACAGCAGCTTCTCTCGTAAAGACCTTGTTGAGCCATGCTAAGATTTTCCTGCAGATTGGATTAGATGCATGCCTTAAACTTCTTAAGCGCTTGTGTGCTTGGTTGGTTTGGGACACAATACAGTGAGTGCATCTATTAATTAGGTTAATTATTAATTAAGTGAATTAGACTCACAACCTAATTAGAGAGAGTTCTAATGATACTAAACAGGGAAATTCCAGAGAGGGTAATCATGTTAGCTTGTTGCACTAAAACCCTTCAAATCCTGTGCTTATGATAGTAATTCTGTAGAACTTATGCTAACTTCCAAAAAATACAGATTTTATGCAAAACACAGTATTTACGGCTTTATGTGATGAGCTGATTTTGTATCAATTATTTCGGTTAAAGGTTAGTAAGAGTAGACTGGGTCAAGTGGCTTAGTAGTGAAAATGATTGAAGACCCTGCTTGTGTACAGGAGCATGTTCAATACCCTTTTTCAACTTGAAAAATATGTGGTAGATGGACTCAGCGTGGTAACATTGATAGCCATAGAGCTACATTACAAACATGGTTTTCCCTTGTTCTTTCTGTCTTTTTATAATATAAATGTGGTCTTCTTTTGAATGCTGATATGCATTTTGTTTACTTTCCCTAGTTCTTATTTGATTCATTTATTTCACTGATCAAGAAGGGAAAAGGTACCAGTATCGCTTCAGTGCTGCCCAAGGCCACAGCTGCAACTTCGAGAGTGGAGGTCAGTTTATTAATGTGTTTTGTGTTTAGCCATCAGTCATACAGTGACTGGTACCATTACTGAAAAAGGTGGGCAGACTTGCTGTCCAGAACATAGAGATTTGCACAACCAAAAGTACCCTGATTTTGTTACTTATTATACAGTAGTTATATTAACTCTCATTTTGCTTTGAAATAATTGTTGATACATAGGAATTTGAGCTGTGTGCCTTGCAAGCGCAGAATTTTTGGACATAGATGAGGCAGTGAGGCAGAGATGGAGTGACTTGCCCCAAATCACCAGTGAGCCTGTGGAGGAGGAGTGGTTTGAATCCAAAGCCCACTGCTGGCATATTCTTGGGAAGCTGAATGTTGTGGGTCCTTATATGCTGTTAGCTGCAAATAAAACTTGGCTGGTTCCATTTTTAGATTGCACTCCCCCCATATGACTCTATATCCTCCCACAAAGCATCTGGGCGCAAAACAAATAATACAACACAAGAACTATGATCAGCCATATTGAAGCACACTTGCCTGTAAGTTAATGTGGCAATAAACAAATGAGTTGCACATTTTGCACAGTCATTCTAGCTTGCTACCAAATAAAGCTGAAATAGAATTGTGTTTCAGTTTATTTAAAACTCTAAGACCGTTAACTTGTATAACAAAAAAACTAACAAAAAAACTTATTGCTCACAACTTTTATGACACCGAATTTCCTTCTCTCAAGTGGTTCTGCTTCCTGGGATAAATATAGTGGGCTGTCAAGCCATTCAATTCTCCTGCACCTTAGGCCTAGGGCTACTTAGACCTGGGGATACTGGTCCCTGGTCTTACCTCTCTTTCTGTTGATTCCAGGCTCATATTCTGCCCTATACACGAAAGGGCAGTCTCCAGGCATTTCCAGGAATTTTTGTTTGAATCAGTGTGAAATGCAAATGTAAAACTCATACTGGTCAGAATGCTAATTTTCATTACAAATGTCTCTGCATTTATTTTGCAGTAACAGCAATTGGGCATTCATATAAACAGCATGAGAGTCTCAAAGGTTATTGAAAATTCCTAATATGTACTGCATTGCTGGATTTTCTATAAAGCTCCTCCTTTTTGTGGCAAAGTTATTCCTTCCTTCGGAAAGCTGAATTTAATGCAAAGACAACTTCAGAGTCAACTCATTGCACAAACCAGTGTGTGCAATATAGGACTGGTTCAGTCTTATATTGAGTTGCTGTGTTAGAATCCTTTGTTCTAAATATTTGAATTTTTGCTTTTATACAAAGGACAGGATATTGTAGTTTTGAACAGAAAGGAGGTGTGACAGTTTCCATGAAGCTGTTCTTTAGTTTTTCCAGAGAAAGGGCTGAGAATGCGTTGGATTTGGATTCGTAAATAGACCCTGTTAGCCAGGATTGCCCATAAGACATGTATAGGAAATGTCATTGGCTTGGATTTTTCATGGATGAATGAAAGGGAGACAGGAAATGGTTGCCAAAGCAACAGCTGAAGGGAAACATATTGGGGAAAGACAGAATTGTGTGTGTGTGTGTGTGTTAAGGGTGGATTTTGATCCCCTGCAATTTCTACTTTTGAGGTAGAAATCAAAACTTGAAAATATTTAGCTCAGCATCAGTATGATGCAGGAAGATAAGCAAACAGAAGACCAATACATTTATTTCAGGAGGAACATGAATATGATGACACTGATGTCTTACCAAATTTATATCCTGGCTTTCTGTAAAAGTACACAAGGCAGCTGGCATTGAAAATGAATCAGTACAAAATAAGATATACAACCCAAAACCCCAGAGCCAGCTAACAAACCAACCAACCAATGGCACTTAAAACCAAGCAACAGATTTAAAAGCAGGAAAACGAACGTGGGGTGATGAAGCAGGTGGGGTGCGGATCCTGATCATGTGTAATGTGTATCAATAACCTTTAGCATATTCTAAACTCATATGCATGGAAGTTGAGATGCAGTGCCAAAGGAAAAAAAAAGAGGTACTTTCCACTAGATATGCTTCAGGGACATATGGGGATGGATGGGGCTCTGGAACTAGGTTTTGCCCCTGGGTTGAGAGTAGCCCATTAAAGAAATCCTCAAGATGTCTGGGTATGCAAAAATCTTATTTGAGGTTTTTAATCCCATCCATGACGTGGGTGGCACTATGGTCTAAACCACTGAGCCTAGGGCTTGCCGATCGGAAGGTTGGCGGTTCGAATCCCCGCGATGGGGTGAGCTCCCGTTGCTCGGTCCCTGCTCCTGCCAACCTAGCAGTTCGAAAGCATGCCAGTGCAAGTACATCAATAGGTACCACTCCGGCGGGAAGGTAAATGGCGTTTCCGTGCGCTTCTTTGGTTCGCCAGAAGCGGCTTAGTCATGCTGGCCACATGATCCGGAAAAACTGTCTGTGGACAAACATCGGCTCCCTTGGCCAGTAAAGTAAGATGAGCGTCGCAATCCCAGAGTCATTTGTGACTGGACTTAACTGTCAGGGGTCCTTTGCCTTTTTAATCCTATCCATGATAAGACGCTGGGGATGAGCACATGAGCCCCACCCCTCATTTCCATCCCATCACCATGTTGGAGGAATGCCTTCTGCTGCAGGAAGCCTTTATGCTTGTGCAGACTGAGGTTCCCTGCATGATTTAGGATCCTTGATTTAGAACTTCTCCATGGAGCAGCCTCACAAATGCAGAAGTCCAGCCCCTAAGTCAAGGAGAGCTGTAGTAAAGCAGCCGTAATGCAAGGGAGGAGCTGGGGGTGAGGGAGTACTCTGCCATTGTCCCTCACTTGCGACCAAAGGTTCCCAACCCCTGTAGTAGGAGAACAGTAGACCCTTTGTTGTCTTGGGGCCAACAGCGCATGTGCTGATATAGCTCTACTGACCTATTGCTTGTCTTCAGGTTTCCAAAGTTCTAATCCTTGGATCTGGCGGTTTGTGTATCGGTCAAGCAGGAGAATTTGATTATTCTGGATCACAGGCTGTCAAGGCCATGAAGGTGAGAATGTGGGAGGCAAAGTAAAGTGTTTCTTACAAGAGTGGGGGACCTGTGTCCCTCCAGATGTGGCTGGACTCCAAATCCCATCAGCCCCAGCCAGTATGGCCAGTGCCCAAGGACTATGGGAGCTGTAGTCCAACAACATTTGGAGGGCCACAGTTTCCCCACACCTTGCTTAGCGTGCTCCACATCCATCCTTGCTCCTTCATGTAGTAGTTATGTAATTATTTGCTCTGCCTTGTTTACATTTTTGATAGCATATGGAAATATAGGCAGAACTGGCTGCATTATTCAGTGAGCATAAAAACTCTGTTTATCATTCCTGTGAACAGGTTGTGATCAAATTCTGTTATTAATATGTGCGCAATGAAATAAGTTCACATAAATGGTTGTGCAAAAGAAATGTCAGCCTTGCTGGTTTATTGTAGAAAAAGCATTCATTATTTGTCATGTATAGCTTGGTATCAAGTTCTGTCTGTTCCCTGGTTGGGAGACCAAGATAGGTTTAAAATGACAGATCACTGGTACTCGTGTGAACCAGATCACAACACATCATATGTGTTAAAATAATTGAGGCGTCCTGGGTTTATGTATATCCTCCCAATATACTGCTTGTGACGCAGGTGACCTGACATTGTTTTTGGGTTTTTTGCAAAAAATGTAAATGGGAACATTTCTGAGGCAGTAAGAGGCTTTGAAAGAGGCCTTAAATTATTCACAAAACACTTTGTCTGGACATATGTCTGTAGCTGACATACATATAGGGTTTCTATAGTAAATGGAACTGGGTGAGTGGGGGGCTTCCAATGCACTCCTATACATGTCTACTCAGAAGTAAGCTCCATTGGGTTAAATGGATTTACTCCCTGTCCCAGGTAAGTGAGCATAGGATTGCAGCCTAAGAAATCTTGTCCAATAACTCACAGTCTTGCCCAATAACTCAAGTGGACACGGAGCAATGGTTCCAAACTACAAGAAAGAAGATTCCACCTAAACATTAGGAAGAACTTCCTGACAGTAAGAGCTGTTTGACAGTGGAATTTGCTGCCAAGGAGTGTGGTGGAGTCTCCTTCTTTGGAGGTCTTTAAGCAGAGGCTTGACCACCACATGTCAGGAGTGCTCTGATGGTGTTTCCTGCTTGGCAGGGGGTTGGACTCGATGGCCCTTGTGGTCGCTTCCAACTCTATGATTCTATGATTCTACATGTTACAGCTGTTTCTTAGGTTTTCTTTTGCAACATGGAGGTTAAAATAGCAATAGAACCTTATGAGGTAAGAGAACAAAATGTATTCATTCATTCATTCATTCATTCATTCTTAGAGAGACAGAGCATTTACATGGTTCCTAATCATGAAAATCAAGGCATAACTGTCCTGAGAAAAGATGAATTGACTTTTCCCAGCCAAAGTTTTTATGTCCCATTGATTTCACATGTTTTAATTCACTTCCATTGAAATGAATGACACTTAAGGTTTGTTTCTGTAAAACACTGAATTCTCCAAGCAAAATTCTTTAGCTGTTTGGCTGTCCCAGAAAGGAGACCACCCATTTCCCTGGAGTTGTCAAGCAGATTCATCGCGCTTTTCTGCAGCCTGGATGTAGACTGCAGTCAGGCTGTGAGGAAGCTCTGCTGGCTTGTGAGACTGCTTGGAAAAATCAAATTATCAGAGAAATGAATTGGAGGCACCTTCCCTATACAAAGATCATCTTGATTTCTAAAGAAAAGCATTTCTTCTCAAACTGACACTCTCCTGTTCCCTGCTTCGCTTGCCCTCTGCTTTCACATTTAAGAAAAGTTACATTTCCCAGTAAATCTTGCTAGCTTGACCTTCCTGGGCTCACCAGCAGCCAGCCATCTTGATCTTGCTGCTAATCAGCCATTCCAGAAGCGACACTTGCTCTTGGTGACCTTGCCTCTGGCAACGTGATTTACAACAGCATGTGAAGCCAAGGCAGTTTGTGCGAGTGTAGCACTGCAAGACGTGCCTAAGTGTTCACATCATTATTCGCCTTCCATTGTGTTGATGCAAGACTAGCCTTAAGCTGCTGTTTATTAGGCAGCTCGACACCATGAATGATTAACATGAGGCCAAACGTAAATAGGCAACATATGCGAGCAAGTGTTAATTCACAAGGACAGCCAGGGGAAGAATGGAAAGCAGAAATATATTGAAGTAGCACATGCATTTAAAACACTCCCATAGAGTGGTAGCATGTGCTGGTGTCCTGCTTGCAGAATTCGTGTGGTGGTTGCAGATTTGCAGCTGGAATAATGCACATTAGACCACGGTCCTGGGCGATAACAGGCCACAAATTTATTTGCTTATACAGCAGGTATGCAGGATTGGCATGACAATAGTCGGGCAAGAATCAGATCATTCCACTCCGACCTTGCTGTTGGAATGGAATTCCGTTTGATGGCAGGCACCATTGAGAGTTGGCCAGTGTTGGATCCCTGCATGGTGCAGGCCAAGCATCCGGGATCCAACTGGGCGAGGGCTTTAGGCAAGGCTGGGCCACACCTGAGCTAGGGGTGTGCCTTGCCCGTATCCTCCCCTAGGGCCCTTTTGCCTCCCTTCGGCTTTGATCCTTCCCAATGCCATTTCTGTCACAAGAGAAGCAGCCCAAATCCCAGCAACTCCACCTACTGCTACAACCAAACTAAGGTCAGAGCATAGGTCACCAAGCAAGGCTTTGCCCATGTTGGATAGGTGCACACCATCCAGTTGAAAGAGGCCCATCCTAATCAATCTAATCTAATCAATGCCAGAATCGCTCTTCCACCGGAGGTGCAACTTGAAACACTTCATCCCTGCCTGGAGAGCCAGAATGTTTGTGCCCATGGATGGTGGCTGAATTGATTTGTCCACAGCATTGACCTTGTAAGCTGTTCCTCCCAGGGCATGGTGTTGCGCTCACAAATCTACACATACTTCTGGTCTGCAATAGTTAAAAAAATTACTGGCACTAGGTTGTTCCCGTGAGATGTGAATGTAGCTCTTGAATGAATAGTTACTGTGTTTTAAAATTTTTTTCTAGGAAGAAAACGTGAAAACGGTCCTGATGAACCCCAATATTGCCTCAGTTCAGACCAATGAGGTTGGCCTAAAGCAAGCTGATACAGTTTACTTTCTCCCAATCACCCCACAGTTTGTTACAGAGGTCATCAAAGCAGAACGGCCAGATGGCTTAATTCTTGGTATGGGTGGGCAGACCGCTCTCAACTGTGGTAAGTTTGTTGTGGGAATGCATTTCTCTCTTCTTACCATTGGAAGCTGTCCTCATGAACTTAGCATGCTGTAAACTAAGTGAAATGTAGTAATCTTTTATATAAATAAGGACAATTATTATAGCAAATGAACTATGGTCCTATCTTCTATTTGGGTTTTTTTTTAATGTAAGAATATGCATGGTTCCAAGATTTGCAGAATGTTTCATGAGGTAAATTGAAAAGCCAAGGTATTTACCAAGTTTCAAGCTGCAGCTGTCATTGTGTGTGTGTGTGTGTGAGACACATTTGCTTCCTTAACAGTACCATGCTATGATAACTCCTCCAGGCTACACAGTCAGATATGTACATAATGAGAGAACACAGATGTCTCTCTATCCTGCACACATACATGCCTGCTGATGAGGTAAATTCAGACCAGGAGGCTTTTTAGAGGCAATGATTTTAGCCACATTAAGAAGGATAGTGGCTTTACCACTTTTAGCTCTTTGAACCAACAACTTACAGACAATTGTGACTAGAGCTAATACACAATACTGAGATATTGAGTCATTGGAACAACAGATTGTAATCTTATTGGTCAATTCCTTGCTTTCAAATGTTGCATCTTGAACTTTGTCACACTTTTTGCATCAGAATCATAGAATCATAGAAGAGTTGGAAGCAACCCAAGGGCCATCTAGACCAACCCCTGCCAAGCAGAGTACATTACACCAGAAAAATCATAATCAGCCTCTTTGGTTTGAAATGAGGGAGAATATCTTCTAGATTTGGGGTAGGATGGTGTCAGTCAATATGAGATCCAGATATAACCCACATTTTTCATTTTAGAAATTCACTGACAAAGTCCCACAAAAGCAAACAAGAAATAATAGCAGCAGAACATGCTAAAAGCTGTGAGGGGTTCTGGCCTTCAAGGAAACAGCTCTGAGCATACTCAAAACAGGTGTATGATTTTGATAGCAGTGCTGTTCTTCAAGCAGTCTTCCCTAATTTGATCTGAGCCTCCTGGATCGCCTGCCTTACATCAGAGAGAGTAGAAACTTGCCCAGCAGGGGTTGAAAAACTGGCAGTCCTCCTAATATTCAAATGTCAGACAAATGGTTTTTCTGCCCGGAGAGACATGTGAAGGTCCTTTCTGTCAAAGTTACTCTTTTGGGTTGGATCTGACTGAGTGGTGCAGACAGCTGATTGACAGAAATCTTCCTAGAGAGCAGTTGTATAATACTGACCATGCCGTTCATTCTCTGTGCAGGAGTGGAGCTGTTCAAACGTGGCATTCTGCAGGAATACGGTGTGAAGGTCCTTGGAACTTCAGTTGAATCTATCATGGCCACAGAGGACAGGCAGATGTTTTTGGACAAACTGAATGAAATCAATGAGAAGATTGCGCCCAGCTTTGCTGTAGAATCGGTACATCAGCTGAGTTCAAATATATTTGGTTGCATCTTGAAACAGTTGAAACAGAGAGATGGATATATTTGGAGGATGTTGTTGTCCTAATTTCAGCCTAGCGCTACCTGTTCAGGGTTTCCACAAATGCATGTGAGACAGGCAGGAGAAATCAGCAGTAGGGACAGAACTTCAAGGAAGGGAATATAGAACAACCCATTGACAGGCAGGTCTATGCTATATTAGCACATGCCCCCTTTTCCCTAGAGAAACATCAGAGCCTTCCCCTCCTCTCTGCCATTCATTCTCTCTCTCTCTCTCTCTCTCTCTCTCTCTCTCTCTCTCTCTCTCTCTCTCTCTCTTGCTTCACACAGTCTTTTCATCTGCATCCCAGCCTTTGCACATTTATTGTGAGTCTGAAAAGATCCCTTCCTCAACATAATTGTAGAAACTTTGAAGGTATCAGTCATATCTGACCTCTTTGCCAAAAGATAGGGTCACCCAGCCCACAACCCCATTTACAGATTTAGTCTACACCAACCTTCACCAGCTGGCTAGGGGCGATGAGACTTGCAGTCTAATACCTTTGGAGGACTCTAAGTTAGTGAAGGCTGGTTTGCATAAGTCTGAATGTGTTGTGTTGCAAGCAGAGGAGGTGCATGGGCAGAGGTACCAGGACAAATATCCTATTTCCACAGGAAATAGCTCAAGTGAGTAAGCACAGAATTTCCAACAGAGGTGGAGCCTCAGAAGGCGGGCAATGCAGAGCGGCTGAGATGCAAAAGATCAGTGCTTGTTTCTTAGAGTGATACACTGAGATGGTGACCTTGTTTGCATCTATTGCTAAGCCAAACTAGACCATAGCTAAGCATGAAGAAGCACTGGGTCACAGTTAGAAGATGGCAGCAGGGAAGAAAGGAAGTGGCAGCTGTTTTCTCCCTGCACCAGTAGGCCTGCTTCCTCCTCATGCTTAGCCAGGGTTTGGTTTACATGCTGCCCAGCCCAGTGAGTAAGTCAATAACCGGAGTCACTTGATTAAGAAAGCAACTTCAAGTTCCTTTTAAAAATTGTCTTACATGAATATTAGTGCAGAATAGCTTTTAGCTCAATGGGATCCATAAAGTAATATGGTAATAATTAATAGGTCTATAGAGTGTGCATTTTGATGAGCGTTGGAAATTTTGGCTGTGAATTTTGGCCAGATGGATGGCCAGATGGACCTCTGCAGTCCATACCTCAAAATATTTCTCTCCTTACACACCAGCTGGCATCAGAAAGCTAAAACAATTCTTTTCAGTGCCTTAATATTGTTCATTGTACAGTCACCCTCTGTGCCTGTGGTGTTACCAGAAAAAGGGGACTGGGACATACAGAGCTTTTCTGAAACACTTAATTACTAAAAAGAAAAGAAAAAGACTTAAGTCTAAACTGGATTTTGATTTGTGGTGATTTCTCATTTCTACAGCTCTTCCCAACCGCTGCTAGTGATAATTTACAGGTGAACATATCAGAGTTGAAAAAGTGATGTGCAGTCAGTCGCCTTCACCCTTTAGTTCTGCAGAAGCAGGATTCCTTGGGTTGGTGAGGAGGGGTTGTAGTCCAAGCCACAGCTTTACTATAGATTAAATGTTTAGCCGTCATTCTCTCTCCTCAGGAAATATTGGGAACTGAGCTGTGTGTGTGTGTTTGTATGTTTGGGACAGGATTCTTTCATCACCCTCAACAAAAATGTAATTCCCAGGATTTTTTTGAGGAAGCCAACCTACCTAGTATACGCTCCACAGAACATTGAGCACAATCCTGACCATGATTCTGTCTGTGTCACATTGTGTTGTAATGTAGACAACACTGACAGGTTTTCATGATTGTTTTGGTCTTTTCTACCTGTTCTTCTTTTATTATAGACAGACGATGCTTTGGAAGCAGCAGAAAAGATTGGCTACCCAGTCATGATACGCTCTGCTTATGCCTTGGGTGGACTAGGATCAGGGTTATGTCATGACAAGGAGCAACTGCTAGATCTCAGTACCAAGGTATTACTGTGGGAGTTGTGTCAACATCTGCGGCCCACAAGGGGAGCCATTCCCTGGGGGTGGGAAAATCCAAGCAGGGAAGAGGTGCAGGTCTTGGTGGATGGGGAGGCAAGACAGTAGAACCTTCAGGCCAAGTCCAGAGTCAGCTGGTTTGGTCAATGTGCTGTGGGCACGACAGATAAGATGACTTAACCATTATGGCCTCAAGTCAGCAAAGCAGTAACTTGAAATACTGTATTGCTCTAGCACTAGCCTGTTGCTTACTGACGGCTGAAATAATCCTGCGTAAAGATGGGTGTCCCAGACCTCCTCAGAGCTGCTCAGTCCCCAGGCTCTTGGTTGAAGAGGCTACCCCGTGGGATGTTGTTTTTTTAACAGTAACTTTTTTATTCAGGAAAAATACAATGCCCCTCCCCATAAATAGGAATATATATCTGAAATTTAACACTGCAATTATTCTAAAATAAAATAAACAAAGATCATAGAATCATAGAGTTGGAAGAGACCCCAAGGGCCATCGAGTCCAACCCCCTGCCAAGCAGGAAACCCCATCAGAGCACTCCTGACATATGGTTGTCAAGCCTCTGCTTAAAGACCTCCAAAGAAGGAGACTCCACCACACTCCTTGGCAGCAAATTCCACTGTCGAACAGCTCTTACTGTCAGGAAGTTCTTCCTAATGTTTAGGTGGAATATTCTTTCTTGTAGTTTGGATCCATTGCTCCGTGTCCGCTTCTCTGGAGCAGCAGAAAACAACCTTTCTCCCTCCTCTATGTGACATCCTTTTATATATTTGAACATGGCTATCATATCACCCCTTAACCTCCTCTTCTCCAGGCTAAACATGCCCAGCTCCCTTAGCCGTTCCTCATAAGGCATCGTTTCCAGGCCTTTGACCATTTTGGTTGCCCTCCTCTGGACACGTTCCAGTTTGTCAGTGTCCTTCTTGAACTGTGGTGCCCAGAACTGGACACAGTACTCCAGGTGAGGTCTGACCAGAGCAGAATACAGTGGCACTATTACTTCCCTTGATCTATATGCTATACTCCTATTAATGCAGCCGAGAATTGCATTGGCTTCTTTAGCTGCCGCGTCACACTGTTGGCTCATGTCAAGTTTGTGGTCAACCAAGACTCCTAGATCCTTTTCACATGTACTGCTCTCAAGCCAGGTGTCACCCATCTTGTATTTGTGCCTCTCATTTTTTTTGCCCAAGTGCAATACTTTACATTTCTCCCTGTTAAAACTCCCAGATAATCTCTGAATAAACGTATCTGCTGGTTTTCTAAAGTAATTTGTAGAAAAACAGGTTGTTAGCAATGCAATATCACATATCATTTTAATCCAGTCTGGTCTACCCCCAGCATGCTGTTATAGACCATTTAACCACCATTAGCAAATTCAGCACCAAATGGAGATTGTCCATTTCCATATTGTCTTGTAAAGGACTCAGTGATTTTTCTTGGGGGGGGGGTGGTGGTGGTATCAGCAGGCAATCAATATACAGAGATTTTGCAAATCTTAACTAGAATTTATTTGCAGTATTCCTGAATGTTAGGGCAAGACCATAAAATATCCAGATGGTCTGGAACTTCAACTGAATTAATAACACCATTGATTACTAACACTGTGTTCTTGAGATATGTTATTTGCTGGGGCTGTAAGATCTGCTGCTGCCTCTGGGACCAGTGAAGGTTGGATCCTCTGGGATGAGGGAATATATGGGGGAGGGGAATATATTGGTGTCTGAGGATGGAGACCTTCTCAGCAGCAGGTGATGGCTGTAGTATTGTGGCCCCTTTTCTCCCTTCATCTTCCATCTGTGAAAATCTTTGTGTCAATGGCAGAAATCCTCCATGGAGGGGAACTTGACTATCCTTAATATGTCATCACTATGCTGGTGTAAAGTTTACGGGTCCTGAACTGTGACACAACCTGGCTGCCAGTGCAGTGAATAGTAAAAGCTGATATTTGTGGTGTCATTCCTTCTATTCCATCCATCTGGGTCTCGGATCCAGAGGCCATTGGTCTGAACTTTAATCTAGCCACAGCTGGGCTGGAATACGTAGGGCATGTTCCAAAACAAAAAATAGGAGCCTTCTAACCCCTATTTAGGGAGGTGAAAAATTATGTTACTACTGCAATAGCAGACTATTCTAAATAATTGCTGCCGAGTGTTTCCTGTTCCTTGTCACAGTATTGACAATACTGCCTGCTTTTCCTCTCTCGTAATTTATTTATTCTAGACATTTGCATCTCATTCTTCAGTGAACAAGTCTCCTAGAACAGCTTACATAAAAAATAGTATTCAAAAAACAACAAAGCAGATCAGCTGGTCGTAGTAGAATGAAGCATCACAGCAAAGAACTGTAAAAGGTTTTCTTAAGCACAGACACTGGAGCTTGCAGGGGGGCAGGCGAAGGAGAAGAAAGGGTCATGCAAAGTTTCAACAGCATGAAATGCTTAATGAACATAGAAAGCAAATATATTTTGCTTCTGGATTCAGGAAGGAAAGCACAGCATAGAATCTAGCTCACCAAGAAACACCCCCAAACTATCTTATCAATAAAACTACCCAGTCTTAGCCAAGTCAACAGCATATGAAGATGACACTGTTTCAAGATTCTACAGCCTGTGGCTTTTTCTCTTCTAAGAGGGAAGAACAAACCTCCTGAGGCTCTTTAATGCTCCATCTTCATGTCGCTTCCTCTGGAGTTTGGTAATGTGAATGATTAAAGTGAGATTGTCAGAAATGGACCTTAATTTGTGGAAATAGTTCAGTGACTTGGGTCAAAGAGAGATAAAGGTAAAGGTAAAGGTACCCCTGCCCGTACGGGCCAGTCTTGACAGACTCTGGGGTTGTGCGCCCATCTCACTTAAGAGGCCAGGGGCCAGCGCTGTCCAGAGACACTTCCGGGTCACATGGCCAGCGTGACATCGCTGCTCTGGCGAGCCAGAGCCGCACACGGAAACGCCGTTTACCTTCCCGCTGGTAAGCGGTCCCTATTTATCTACTTGCACTTAGGGGTGCTTTCGAACTGCTAGGTTGGCAGGCGCTGGGACCGAGCAGCGGGAGCGCACCCCGCCGCAGGGATTCGAACCGCCGACCTTTCGATCGGCAAGTCCTAGGCGCTGAGGCTTTAACCCACAGCGCCACCTGCGTCCCTCAAAGAGAGATACAATAGTGTAAATTTTACTCTGTTTTCGAAAGATAAGTCAGGGAGGGAGAAAATGGAGCATGGTTCAGTGCTGCCTTGAACGGAGAGATAGCAATGCACCAAGAGTAGGACAGAATAAAGCACAGAAGTGGCATCTGGAGACTGGGCAGTAAGGTGAGGCTTTGTCTTCAGCACCTGTTCTCCATGAATAGTGAGGCTCTATTCAGCTCTTACGCCTGGTTGCTCACAATATAGACCGCACCTCCCTGATTTTTTCACCCCTTGTTTAAAGCACATCTACGTTAGTAGCTATCTCCATATCTTGCAGGAGTGAATTTTAATTTCCAAATTTACTTTCAGGTTCCTAATGCTGTGCCTGAAAAACAGAGAGCAATGCTGAGCTTAACAAAATCCAGCAGACGCAGCTTAACGTCTGTGCTCAGAATCTTCTTTTTAGCATGGTATATGTTGCTTTTGCTTCACTGATATCAGTGGATCTCTTGTGGACATATGGCCAATTATCACTTTAATAGGAAGCAATTATGCTCTTTACTAAGCCAGTGTGCTATATAGCCATATGTTCCATAAAAAAAATATCTAAATTTAGGATCCAATAATGCAAGGGACAGAAATCCCCCCCCACACACCATATGCATCACAGTCTTCCTCTCCCCACTTGGCTATTCCTTTCCCAGTGTCCCTTAAAATTTCCTCTCCATCATAATGAGATAGCAAATGATGACTAATATATGCTTGGTAATTATTTTAGTAGAGTAGTTGGTTCACTTGTTTAGGCCATAAATTATTGCACAATTACCGTTTTGGAAAAATGACAAACACAGATGCACATTAATTTCTCATTAAAACAATCCACTACATCAGTTTCAACACATTTATGCTGTACACATGCTGCCACAAAAGCAAAAGTAGCAACTTTTCCTATGACATCGCACTCCAAATTAGCAAGAGAAAATTCAGTTCTTTGCTGAGTTGATCAAGGAGTAATAGTCTCTTCAAGTTATACCTCTTCTCCTTTGCAATGAAACAGCTCAGCAGACATTGGAGAGGGTGTCCTTTATAATGTCCGTCTACAAATATAATCTTATTAAATTTCTCTTAAATCAGCCATTCAGAATGACCAATGGCATCTGCTTGAAGACCTTATTGGAGGAGGTCAGGGTGTTCCTAATACTGAACCAAGTAATATTTATTAAATCACTCTCGTAACATTTACACAAGGGGGAGATTTTACTCTTTTAAGCAGAGACAAATCTTTTTGCACTGACAATTTTTTACTTTGTCTTTAATTGTCACTGTGGCAGGAACTACTATTATACCAGCAAAATACTGCTGTACAAATATCAGTCTCCTGATAGTTCAGTATACACACTTAACAAACATTTCCTTTTATAAAATCTGTCATCCTGTAATAATCAAGGCATTTTCAATGACCAATCAAATTCTTGTGGAGAAGTCTGTGGCAGGATGGAAAGAAATTGAGTATGAAGTTGTGAGAGATGCAGCTGACAACTGTATCACCGTCTGCAATATGGAAAATGTCGATGCAATGGGAGTCCATACAGGTAGGTTCACCATTTTCCGTGAACTAAATAGTTTTTTTTGGGGGGGGGGTTGTTTGATGCAATCATAGAGCTGTAGAGTTATGTGGGACCAAGGGGTCCACCCCCTGCTCAAAGGGAGGTATTCACACCATTGCCTCCAGCCAACACAGTTCAGTTACAATGCATTATAAGTTAAGAGAAGTTGCAGTCAGAGTCCAGATGATTTATGCAACTGAGCCAGTCATATTAAGGTCATTGTATAAAGTAGTCCCATCACGACACTCCTGCTAATAAGTTCTTATGATGACCCCATGCATTATATGACTATGTGAAGTTGGGTCTGGTATGCTCAGGGGCGTAGTGTGGGGGTGCCAGCGGAGCCGTGGCCCTGGGTGCACAATTTTGAGGGGCACAAGCCAGTGGTCCCCATGCAAATAAATTAAAGACCAACTGATAGTCCAAACCTGTGCACATTTACTCAGAAGAAGGTTTCATTGAGTTCAATGGAACTTACTCCCATCTAAATGCACATAGGAATATGGCCTGAGTTGTTCAGGTTCCTGTGAGTTATAGGACATGTCTAATGATCCACAAGAGGTACAACATCTTGTTCAGAACTTGCAATGTGGGAGATTCCACAACCTTTATAGACAGTGTGTATCATAGCAGAAAGTCATATTTGAGATGTTTCTGGGGTTTATAACATGAAATAACCTAGCATATCTATACAAAATGAATTAAACATTGGTCTGCTGCTCAAGCACAATTGTCAGACCTTGACCAATAAAGAATGCAGCTGCTTGTGATGCACAAATGTTGGAAAATATGTGGAATTCAATATAGGCTGAAAACCATTACAGGCTTGAAAGTATGCCTGTCTTTCAAATAAGGCAAATTTCAGCATTTCTGCTTGAAATTTTATTATCGTATTTATCTTAGATTTAATTAAATTATATACAATGGGTAATTCAGCATGCAGTCCTAAGCATACTTACCAGAGTGAAGCCTAGTGGCTTATGGATATACGGGTTGGATTGGGTTCTCGGTCTAATTACAAGATATATGATCACTTATTTATAAAGCCCTTTCATGTCCTGTAATTTGTACTCTACTCAGTGCAGTGGATGAGCTGTGTCTCTGTACTGTAGCATCTCCAGGTAGGGATGGTGTTGTGACGTGGGGTTTGTGATTTCAGCTCTCTTGACATAATATGCTGGAGACAGTTCTCTAGTAACACTTCTTTATTCAAGCAAACAAGACTGAGACTGAGGAGGGGAGAGCTACATTTATAGGGACAGGGAACTAGCTAGAAAGGATACATTTTGGAGGGAACAATATCAGGCAATCACAGTCCTGCCTTTTGGAGGAAACCAATAAGACAGAGGATCCAAATACAGCAGCTTAAATGAACCAATAGTAGCTGTACCCTCTGGAACCAAAAGGCAGTTAAAGGTAAAGGTACCCCTGCCCGTACGGGCCAGTCTTGCCAGACTCTGGGGTTGTGCGCCCATCTCACTCAAGAGGCCAGGGGCCAGCGCTGTCCGAAGACACTTCCGGGTCACGTGGCCAGCATGACATCGCTGCTCTGGCGAGCCAGAGCTGCACACGGAAACGCCGTTTACCTTCCCGCTAGAAAGCGGTCCCTATTTATCTACTTGCACCCGGAGGTGCTTTCGAACTGCTAGGTTGGCAGGCGCTGGGACCGAGCAGTGGGAGCGCACCCCGCCGCAGGGATTCGAACCACCGACCTTTCGATCAGCAAGCCCTAGGTGCGGAGGCTTTAACTCACAGCGCCACCCGCGTCCCAAAAGGCAGTTACTTTACCCTAATGCAAATACAGACAATAATAATACAGACATAAAATCCTTTGACTCAATACACAACAGATGGAAAAGACCCTCGTCTGAAACTCTGGAGAGTCGCTGCGAGGCAGTGCCAGAGGGACCAATTGGTTTGACTCAGCACAAGACAGCTTCCTGTGCTGCTATAACTTGAGACCATTGACGCTTTCTGCTTTGACTTGCAGGTGATTCTATAGTAGTGGCTCCCAGCCAAACACTCTCAAATGAAGAGTTGCAGATGTTACGGGAATCGACCATCAAGGTTGTCCGCCACTTGAACATTGTAGGGGAGTGTAACATTCAGTATGCCTTGCATCCTGCCTCTCTGGAGTACTGCATAATTGAAGTGAATGCTAGGCTTTCTAGAAGCTCTGCTTTGGCATCTAAGGCCACAGGGTAAGGCAAGAAACAGTCCTGGGAGAAGAGCTAAACTGGGTGCCTGATGCAAGGGAAACATTTGGAAATACAAAAAGTTGTTGGTTAGATAAGCCCAAAAGCTCTTCTTCAGAGAATCCCTCCAACGTACGTTTGTTATTGCAAATACTGAGGGTTTTTTTTATGAACTCTTCACGGTTTTGAAGAAAATGGTAGTGCTAGTTGCCTTTGACCTGTTGGATAAATCATAGTTCACCAGCACCCTGAGTTAGCTCTTTTCAGTGGTGATAAATAGCAGCAGCACCTCCGCATAATTTACCGTGTATGAAGTGTATTCTTTAAAAATGCTTTTAATTGTATTCATACCAGCTCAACTATATTCATAAGCTGCTTTATGAAGCCCCCCCCGCAACCTTGTAAAGTATAAATCCTATCCTAAAATAAAAGTAACAGGGCCCAGCCCATCATTTTATAGCTGTGCTGTGCTCACTTGTTAAGCCACAGGATGAGGTGGAATGGGGATCCTTTCTCAGTCAGCTCTACACCACTTCTGTACCGTATGAATGACTGATGGCTTCCTAATGTCTCTTCAGGGCAGGCTTCCAGAGGATTAAGCATGTTCTCAGGATTTGCAGGTTTTCCTTTGCCAGTTTGAAAATGTCTCACTTTGCTCTTGATGCTAGGTACCCTTTGGCATTTATTGCTGCCAAAATAGCTCTTGGGATCCCCTTACTAGAAATCGAGAATGCAGTATCAGGAAAGACAACGGCCTGCTTTGAGCCGAGCCTGGACTACATAGTAACCAAGGTGCCCCGCTGGGACCTCGACCGCTTTCAGGGCGCTTCCCGCCAGATCGGTAGCTCAATGAAGAGTGTGGGTGAGGTAAGTCTGAGGATTATCCCCCCCTAAAAAATGCCCTTAAACCCATAAACGATTCAATCTACATGTACTGGGATGATGAAGTTGATTATCATACTTTGCATTTATATTGCAATTCAGAGCATTTTCCTTGCATCTTCCTGTTGCAAAGTAGTCAGTATTATTCTCACCATATTTTTGACGGGGGACTGAGGCTCAGGGAGAGTGGCATGCCTAAGGCCACCTAGGGAGCTCAAGGCAGAGGTAAGGTAAGGTTGGGGTTTCCTGTTTCATAGCTCAGCTTCTTTGCCACTATACCTTGCCAATACTCCCAATACCTTTTATATACATCGCACCATCTGCATTGTATATATGTTATCCCTCCAAAGAATCTGCTGAGGGTAATGAGAATTATCTTCCAGAGATTTATGGATAGTCCCTTCTAAGAGTTGCCTTTCCCAGATTCCCTAGGAATAAGGTTTTAGCATATACAGTGGTACCTCAGGTTACATACGCTTCAGGTTACATACGCTTCAGGTTAGACACTCCTCTAACCCATAAATAGTGCTTCAGGTTAAGAACTTTGCTTCAGGATGAGAACAGAAATCGGGCACCGGCGGCGCGGCAACAGTGGGAGGCCCCATTAGCTAAAGTGGTGCTTCAGGTTAAGAACAGTTTCAGGTTAAGTACGGACCTCCGGAACGAATTAAGTACTTAACCTGAGGTACCACTGTAATATAGATATGCTTTTGAAGTATGGTGCTGGAGGAGACTCTTGAGAATCCCATGAGCTGCAAGAAGATCAAACCTATCCATTCTGAAGGAAATCAGCCCTGAGTGCTCACTGGAAGGACAGATCCTGAAGCTGAGGCTCCAAGATTTGGCCACCTCATGAGAAGAGAAGACTCCCTGGAAAACACCCTGGTGTTGGGAAAGATGGAGGGCACAAGGAGAAGGGGACGACGGAGGACAAGGTGGTGGGACAGTGTTCTCAAAGATACCAGCATGAGTCTGACCAAACTGCGGGAGGCAGTGGAAGACAGGAGTGCCTGGCGTGCTCTGGTCCAGGGGGTCACAAAGAGTCGGAAACGACTAAACGACTAAACAACAACAATAGATATTGTGTCAAATAGTACCTTTGAGCATCTGTAGTTCTGTTTCTACTGTGTTGTTAACGCATGGTAGAAAGCAGAAGAGAAATGATAGTTTATACAGTTGCATCACAGAGCAATTTTAGGGGGAAGCCAGTTTAAGCTTTGCGTGGACAGGCGGAGTCCCCAGATCCCGAGCGGTCCCCCCCCCCCCGTCATGTGGAATAACGACTCAAGACAACGTGCTATGGGATTAAATTGGCCACAACTTTATTAAATTTCAAATGTGGGTAGACCTTGGCTCAGGCATTGGGCGTTTTCCCTCCCCAGTCCCCAGCCAGGGACCTAGGGAGCATCAGGGTTATCCAGTGTTTGTGTGTGGGATGGGCCGGCTCTGGAGAAAATATGTTCAAGCAGAGATAGCCGCCCCTGTTACGCCGCCGCCGCAGGGGAGAGCAATGATGACCTTTCGGCATACGGTCAATGCCGCCCTTCAGAAACCCCTTTAACGGCGAACCCTGGTATCGCCACCGCAAAGAGGAAGATGGACTAAAGGATTCGCCCAAGGCTTGATACCGCCAAAGTTGTGACATTTTGCTATGGGAAAGGCGAAACCTGCCAATGCAGGGAAATTCCTTTCCGGCCCTTTAACAGCGACCTTAATGTAGCAGCGCTCGCATACCTATGAAGAAAGGTAACCTGCAAAACCTGTGAAGAAACGTTAAGCTGCAAAATAAGACATTAACTGAGGGTGGGTAGGGTGGGAGAAGCTCTGGAGGCAAGTGATAATTCCCAGGTAAGATCCTCCCTCCTTTGTGTGGGCAGGTAATCCCTCCCCTACCTGGCCTGGTCTCCTTGGCAACGCTTCCCCCAGGTGGGATTGGACAACTGACTGAGGTAGGCGGAGACCTCCAGGTATCCCACCTGAGGGAAGGCAAAGCCAAGCCTATGCTGATGGAGCCGCTCCAGATCCAGGGGCTGCGTGCGTCCACGCAAAGGTCGCCCCCTGTTTTATGCGGGGAGCGGTCATTATGTATAGAACTGTAATAGAACTGTATAGAATTGGTTCTGTCATGGCGTATGGTGAGATGGCAGAGACAGGAGAAGGAATGTCTCTTGTGGTCTGCTTCACCCTGGATGCTACATAAGCATCTTAAAATCTTAGGGCATGTACTTTCCACAGTGTCTAATTTCAGTGCAAAGGACAGTGCACCTACAGGAAAACTACATTTCCCAGGATAACCAGCACCTGCTGCAATTCTCCTCAGCACCCCAGATGGCAATATAGCCTTCTGCTGCTGCAACCATGGCAACCAGACCATGCAAGAGAGAGGAGGGAGCAGTGGGGATGAAAGGCATTCCCAGGCGGGGACTTCCGGTGGAGCGCGATCCTGCCGCAAGTGAGGATTTTTCCGTGAGGAGAATCCTGCACTATTTCGGGTGATAAGGGGAGCTACAGGGTGCAGTAGCCCCCAAAATTTAATCTCTGGGGGGATATCCGGAGTGACAGGTTCCCAGCGAAGCCAGGAGCAGCCCGCCCAGCCGTCAGGTAACTCCAAAAGGAGCAAAGAGAATGGCGGAGCGGGGCTGCGGGCTACGGGAAGCCATTTTCTACACCCGAGTAGTGAAGCCCCGACCTTGCAAGAGAAGCGCTCCATTCTCAAATAGAAGAAATTCGGACCAAATTGGATTATAATTTTCTAGCAACAAAATAAGGAAGGATTTGAAGCATAAAGAGAAAAGTTGGAGTTCAGCTGTCATCTGGAATCAGGACAGAAGCAACGCAGTGCGCAGAGCTGGAAAGGGAAAGTGAGTTGCCACTGGCGGTTACTGTTTTCTTTCTCTCCTAGAACTTTATTTAAAAGTAACTCTTTAAGAAGCTACAAAGTATTAAGGCTGCTAAACCTAGAAAGGTATTGGATTAATTTGGGAAGCAATTTTTTTCTGGAGGAATAGCCTAATTGGTGGCAAGAAGATTGTTTTGTTCCGGTTTCTGCTTTGATCTCATACTCATCATCCCCAAATTTCGTCTAAATTATATGTTATAATTATAAACTGGAATGTTATAATTATAAACTGGAAAATTGATAAAGTGTAAAAATCGGCTTTAATTAATATTTGAAGACTGTTAGAATATTTAATAAAGATGACACACCAGCAAAAGAAGGGGGCAGATGGGGGGACACCAGCAGAGAGGAAAGGGTCTAAACAAGAAACAGAGTTTAAAGCAGAAATTTTGAAGATGTTTGCTGAAATAAAACAAAATGAAAAGAATTTACAATCAAAATTAAAATCAGTAGATAATAAGATTGGGAAAATGGATAAAATTTTTTGATGAGACAGTTAATGAACTTAAAGGGCAATTAAAAGAGGTATCTAAGAGAACTCAATCGCTGGAGGAGGGATTTAAGAGGATGAAACAAGAAATGAAGGAAGTGAAGCGAGAAGAAGAGAGGATCAGAGTGGAGATGTTGGAATTAAATAAATCACAAGAAGAAATTAAAGATTTGATTGCTGTGAATGAACTGCAACAGAGGGAAATCAAACTGAAGCTGAGAGCCGTTCCGGAAATTCAGAATGAAAATATCAAAGAGAGATTGATATCAGAATTAGCCCAATGGATGGAATTACCAATAGAAGAGGTAGCTAAAACAGTACAAAATGCATTCAGAATGAGAGTAAGAACATCTAAAACAAGAAAATTCCCAGGAGACTGTTTAATCACTTTTAAGGATAGGGAAATGAGAAATTTGATACTACAGAAGAACAGAGAGAAAGACTGTATATAGATGGAAAGTTACATAATCATCTTTAAAGACATACCAATAAGACTATTGAAACGAAGAGACCCATACAAACCATTGGTACAGGTCCTTAAGAAAAACAACTTTTAATTCAGGTGGGAATTTCCGGAGGGAATTTCATTTTTTTACAAAACTAAAAAGCGCAGATTGACGAGTCCAGAAGAAACAGGGAAGTTTCTGAGAAGGTATAAGTAACTAAAAGCAGAAGATGGAGAAACTGGATAAGTCAAAGGAGCAGAAAAAGGAGCAGGTGCCAAGGATGAATCAGAATCGGGGGAAGAAGAAGAAGAGAATGGGAAAAAGTCAGAAGAAGAAAAAGAAGAGGAAGAAGATAAATTTTAAAAGAGAAAAAAGTAAACTAAATTTATTTAATTGGAAATTACCATGGCACTAAAATTATGGAATTGGAATATTAATGTGATGAATGAGAAAAAAGGAATAAAATTGAACAATTCTTTAAAAAGAAAAATCTGGACATTATATGTTTACAAGAGACACACGTCGCAAGGAAACACAGAAAAATTTTGATTAACAAAAGATTAGGAAACGAATTTGTATCTTCAGATAAAGAGAAAAAAGAGGGGTAGTTCTATATATTAAAAGTAAAATTGAATCACAACAAATCTTCAAAGATGAAGAAGGAATGATGATAGCAGTATGGATCAAATGGCAGGGCGAAAATTTGATAATTGTCGGGATCTATGCACCTAATGGAAACAAGACAGACTTCTATAAAACCTTAGAAGAAAAATTGTTTGAGTATATGGACCAGAAAATTATAGTAATGGGAGACATGAATGGAGTGGTCTCATTGGAAATGGATAGACTAAGAGATGGATCAAGCAAAGAAGGAAAACTGCCTAATACTTTTTTTTCAGTGGACAAGAATTACAATTTGATCGATATTTGGAGACTCAGATATCCATTCGAAAAACAATTCACTTATTTTTCTGAACCAAATCAGTCAATGTCAAGAATAGATCAAATATGGGTCTCGAACGAATTGACCCCAAGAATTCTTCAAATTGAGATCCAACCAAGAATAATTTCAGATCACAATCCAATAAAAATGGAATTGAAAGGATTCGAGGAAAGAACTTTTAGATGGAGAATTAATGATTACCTCTTCGACGATCAAAAAATTATTGAAAAAGCACAAAAGAAATTAACTGAGTATTTTGTGGATAACAGTAATAAAGGAACGAAGATGAGCGTAGTATGGGATGCAAGCAAGGCAGTGATGAGAGGCTTTTTTATCCAACAGAATTCATTGAAGAATAAGAACAGAGAAAAAGGGGAAAAAGAAATTCTAAAGCAGATAATGGACAATGAACAAAAATTAATCAAGAAACCAAATAATTCAAAAATAAAACAAGAGATTAAGACTCTACAAACACAATTTGCAATGATTATAAATAAAGAAATAGAATTGAATATTAAAAGGTTAAGACAGAAAAATTTTGAATTCGCGAACAAATCTGGTAAATGGCTTGCGTGGCAAACCAAAAAGAGAAAGGAGCAAAATACAATTAATAAAATTATCGTAAACGGAAAAGCGGTTGACAATCCGAAAGGAATTAGAAAAGGATTCTTGGACTTTTACAGACAACTATATAAAAATAGAGAAAGAAATAATATGAGGAAAATAGAACGATTTTTGAAAGAAAAAAAAGGTGCAGAAGATCCCGGCAGAAAAGAAAGACCATCTGAATGCCCCAATAGGAAATGAGGAGATAAAAGAGGCTATAAAGGAACTGAAAAGGGGGAAAGCCCCTGGACCAGATGGATTCACATCAGGCTACTATAAAGAACTGAGAGATGCTTTAATGACACCATTGAAAGAAGTCATGAATAATATTTTAAAAGAAAGAGACATCCCGGAAACATGGAAAGAAGCATTTATTACACTTATCCCTAAACAGGACTCAGACCTAACACAAGTCAAAAACTACAGGCCTATCTCACTGCTCAATACAGATTACAAGATATTTGCAGGGATTTTAGTGAACAGACTGAAAAAGATATTGCAAGAAATTATTCACAAAGATCAAGCGAGTTTCCTTCCAGGCAGGCAGATGAAAGATAATATAAGAAATGTAATCAATATTTTGGAATATCTGACTGCCAGGAATGAGAAACAAGCTATATTAATGTTTGTAAATGCGGAAAGGGCCTTTGACAATATTGCTTGGTATTTTATGTTGAAGAATTTGGAGTATATGGATGTAGGGATAGAGTTTTTTAATGGGATAAAGGCAATCCATACAGAGCAGAAAGCAAAATTAATTGTTAATAATGTGACTACAGAAGACATCAAAATAACAAAAGGAACCAGACAGGGATGTCCACTTTCACCACTACTATTTATAATGGTCCTAGAGGTTTTTTTAAGGTCTATGAGACAAAATGAATTAATAAAAGGGGTAACAGTTGGTCAGAACAAGTACAAAGTGAAAGCCTTTGCAGATGATCTAGTAATTACAATTGAAGAACCATTAGAAAGTGTAAAAGAGGTATTGGATGAGATTGAGAAATTTGGAAATGTGGCAGGGTTCAGACTAAACAAGAAGAAAACTAAAATAATTGTCAAAAATATGGATCAAAGTATGGTAGAAATAATGCAACAAAGAACAGAGATAGAGGTGGTGAAAAAGGTAAAATATTTAGGAGTTTGGTTAACTCCTAAAAACATTGATTTGTTTCAGAACAACTATATCTGGAATGGAATAAGGAAAGATTTAGAGATGGGGGGAAGAATGAAGTTATCTTTTTGGGGTAGAACCTCTATGGTAAAAATGAGTGTCCTTCCAAAGATGTTATTCTTGTTTCAGACTATCCCCATAATAAAGGGGGTAGTAATTTTTAAAGAGTGGCAAAGAGCGCTTTCAAGGTATATCTGGCAGGGCAAGAAGCCGAGAATTAAATTTAAGTTATTAACGGATGCAAAGGAAAGAGGAGGCTTCGCCCTGCCGGACTTGAAACTATACGACAAAGCAGCATGCCTTTGCTGGTTGAAAGAATGGATAAAACTAGAGAATAAGGATTTACTAGATTTAGAAGGATTTGATAACAGATTTGGATGGCACGCGTATCTATGGTGTGAAAAGAACAAAATTCATAAAGGTTTTGGGAACCACATATTTCGGAGTCCACTAATAGAAATATGGGATAGGTATAAAAACCTATTAGAACCTAGAGTTCCACACTGCTTGTCTCCACTAGAGGTTATGAGTGTAAAGAAAATAAATATGAGAGGTAATTGGATTACATATGGTGAATTGATAACCAAAGAAGGAGGAAAATGGAAACTAAAGCCATATGAACAAGTTAGAGAACATGTTTATGATTGGTTGCATTACTTTCAGGTAAATGAAATGTTTAAAAAAAGACATTAAAGAAAGGGGTTATGTAGAAAAAGATTCAAAGTTCCAGACAGATGTGATAAATAACGATTGTAAAATTTTGTCAAAAATGTATAAAATATTGTTGGAATGGAATATGAAAGACGAGGAAGTTAAATCGGTAATGGTACAATGGGCCAAAGATTTTGGTTACAATATACAGTTTGAGGATTGGGAAAAACTGTGGAAGGAGAACTTAAGATTCACTGCTTGTATGGCACTAAAAGAAAATGTTATGAAAATGTTTTACAGATGGTATATCACACCGGTAAAATTCGCGAAAATGTATAAGACGTGTAATAAGTGTTGGAAATATAAAGAAAAAGAAGGAACGTTTTATCACATGTGGTGGGAGTGTAAGAAAGTGAAGGAATTCTGGGAGATGATATACAATGAAATGAAAAAGATGTTAAAATATACATTTGTAAAGAAACCTGAGATTTTTCTTTTAGGGGTTACAGGAAAGGAAATAAGAAGAAAGGACTGTTAACTCTTTCAGTATGCAGTTACGGCAGCAAGAATTCTACTGGCCCAGAAATGGAAACAAGAGGAAATACCGACGGTAGAAGAATGGAGACTGAAGCTGACAGACTATGCAGAACTGGACAGACTAACTGGGAAAATTAGATATCTTCGAGACCAAAAGTTCATCGAGTACTGGGGAAAATTTGTCAAATATCTGAAAAGAACGTGTGATGTGCAAACAACGCTAGTGGGGTTTCAAGAAGCACTGTGACAGTTGATATATATTGTTAAAAAGAAATAGAAGTGGGAGGGAGGTTTAATGGCAATATAAACAGAAGAAATGCGTAACTGAGAAGTATATATGGATGATTGTCAGAGAAGCTGAAGGAAGTCCAAATAGAACTAAACTTGTGGAAATTTTGATATGATTGTTTACTTGTGTTGGAAAACTAATAAAAATTATTTTTTTAAAAAAAGAAAGGCATTCCCAGGCTGCACGGTGCTCTTGGTCATGACATTAGGAATGTATTAGCATCCAAATTGGACTCAAAATAAACCAAGCCATTTTTGAATCTTTTTTGGACATTGCTTGGCTTATTACGCCTAGTTCCTAAGTGAATTTGGGTGGATGTCCTGAGCTAACCATATACCAGCTTTCTGTCTCTTTGTGTAGTTTGTTGATTTTAATACCCCTCCTGAGCGAGTCAGTGAGGCGCAGGTTTCTGCATATATTTTCTCCTTTTAAATTACTGTTTACAGCTGTGAGATGCATGCATAGGGAATGCTCTAAATATTAATAACTGAACTGAAAAATCAAAAGCTGGCATCTGCAGTTCTCTGTAATACATCAAGTTGCATTTCCACAGACAATTTTTCTTTTGGAATTAATAGGATAATTTTGGACAGGTCTTTGTATTATAAAGGTGGTGAAAAAGAGCCTGACATTTAAAATCTTAATTTAAGACTGTCTGGAACAGTATTGACACCTTCATCTCCTCAGTTTCAAGAGGAATGGAATGAGGCAAAATGGGTAAATCATGCAGCTAATTAGCTAATTACCCATTAGCTACCCAAAGTACAATAATTAACAATATATTTGCTGCTTGTCTTGCTTTTTTCCAAATGTTTTCCAAGTATCTCTTTGGCTAAATTATTTTGACACCTGAGACCGTATTCAGAGCATCAGTTATTTTTCCTCCTCTTTCTTTCCTCCCTCTGTAGCAGATTATAATCTTTATCATTCCTTTATCTATTTATGAGTTTATTTTATTTAACAATTTTTTTTTATACTGTTTGATTAAAAGAAACCCGCTAAATATTTAACAAGGAAAGCAATTTCTCTAAGCAGTTATAGAGATCTTGAATAATTGTTTATCCTAAAAATCACTATTTTGATCATTGTTGAGTTTTAAAACCTAAGGTTTGTAGCCATCTAAGCTATATTTTGGGTTGACCCGCGGAAATTAATGATCCTAAATTACCCACATCCATTCATTTTAATGGATCTTCTGTGAGTGTAACTTAGTTGGCGACGGGCCAGAGGCATGCATATCGCGTGTGAGATGTTGTGTGAGCGACTTGTATCATGTGCGCGCGTGCACAACGTCATGTGAGCCCCTTTCCAACAACAACAACAATTATTTATTATTTATATCCCGCCCATCTGGCTGGGTTTCCTCAGCCACTCTAGGTAGCTTCCAACTGAATATTAAAAACAATACAGCACCAAACATTAAAAACCTCCCTAAACAGGGCCGCCTTCAGTTGTCTTTTAAAAGTAAAATAGTCACTTATTGCCTTGACATCTGCTAGGAGGGCATTCCACAGGGCAGGCGCCACTACTGAGAAGGCCCTCTGCCTGGTTCCTTGTAACTTGGCTTCTCGCAGGGAGGGAACTGCCAGAAGGCCCTTGGCGCTGGACCTCAGTGTCCAGGCAGAACGATGGAGTTGGAGACACTCCTTCAGGTTTACTGGGCTGAGGCCATTTAGAGCAGTGTTTCCCAACCGGTGTTCCGCGGCACACGAGTGTGCCGTGAGACGTTGCCTCGTGTGCCGCGAGATGCCTGGAGGGAGGCGGGCGAGTCGGGCGGCGAGAGGCGGGGCGGCGGCGGCGAGGAGAGGCCGCGCCTCCTGCTGCTGCCTGGCGCTCCTCCTCGCAGCCGGCAGCGCTGCCTGGGCGCCTCCGCGCGACTCTGCCTCGCTGGGTTTGGTCTCCCAGCAGAGACGGGTCACACGCGCCCCTCCCTCCCTCCCTCAGCCTGCGCGGAGGGAGAGCCAGAGAGAGGCATCGCTCCTGCGCGGCGGGAGAGGGAGCAGCCGGAGCGATGCCCCAAACGAACGCATGGGACCGGAGGGGAAATCCTCTCCGAGGCGGATTGAGCGCAGCTGAGAGAAGCCTTTCGAGGAGCTGCCGTGTCCCCTGGAAACCCCCTTCCCAGCTCTGCCTCAGCCGCCGCTGCCTCAGTTGCCGCCGTCCCTCAGTCCCTCGCTCTGCTGCCTCCTCCCACCCCCAAAGCTTGGAGGTTCCCCAGCAAGGGGGAGGGAAAAAACTTTCACTTTTGTGCGTCCCTCCCGGCGTGACGCTGCGCGCTGACGTCACGGGGCGGGGCTTTAATGGTGGTGTGCCGCGAGATTTTTTTTCAGTAAACAGGTGTGCCGTTGCCCAAAAACGTTTGGGAAACACTGATTTAGAGCTTTCAAGGTCAGCACCAACACTTTGAATTGTGCTCGGAAGCGTACTGGGAGCCAATGTAGGTCTTTCAAGACCGGTGTTATATGGTCTCGGCGGCCGATCCCAGTCACCAGTTTAGCTGCCGCATTCTGGATTAATTGCAGTTTCCGAGTCACCTTCAAATGTAGAGCGCGTTGCAGTAGTTCAAGTGGGAGATAACCAGAGCATGCACCACTCTGGCAAGACAGATTGAGGGGGCCAGAGATATGCCGGGCCCCTAAGTTGATGTGATTGCTACAAGCCTAGTTATGAATAACATGTATGGATTCAAAAAGAGTGGTTTCACAAGTTTATTTATTTATTTAATAGGTTTATATCTGCTTTTTTAGAAACCTCCACAAAGCAGCTTAGAACTGTATCTAAAATCACAATATTACAAAGATAAAAACTCATCCCATAATTAACCTATCTAGAAAACCCAACAAAACAACAGTAAAACCCAAGGGGCGCACACACACACACACACACACACACACTTCTTTCTCATAAGCTCAAACAGCTTTACAGTGGATTAGAATCATAGAATCATAGAATCATAGAGTTGGAAGAGACCACAAGGGCCATCGAGTCCAACCCCCTGCCAAGCAGGAAACACCATCAGAGCACTCCTGACATATGGTTGTCAAGCCTCTGCTTAAAGACCTCCAAAGAAGGAGACTCCACCACACTCCTTGGCAGCAAATTCCACTGTCGAACAGCTCTTACTGTCAGGAAGTTCTTCCTAATGTTTCGGTGGAATCTTCTTTCTTGTAGTTTGGATCCATTGCTCCGTGTCCGCTTCTCTGGAGCAGCAGAAAACAACCTTTCTCCCTCCTCTATGTGACATCCTTTTATATATTTGAACATGGCTATCATATCACCCCTTAACCTCCTCTTTTCCAGGCTAAACATGCCCAGCTCCCTTAGCCGTTCCTCATAAGGCATCGTTTCCAGGCCTTTGACCATTAAGTGACATTAAATGTCACTTAAAAGAGCTTTCAACTCTAAAAACAAAAAGTTAACAAATCTATTCAAGCAGCATCATCTGGCTTCTTTTCCTACCATAGCTGTGGTTGCCAGTTCCTGAAAGACAAATTTTTGATGCGTTGTTAGCAGTGGAGGCTGTTCCATAGGGGGAATGGGGGAACTGCCCAACCAGTCTTGATTCCTCCAAGCTTACCTGCCCCCTGCAATGCCCAGGATTGAGCTAGCCAGGGCCCACATGGCTATTCTGGTTCACATGCTATAGAAAAATAGTGTCATCAGCACCCTCAAATGTCCTAAGGACCACTTTCAGCAGCTTCATATAGATATCAAATAGTGTTGGAAATAAAGGCGTGCCCTGCAGCAGCCCAAAGCATAACCACCAGAGGGCCAAAAAAGCACTTTTCTAGTGTTTGTCTCTGAACTTGGCCATGTGGATAGGATCCGACCCACTGTAGCACAATGCCCTCAGTTGGTGTCCCACAGAGCCGGTCCAGGAGGATACCATGACCAATGATATTGAAAGCAACAGAGAGGCTGAAGAGCAGGAGCAAGGTCACACTCCCCTTGGCCTGCTCTCATTGGGGCAACCAAGGGTCAGGGGCGGAGCAAGCCGATCGGGCGCCTGGGGTGGCGTGCGGGCCCTGCGCCCAGGGGCGGGGCAGGATGCTCTGCGGGGCCTCCGAGGAGTCTGCCTGCCTCCTCCCACTCAGCCACCCTACAGCTGAGGGGGAGGCAGCGGGCAGACCGTTTGGACAGCGCCTAAGGAGAGATGTGTGACTCGGGCGTGCTGCAGGCCCTGCGGTGAGTGCCGCCTGGCATTTTGTCACCCCCCTCAGTGGTGATACCCGGGACGGGCTCCCCGTACCGCACCCCCTTCCTCCGCCCCTGCCAAGGGTGACCTAGTCCCATGCCCCAGATTGAACCCAGATTGGAATGGAGTTGGGCAGACTGTACCATCCACGACCTGGACTCTTTTTTGGTCCTCCATTTTATTACAGCTCTCTTACAGCTGCAGTAAGATGGATCCATGTTAAGACAATTCACTTAATGAACATTTAAATAAACCTAAAATAATGCTTTCTAGGAACAGAAAAAGCTCACTGTTGCTTTCCAGGTTGAATTTTGATCGAGTGCCACTGGTGAAATCTACACACACATAAAAAAAACCTGTGAAAATGCTTTTTAGAAAAATGTTTTGAAAAATACGTTGAATTTTGCATAGCTCATTGTGGCCATATAGTGTCACATTTGTATATTGCACTTTACAACACATTTATAACGTTTTATTTGCAGCTGTGTAGATGAGTCAACTGAATATGCAAACAAATTTAGCATTATCAACAATACATCTCCAGAAAATTTTAGGAAACAGACAGATTTTTCTGATATATGCATGGATCCACTGATGTATAAGATTTTTGTTGCGGCGAGCTCCTTTTTAGCTTTAGGGGTCAGGGAATGTACAGTTCAGGATTAAAAAGCAAGGCAATTTATGCATAGTCTGCTGTGATTTTAATTATTTCAGTACTGGTTTTTTTAAAATGTTTGGATTGTTTCATTGGGGTTTGTAAGCTGCCTCAACCAGAGAATGAGTAAGGATATGTATAATTGAATGAATACAGCATGCAACATGCAGAAGAGACAGGAGTACAGTTGACAGTGGAGCTGCTCTTTTGTGTGTGGAAGTGTTTCGTTTATACATTAAACAGTGATCTACTTTTTAAAGCATGTGTAGGGAACCTTTGGGCCTCCAGATGCCCCTGAACTACAACTCCCATCAATCTTGGACATTGACCCTTGCTTGCTGGCGGCTTATGGGAGTTGTGGTTCAGCAACATCTGGAGGCCCAAAGTTCCTCACACCTGTTTTAAAGCAAGGGTGGGTAATCTGTGGCCCTCCAGATGTTGTTGGAGTCCAACTCCCATCAGCCCCAGCCACTGCAGCCAACAGTCTGCTTGATGGGGGTTGTAGTTTAGCAGCATCTGGAGAGCTGCAGGTTCCCCCATTCCTGTGACAAAAGGTAGACGTTCCATGGCTCCCTCTTGTGGCTTTACATCCTGCTGTGATTTCCTGTTGCACAGATTTCTTCTGTGCTCTGAACTCTTTTCCATGGAAGTTTCAGCCTGATGTTTTTCCTTATGGCATTCTTGTAGTGGGAGCCCAAATGGTCCTCTTCTTGCCTTGATGGAGGAGTCTGGGAAATTCTGGGGCAGAGAGATGGCATCTTCTGTGCAGACCAGTCAAATGAGTTTCCTTACCACAGGTTATGGCTATTGGACGAACGTTCGAAGAGAGCTTTCAGAAGGCCTTAAGGATGTGCCACCCCTCCATCGATGGCTTCGCAGCAAGTCTGCCAGTGAACCAAGAGTGGCCTGCCAACGTGGACCTCAGGAAAGAGCTGGCCGAAGCCTCCAGCACACGGGTGTTTGCTATGGCCAAGGTATTGTTGTAGAAAGATTGGATCTCATCTGCCCTGTAGATACTGCCCCCTCCCATCCTTACCCATGATTGGTGATTTTGCAGTGATCAGCTTACCTGATTATTACCAGCCAGTTTTTCTCATCAAATTACAAATTAATAAAAGAGATCAGCACTTGGTGCTTCCATGCCATGTGGTCCTTAAGTTTGGGGTGGTGGATAATAAGTACTGTTGGAGCAAAAATAGAAGTGCCTGGTGAGCCCTCTGACAAAATTACCTTGAAATTCTCTGTGGTGACATATCCCACCACATTGTTCTCAAATTTGCTGTGTAAGAAAGAGGGTCATTGCCATAAGTAGTCATTGTGGCAGCCTTACATGAAATCTTCCCTATTAAGAGGTAGGATCTAATTGCTAATTTTCCATCACAGAAACATGAATTGGCAATCGTTTCTCTCAGATTCCCTACTTTATTGCACAAGTATTTTTCTGGTCTAATTCCTAATATTCTTCAGTATGAGAAGGGTAGATATTGATTATTCTAGAATACATAATTATATAAATCAGTATCTTAGTTCCATCATAATAATAATAATAATAATAATAATAATAATAATAATAATCCACCTTTCTTCACTTGTTAAAATATAGTTCAGACAGCTGGCAGTGTGCTGATCAGTAGTCCCTAAACATTGTTCTGACACCTGGAGCATGAACAATCTATCCCTATTAGTGCAAACCCTCATTAAGTCATGTTGCAGGTCCTGTCAAAAGTCCTTATTTAAACCTCCATTCCCCTCCTCAAGAAGTGTCATTTATTTTTGTTGGATTGAAAAGTATTATGACTGTTTGCATTTGAAAACCAAATGCAATGAAGAAATCCAGGCAAGGACCCCTTGAGTCTGTATCCAGAAAGGCCGAGCAGTGCTGCTTGAGGTAGCAGTTCAAGGGGGAGGCCAAGCACTCAAGACTCACGCCAAAGAGATTGTGCAGGGCTGCCTGGCACATATTTTCAGCAAACCATATAACCACGAACAAACTGTTTCTTAGTCCATGAATTGCACCTGCCTTCTCAACTATGGAGACTAATGTTGGACAAAAGACGTTTGGTATAAATGATTTTCTTTACTTCAGAAGGAAACTGAAGCCTGCATTAAGAATAGAAGCCTTCATCTGAATAAACATACCAATGTCAGCTGCAGGTATCAAGAGGAATGTTGTAAATATTCTACAATAGATAGTAAGGTTCTACAGAGCCCTGTGCAAATATAGCAGCAGGGTTTTCAAACTTTCTGTTTGCAAGCAGACTCCTCTGCCAACCCACTGACTAGGAGAATCCCTGCATGCTCTACTACAGAATGGCAGAGGAACCAATCAGGGAACAGCTGAGGGAAGCTCTTGAGCATTCATAGGCAAACTCGGCCCTCCAGATGTTTTGGGGCTACAACTCCCACCATCCCTAGGTAACAGGACCTGTGGTCAGAGATGATGGGAATTGTAGTCCCAAAACATCTAGAGGGCCGAGTTTGCCTATGCCTGCTCTTGAGCTTTGGGAACAAGAGAAATGTGTAATCTGCCCCCGTATGGCCTGAAGGCACAGGAGCCAACCTCCTTGTTCAGCAAGCCCAGGCCTAGAATCCTAGAACTGTAGAGTTGGAGGGGACCTGGAGGGTTACTTAGTCCAACCCCCTGCTATGCAGGAATCTTCTGCCCAGTGTGGGACTTGAATCCATGATCCTGAGATCAAGAGTCTCATGCTCTACCACCTGAGCTATCTGCCCTGTCAGTGTCTGAATGGAGAGACCGCCTGGGAACACCAGGACCACTGCTTTGGCTTCTGTGGTGGAGGAAAGGCAAAATATAAATGTAAGAAGAAAAAATAAATAATCTCTGGCCAAGTATGGAGACGCTCACTTAGAGCTGACTCTGTTGAAGCTTAGAGAGAATCCCTTCACATTATTTTTTTATCCCCTCTGAGCCCCTGTAACTGGTAAAAGCGATGTCCATGCCCACGCCTGGCTCTGCATACAGTCATATGGACTTGTGTGTAGCTTCCCACTTTCAAAATAATTCATAGGGGACTGTAAACAGTTTGTTCTGGTGTCCAGGACAGCCACAATTTCAAAGAGGCACTCAAAAGTGGTATCTGAAGAAGTGTGCATGCACATGAAAGCTCATACCAATAACAAGCTTAGTTGGTCTCTAAGGTGCTACTAGAAGGATTTTTTAAATTTTGTTTCAACTATGGCAGACCCACACGGCTACCTACTTGTAACTCAAAAGGACGTTAAGCATAAAAGTGTTTTTCAGTAAGTGAAAACAACAGCAAAATTCAGAGCATTGTTTCAGTTTGTGGCTTACAGAGCCCATCCAAACTGCTGTTGGAAGCCACACTCCATTAACCCCTTCTCAGATGGGCCCAAGGTGGAGAATATACCTAGCATATATTTTCAACTAATCATATACTCATGAACAAACCAGTTCTTTGTCCATGAACTGTGACTGATCAATACCTCTTTCCGGCAGGCTTTGAATGACAACAACCCTGTAGACTATATCCATAAACTTACAGCTATTGATAAATGGTTCATCTATAAAATGCATAATATTGTGAAAATGGAGAAGAGCTTGAAAAGTCTTAATAGGTAAGACTGCCAAATTCCTTTCTCTTAAAGCTCACTTAGCATATTATGCACATGCTTATCCCAACTCTTCAGTGCTTGCTTCACCATATGCAGATGCAGATGCAACAAAGGTTTCCATACTCATACTCATTTTTTTAAATGTTTGAACTAGCAAGATGCGCACCAGTGCTGGGCATGTATACCAGAATAAGGTAATAGAGGCAGTCTGTAGCTTTGAAGATAGTCTGAGTTACATCCTCTCTTCCCAGCTTGCTGCTCCCTATCTTTCCATCCCCCTTGGCGCCAGCTTCTTTCCTCCTCCTGCCTCATCTTCTGCTTCATTTCCTCCACTGCCTCGTCTGAACTCTGGCTTGCATTCATTTGTGTTCTCAGACAGTACCTGCGCTGGCCACCCTTAGGGTTGGCATCGTTGGGCAGTGGTTGAGGTCTGCACCTCAGGACGGACCCCAGTGTAGGTCCTCAGAATCTCCTGGACCTGCTTCTCCTTTTCTTCTTTGCTATGTTCCAGCAGCACCCCCCACTTCTCTTGCCCTCACCATCCAGGCAGTCCCCCCCCCAAAAAAAATCTGGAACTTACCCTGTTGGTTCTTTATATCCACATTCCTTCTGAACCTATTCCCTGTTTCCGTGTCAACCTTTGCACCTTTATTTAGGGTGAACCGTGTTGGTTGCTAACAAGCAAATAGGTTTGAGATGCACTGTGAATGGGTAAAATGAATACTTTGTAGGTTTTGCAAAATGAAAAATGGGGGAAGTAAATATGTTTAATAAATAATACCATCACATATGCCAATCTAATAAATATTTATTGCTTGTAGCCATAGGCCATTGCAAATATAGTAAAATGCCTATTAGCACAGACATAAAACATGGGTACATTCCATTTAAAATGCAATCAAAATTAAAATTTAGCTTGCTCAAATTATAAAAAGCCACTTTTACAAACCATTGAACATTTGGTTCAAGATTCTCACTCGGATTTTCTTCACTTCAGTTGCAAACTGTGCAGCTTAATAGGATATATACTTATATTCGTCAGATAAAAAATAATACTGAATTGCCCCATCCGCCACATTGTGACACAAGGTAAGATAGCCTTTTCCTTCTAAGACAGCCATACAGTGGGCAGTGCAATAAGTAATATACTAAATTGTTAGCGCACCTCTGGAAATGGTTGTATTATCTTTTTCTTATAGGGATAGGATGGCACCTGTCATTCGAAGAAGCAGATGGCATCTGTTGAGATCTTACCGTATTGGCCCGAATATAAGCCTCACCCGCAAATAAGCCACATCTTTAAAATTCAAGGCTTCGGGGGGGGGGGGGAGTGCAGCTTATATTCGGGCCAATTCGGTAATTCTGTGAATGCTTTTCTCACTTGTGTATAGGTAACATTAGACAAATACCTTGGAATTCAGTTACAGATAGGTAGCCGTGTTGGTCTGCCATAGTCAAAACAAAAAAAATTCCTTCCAGTAGCACCTTAAAGACCAACTAAGTTAGTTCTTGGTATGAGCTTTCGTGTGCATGCACACTTCTTCAGATACACTGTGTATCTGAAGTGGGTGTATCTGAAGAAGTAGGTGGGTATCTGAAGTGGGTGTATCTGAAGAAGTGTGCATGCACACGAAAGCTCATACCAAGAACTAACTTAGTTGGTCTTTAAGGTGCTACTGGAAGGAATTTTTTTTGTTTTGACCTTTGAATTCAGTTATCTTTTTTAATGGCAGCCTACCACTGAATATTATCAATCCCTTCCGTATCAGGAGATAAGCGGACTTTCCCAATCTGCTGATTAAAAATGGGTTGAAAGCCAAGCATGGCCACATACTCTGTAGGAAAAGAATACAGATTCATTTCGTCCTGGCAGATTTTCATCCATTCCCGCCAATCTCAGTTGTTCATGCCAACACTTCTCTGGGAGTGTCAAGTCGGCCATTTAATGGAGCCTGCACCGACACTGGACCATGCTTTTGTTAACTCGCAATTCAGTAGAGGGCAAACCTTTCTCTGCTCTCAGCAAACCTGCTGGTGTACCTGGATATCAAGCAAGTAATTGCCTTAAGAACCCATTTTGGAGTTTTTCCAATGAAGTGACATTGCCGTCACCCCAGTCCTCAGGCTCATAGCACATTTCGGTGAATGCTTTCCTAAGAAATATTTTTAGAACAGCCTGTGGCATTTGGCTGCCTTCAGAAAAGAAAAACTTTAGTTCTGGGTACCATTTTGACAGCTTCACAAAGTGTTTCCCACTGAAGTGTGTCCTTAAAGGCACTATGCTATTCAGTGGGAAGGCCACCCATTGTCCACTTGGGCTTTCTGTGTCCTTTCTTGATTATTATTTTTTAACTTGGGAGTAATTATTGCTGAGATGCTCTTTATTGCAAAAAGATCTAAACAGTTATAATGAGATCCATAGCCAGAACCTTTCACTCCTGAAAGCCGGATGAAGGAAGAACTACAGGAGTGGCTGTTAAAGAATAGCAATGAATTAAAGTGATTGAATGTTCTTCTTTGGTTCAGGGAACGGGAGTTACAGTCAGAGGCAGAAATCTCCGCAAAAACGGAGACACACCCCATTTTTAAAAACCCTGCCTTTGATTAGCTGCCAGCATTAGCCACATGGAGTTTCTGATTGAGATCACTGTCAGCAGATTGGTAGCTTTCTGAACCAAATGTTTATCATACAACTGTGGGAAAGAAAATTTAACTTTCTTTTAAAAAATGTTAATTTTCTGGGAATGAAGATCTCTCCTTAGGATGGAGAGAAATGCTGTGATGGCTGCTGGATCCCCACGTGCTCCTTCTCCTCCCCACCAGCCTTTTGAAATCTTAGTCCCAGCTAGGGATGTTGGAGAATTCCAACAAAAACAGAAAAGAAAGTGGAAATTTGTGTAGTTTGTGTTTGCCTGTGGTCAGGAATGGAAATCACAGAAGCAAATAGCCACATAACCTACATAGCACACTTTCTATTAAAGGCAGAGAGGCAAATAAGGCTGCTGTGTCTCTTCAGTCGGTGCTGGGCTTTTCTCCCCATTGTCAAGCACCAAGGATGTGAGTTGGATAGCTCTTTGCAGAGTTTCCTGCTGCTGTGTGTACTGTGCATGTACTCATTACTCAAGGTGATAGTATAGACATTTTATGAATAAATATTAGAACCTCAAGGTGCAATGCCCTTTCTGCTTCCTTCACATCTGTGTTTTGGTGTACTGTTTAAATACGTACCAGAATAGAACATTCTGCACCTGATGGAACCTTAGGCAGATCATGGGTAGATTCTGAAGCAGCCCTAAGGAGAGACCTCTGTCAGTTCAATCATTTCTGCTTGCCTGATGGAAGGATCTCCCCTCTCCTCCCCCCACATGCTCTTCTGGGGGGTTCTCCCGCTGCCCCAGAGCCATTTTTCTGTGTGGGGACACATAGAGGAAGGAGAGGGAGGAAAGCTATTTTGTGCCAGTGGGGTTTGTTCTGGCTCCTGCTTGGGCAATTATTTAGTTGAAAGTGTCTGTGTGTGTGTGTGTGTGTGTGTGTGTTTGAAAAGGTAGAGTGAAGATAAGTGTATGGGAAACCATCAAAGCAGGTATCTGAGCTGTATTTCTTTTCCCTTTAAATATTATATAATGTTCAATTGTTTGCTCTCACAAGTCAGTTGATTTAATTGCTTATATGCTGAGTCCTATAGAGACTTTAGTGACATTGATGGAATTGTTGTTTTTTCTGGAAATGATCATGACGGGCTTTGACCCACTGGAGAGCAAAGGTCAGAAGCAGCACTAATTTGCATAAAGGTGCATTCATTTGTATGTGCAGAATTGGAGGCTTTTGACCTTCTTTTAGCGCAAAATTCCAGCAGTCAATCTCCCCACTTTTTATGCCATAATATGCCCATATATCCAGTATGACTCACTTCTCTCCTCTCTTCAGAAAGCTATGATCGTGGAGGCATTTCACTCTATTATGTGACTGTATAAAACAAAGTGCAACCGACGGCAGTAAATTGCGGACCAGGGCTGTTTATTGGTCTCCATCCTTTGCTGACTTGGGCATTCTCTTTTTTTTTTTTTTATAATAATATTTTTATTTGCTTTTTTCCAAGGTCAGATACATCGTCAGTTATTCAACAAAGGCAGTTTTACAGAAAGAAAAAGAAAAAGGTTATAAGCAAAAAAGAGATCTTACTTTACAAAACAATTTTTCATGATCTACTGGACTTCCCCACATCTTCCACCCCCTGCATCTTTTTCAATAAAATAAAGTTACAGCAAATTAATACCTTGTTTCCTGTGTTTTGTACTTTCCTCAATTGTATATTAGGTTTAGGGGAAATATTGTTAGTTCACAATTCCAACAGTCCTCAATATAGAAACTTTACCCTAGACTTTAGTCATTTCATCATCAGAACTTAAATTCAGCAATATCAAAAATTTGAAATCTGAAGCTTGTTGTCTAAAAACTTAACAAATTCTCAACATTCACATAACTTATAATGTTTTTGTAAATAGTCCTTAAATTTTTTCCAGTCCTCTTCCACTGCCTCTTCTCCCAGGTCTCGGATTCTGCCAGTCATTTCGGCCAGTTCCATATAGTCCATCAGCTGCGTATGCCACTCTTCCAGCGTGGGTAGCTCCTGTACCTTCCAATATTTAGCCAATAGAATTCTTGCTGCTGTAGTTGCATATAAAAAGAAAGTTCTATCCTTCTTTGTCACTCTCTGGCCCACAATGCCCAGGAGAAAGGCCTCTGGTTTCTTAGTAAAGGTATACTTAAATACCTTTTTCAACTCATTATAAACCATTTCCCAGAATGCCTTCACCTTCGGGCATGTCCACCAGAGGTGAAAGAACGTTCCTTCAGCTTCCTTACACTTCCAACACCTTTTATCAGACAAATGGTAAATCTTTGCAAGTTTGACTGGGGTCATGTACCACCTATATATCATTTTCATAATGTTTTCTTTCAAGGCACTACATGCCGTGAATTTCATATCGGTGTTCCATAACCTTTCCCAGTCTTCAAACATGATGTTGTAACCAATGTCTTGAGCCCATTTAATCATAGCTGATTTAACTAACTCATCTTGTGTATTCCATTTAAGCAGCAAGTTATACATTCTTGAGAGCACTTTCGTCTTAGGTTCAAGTAGTTCTGTCTCTAATTTTGATTTTTCCACCTGGAAACCAATCTTTTTATCTTTTTTAAACATCTCTTGAATTTGGGCATAGAGAAACCAGTCTCGCACCTTGTCCTTTATTTTTTCTAAACTCTGCAGCTTCCAATTATCTCCAACTTTTTCTATTATCTCACAATATTTAGCCCAACCACTCTCCATGTTAAGTACTTTGGTGGTCTTCGCCTCCGTTGGTGACAACCACCTCGGTGTCTTATTTTCAAATAAGTCCTTGTATCTAGTCCAGACATTAAACAAAGCTTTCCTGACAATATGGCTCTTGAACAATTTATGTACCTTTACCTTGTCGTACCACAAATATGCATGCCATCCAAAAGCATTGTTAAACCCTTCCAGATCTAGGACATCAGTGTTTTCTAGTAGAAACCAATCCTTCAGCCAGCAGAAGGATGCTGCCTCATAGTATAACCTTAAGTCCGGCAGGGCAAACCCCCCTCTTTCTTTAGCATCTGTTAGTATTTTAAGTTTTATCCGGGGCCTTTTGCCCTGCCAGACAAATTTCGTAATGTCCTTCTGCCACTTTCCAAAACACTCCACTCTATCCACGATCTGCAGGGTTTGAAACAAGAATAACATCTTTGGCAATACATTCATCTTTACAGCTGCAATTCTTCCCGACAAGGTAAGTTTTAGTCTTGACCAGGTTTCTAAATCCTTTTTAATTTCAATCCAACATTTTTCATAATTATCTTTGAATAAATTCAAATTTTTCCCAGTCAAATTCACCCCCAGGTATTTCACTTTTTTAGCCACATTTAACTCCGTTTCTTTCTGAAACTCATCTATTTCTAAAGAAGTCAGATTTTTCGCCAAAACCTTTGTTTTTTGTTTGTTCAACTTGAATCCTGCCACCTGACCAAACTCATAAATTAATTCTAAAGCTCTTTTAGTACTAGATTCTGGCTCCTGTAGTGTTAAAACCAAATCATCTGCAAAGGCCTTCAACTTGTATTGTTTACCTCCGACCTGTATTCCTTGTACCTCCCGATCCTTCCTAATCAAGTTCAGCAATACCTCCAGGACCGAAATAAATAGCAGGGGTGATAGGGGGCACCCCTGTCGTGTTCCTTTTTCAATTCTGAACTCTTCTGTCACCACATTATTCACTATCAATTTAGCTTTTTGCTCTGAATAGATTGCTTCTATACCATTTTGAAACGCCCCTCCCACTCCCATCCCTTCCAAATTTCTCTTCATAAATTTCCAAGATATATTGTCAAAGGCCTTCTCTGCATCTATAAAAATTAATACAGCTCTTGTGTTCAAATTTGTCTGTAGTAGCTCCAGAACATCTATAATGTTCCTAGTGTTGTCAGACAGATGTCTACCAGGGAGAAAGCCTGCTTGGTCTTTATGAATTACTTCATTCAGAACTTTTTTAAATCTACTTGCCAGAATGTCAGCAAAAATTTTATAATCCACATTCAGGAGTGAAATAGGACGATAATTCTTGAGTTGAGTCTTTTCAGATTCCAATTTTGGTATCAAAGTGATGAATGCTTCTTTCCACGATTCCGGAGCCCCCTTCCCCTCCATAATTTGGTTACACACCTCCACTAATGGTTGAATCAAATAATCTTTTAAAACCTTGTAATATTTGGAGGTGAGTCCATCTGGGCCTGGGGATTTCCCCAATTGCATGTTCTGAATGGCACTTTCTATTTCCTGCTGTGTTATTCTGTAATTCAGGGTTGTTTGTTTATCTTGGGATAATTTTTTCAATCCGTTACTTTTTAAAAATTGAATAATCTCCTCCTCCGCCTGTGGACCTTGAGTAAACAGTTTTTTGAAATATCTCTGGAAACACTTTCTAATTTCTTCTGGTTTCTGAATACTTTCTCCATCAACCTCCAAGTTGGTAATAGAATTCAATTTGTGTCTCTTTTTCAGCTGCCATGCTAATAATTTTCCACATTTGTTTGCTGATTCAAAAGATCTTTGTTTCATTTGTTTAATTTTCCATTCTACTTCTTGGTTTATCAATTTGGCATATTGTGCTTGATGGAACTTAATTTCTCTTAACACTTCTTTTGACTTTGGGTTAAGTCTAAGTCTTTTTTCACCCTCTCGTATCTTCTCTAAAATCTTATCTCTTTTCCCATTCCAGAGTTTTTTCTTAATAGAATTTTGTTGAATCAGAAACCCCCTCATTACAGCTTTGCTTGCGTCCCAGATTGTTCTCTTGTCCACCGGGGTATTCATATTGATTTCAAAATAATCCTTCAACGTTTTTTGGGCCTTCTTCACAATCTCCTGATCTCTGAACAAAGTGTCATTCATTCTCCATCTGAAGGATCCAGCTGGCACAAGTCTCAGATCCATTTTCAATGCGTTATGGTCGGAGCAGGTTTTAGGGCAGATCTCTATTTTTTTTGTCTTAGGGGCCAGCCCTCTAGTTATCCAAATTTGGTCAATTCTTGTCCATGATAGGTGAGCCTCAGAAAAGAAAGTCCCTTCTTTACCTAGTGGGTTTTTGGTCCTCCAAATGTCGATCAAGTCCATATTGTCTGTCAGTTCAAAAAAAGATTTAGGTAGTCTGCCATCTTTAGTCAAATTTTGGTTTTGTGACTTATCCATATGTGTAGAGACGACTCCATTCATATCTCCCATCAAAATGATGTTAGTGTAGTCTATATGATCCAACATTATCTCATGCAGCTTTTTGTAAAATTCCGCTTTCCCCTCATTTGGTGCATATACTCCTACTATCAAAAATTTTTCTCCTTGTGTTTGGATTTCAATCGCCAAAATTCTTCCTTGTTCATCTTTAAATATCAACTTTGGTGCTAGGTTCTCTTTTGCATAAATCACTACTCCTCTTTTCTTAACTTTGTCTGAGGAAACAAATTCTTGGCCTAATTTTTTGTTAATTAAAACTCTCCTATGGAGCCTAGTCACATGTGTTTCTTGTAGGCATATGATGTCCAATTGTTCCTTTCTCAATATGTGAAAAATCTTTTTCCTTTTCTCAGGGGAATTTGCACCATGAATGTTCCAACTAAATAGCTGCAGAGACATCTTGAATCAAATTGTTAGCCAGTAGGAGTGTCTTTCTTGCTGTCAAGATCTGGAGGTAATGCACCAGGCGGAGGTGGTGGCCAGGCACCTGCTACTCCTTTCCGAAGGTCCTCCCCGTAGTCGTTCAAAAATTTTTCTTGGTCTTCTGTTGATCTAATTCTCACTTTTTTCCCTTTAATGCTGAAGGATAGTCCTTGAGGGAATTCCCACCTATAAGGGATTGTGTTGTTTCTCAGTAGGCTTGCGAGGTCTTTATATGCAATTCTTAAATCCAACAGCTGTTTCGGAATGTCTCTGAAGATTTCTGCAGTTCTTCCCTGAATCACCAATGTATTTTTAAAATGAAGGCCGAGTATGTTATCTTTTTCTTGCTTAGATCTCAAAATGACCAAGCAATCTCTTGGTTTGTCCTTCTTTGCTACTCTTCCCAGCCTGAAGGCGGTGACAATTTTAAAGTCCTTGTCTTCTGCGATACCCCAGAACTTTGATATTTCTGCCGTCAGGTAGCTGATCAAATCTTCTTTCTCAAGTTCTGGTATATTCCTAATCCTAAGGTTGCTTTCCCGGTTTTTCAATTCTGCCATGGACAGGTAGGCTTGCTGTTCATTAAGCTGTCTGCTCAGTGGTCTTACTTCTCCTCTTACTTCCTCTATCCTCTTTTTATTTTGGTCTGCCTTTAAATTTGCTTCTTCGGCTAATTTACGATTTTCTGCTGTTGTTGCCTGCAAATTTCCAATGGCCTCTAAATTTTTAGAAACTTGGTCAGTCAATTTGTTGATTGTGGCTGTCACCTGATCAAACTTAGAGGCCTGCTCATCTGCCTTTTTATTTAACGCTGCCAGCTGTTCCAAAATTTCCTTAGATACAGGATCTAGTCCTCCTGCAGCCATGTCCCGAAAAGCTGGCTGTTTAATTTCTCCTTCTTGCAGACCTGTAACTATTGGAACTGATGATCTGCGAGGCTGCACCGGCAAGGTTGTTTGTATTAGCTCAGATTGTTTTGCTTTTTTGGCAGCTCTTGTTTTTGCGGCTCCACTCATTCCACAGCTGTCCATGTAGCAAGGTCAAATTGTAAATCCCATGGGAAAGACAAACCGAAAGGTAAACATCCAGGCAGAAGCTTTACAAAAAACCCTGCAGTTCCCAGAGACTATATATTCCACAATCCAGTAGGGGGAGCTTCCCAAAAGTTAAGAGAAAACAAAAGTGAAAAGTTTCCACCATTAAATTCCCCTCTTTAAAAGTTCCAAAAAGTTCCAAAAGTTAAAGAAAAACCGAAAACCAAGGGGTAGAACCTTCAAAAGTTCATTTAAACTAGCAGAGAGTACGTGTTCTTTACAGTGGTGCATGCACAGTTCCTTATTTGTAACCACAAAAGTAGCCCCAAAGTAACTTTAAAGTCTTATATACAGTTACCGCAGTCTGATGATTTTTGTATCCAGACAGCCCGAGAGCTGTTTTGAAACTTTGTAATCCACACAAAAGAGAAAGGAAGAGGTTGCTGCCTATATCCTCTTGTAAAAAAGAAATTCTCAACTTTTCTTAACTTTCCATGCACTTTAATTCGAATTTGCAAGGTGTATTCCAACTTCTTAAAAGTCCCTCTCAGCGCTTCAGATTTATAGCTCTTTGCTTGGTGTTTAAACAGAGCCGGAAGACGGACTTCCTTTTTAACGTCTCCCGCTTTCAGCCAAATTTCAGAAATTTAGAGTCCCAAATCTCAAAAACCTTACTCACGAGTAAGTTGATTCCAATCGAATGTTCAAGGAAGAAAGGTCAGCGCTCATCAGCAGCAGCCGCGCGGCTTCACTCCCGCGGAAAGAGCGATGAACTCACAGCACCGCTACCCCCTCCACGTTCCGGAGCCCCTTACGGGGTCCCTTCTTCGTTTCCGAGGTCGCTCTTGGTGCCCGCCGAGTCCCACGACCACAGGCTCACTCTACCTGTGGTTTTTCTTAACGGGTCTCCGCTTTGCCGTAGCGGACGACCCTTTTCCGCGGAGCCCCTCTTCACAGCGCGAAGAGGACCGCCATTGCTGTTTCGCGCCGCCTCCGGAAGTCTGACTTGGGCATTCTCTTTGTATTTTATGACGCCCAGAGAGCCTCCTTGATGAATTAGTGCCTAAACCAGTAGTCCGTTTTTCCTTCGTGATGCTTCTGGCTCTCTGAGGTTCAGCCACAAGAGGGTGCCAGAAACTCACAATACATGCTGTTCAGGGAAGTAGCTTGGCAGAAAGCTTCCAGTTATTGTTATGAAAAAGGCTTTCAGCTAATATTTGTTCTGTTGCTCCTTTGACAATCTGTAAATTTTTAATTATATAGTTATTTCACCCAGAAAGTCAGCTGCAGTTTTAGTGCCTATGGAAGGAGGGGAGAAAGTTTGCAGTAGGTTATTTACTGTTTCACATATAATCATAGAATTGTTGTGTTGGACGGGTCCCCCAAGGGTTATCTAGTCAAGCCCTTGCAATGCTCAGCTAAAGCATCCATGACAGATGACCACCCATCCTCTGCTTGAAAGCCTCCAATGAAGGAGAGCTCACCACCTTCCAAGGGAGTCCATTCCACTGCCAAACAGCTCTTAATGTCTCTGATGTTTAATGTCTGATGTTTAGTCGGAATCTTTTTTCTTGTAACTTGAATCCATTGCTTCAGCTCCTACCCTCTGGAGCCGGAAAAAAAGGAGCTTGCTCCATCTTTCATGTGACAGCCTTTTAGATATTTGAAGATGGCTGTCATATCTCCTCTCAGTCTCCTCTTTTCCAGGCTAAACATGCCCAGCTCCCTCAACCGTTCTTCATAAGGCTTGGTTTCCAGACCCTTGTTCATCTTGGTCACATGTTCCAGCTTGTCAATACCCTTCTTAAACTGTGGTGCCCAGAAGTGGACACAGTACTCGAGGTCTAACCAAGGCAGAATAGAATGGTACTATTACTTCCCTTGATCTGGAGTAACTTCAAATCTATCTTCCATGTCATGATTTATTATCTTTCTGATTTCACTTATGCATTCATAGTTACTGTGGTTGAAATGAGCCAGAATTTCCCACCATTTGCATTGGGTCCATTTGCATTCCATTGGTTCAGACTGCTAAGAAATTCAAGCTATTTTACTATGTGTGGATTTGTGTAGTACTTTTTCTTTTAAGGCACATGAGAGTTGACTCTCATGAAAGGATCTTGGATATTTTCACAGATCTGACTTAATTGGTTGTTTATGGACATAAATCAGAACATAATTAAGAATTGGAAGGGATAATTCTTTGAATTTTGTGATGTGCACAATATGTGTATTTTACAGGGGAAATACTTACAACATGCATATTTTAATGGAGAAATAGAATGGGTCATGTGTATTTATGGGGGTGAGTAAAGTGTGTATGGTATGCATATAAAACACATATTTCATGCAAAATGCATATTGAATAAAATATGTGCAATTTCAGTGCAAGTTTTTCAAACAGTTTTTTTATTAAAAAATCTGCAGAAGGTTGGACAGAAGTGATTTATGTCTGAAAGCATGTGAAGCTGGCATGGAGTGGAAATGAGGCTGATCTGTCCCTCTCTAAGTTAGGGAAGAGTTGTGATAGTATTTCATGTGTGTCTCATGGCACTGATTTAACAGAAGCACATGTGCGTCCACATACCAAAACGTGTGCTTTTACGCATTTCATAGTTCAAACAACAATTGTTCTTACTAAGACCTCTCTAGGTGAAAGGCCTTCATCCTGGAGAGAAAAACTTCTCTTCAAGCTTGCAGTTGTCCACTTCAGGGAGATTCAGGTCTTGCTAGTAGAGGATGGGGCCAGAAATCTGTTCAATTCACATTTTTAATGTGAACCTACACGGTTCACATTTCCCAAGTGAACTGAAACATTGCTGTCCTTCAAAATGTGGACATCTCTGAATTTTGTGACATAGTCTTCCAACCAAAAGAACGCTTACAAAAAGAGAACGAGCCTGCGTTAGGCAAAAGTGCACAGAATAATGCTTGTATTGGTGATAATGAGGTACAGAGTGCACTTTATTTGGGGAAATGGTTAGCACAAAATGCACATATTTCTTTAAATGCACTCAAGTTGTCCATGAATGCTCACAGAATCACAGAATTCATAGAAGCATAGAAATGTAGAGTTGGAAGGGTCTCCTGAGGGTCATCTTGTGGAACCCCCTGCAATGAAGGAATCTCAACATACTCTTTTAAAAGTGCACAAACTAACATGGAAATGGAGAGGGCTGAATTTAAGGTCGAGGAAAGAGAGAGAGAAGCCAAGGTGCACACATTCACTCTCCGTAGTTTCCAGAGAACGGAGTCAGTGTGCGTCCTCTGCGTGTTCAGCACAGAATGCGAGGGATATTTATTGATTAATATCTCTGTCCTAAAGATTTTTTTTTTAAAAAAAACAACATGCACTGATATCAGAGGGAATGTTAGGGAGGCAAGGGAATGAAAGTCAGGACAGAAACAGGCCCCATCTTGGTACTTCACACTAGTTTATATACTAATAGAAAATGATAATGTATTGTGACTTCAACTAAGGGTAGAGTCCTATATACCACATCAGGCAGCACTTCTAAATGACGGCCAGAGGAAAGTTAATGTCATGATAGAAATGGGATTTGGCATGTTATGCTCCCCCTGAAGCCTGCGGTTTCCAATCACCGTCCCACTCCCCCTGCCCCCTGTGTAGATTTTGTTCTACCTTCACTGTAAAACTGTTTCCAGCTTGAAAGTAACCCGCTGTGACACAAGCTTCACTTTAGATCCCTCAGCAATGTTTAAATATGACCAAGCGCTCATTGGCAGCTTCCCAGCTGCTTGCCATGCATCTCCGCTGCCTGCAAGGTGGCTCTTCTATTACCATTATTATTAATTGTTTGCATTATAAAAGTGCCTAGAGGCCCAGCCATGAATTGTTCCGATGGAACATAGAATCCTTTTGAAAAGCAGATGCTTTATTTGGCTTGATCTGTTAGACAGATAAATAGACAACCCTGTGAAATGAATTACATTTAGAAGAAGGAAATGCTGTGATTATTACCAATCCATAGTTCCTGCTATATCCATGATATACCCATATTATCTCAGTTAACCGTCTGCAGCTCTTCACACATTAGGATGGTCAGCTGGTGTTCCCTGGGCCAGCTGGTGTTCCCCAGCCTTCTTCCAAGGCTAAGTTTTTCAATGCAATTGTATCTTTCCACCATTAGGCCCTACCAAAGTTTAATAAAGGTCTGGTAGAAAGTTTACTCTCCATTTCAAGCTGTTGGAAGGTTACACTATCTAGCTCAGTGTTTCTCAAACTTGGATTTCCGGCTGTTGTTGCACTACAACTCCCATCATCCCTAGATACCAGGACCAATGTTCAGGGGTGATGGGAATTGTAGTCCAAAAACAGCTGGAGACCCAAGTTTGAGAAACCCTGATCCAGTGTATATTTAGGGATGGAAAGATCAGTCTATTTCTGGTCCAGATCAAATTCACACTTGTTCAGTCAGAAGTCATTTCTGCATTGATTTGTGACTTTATAAATTTTTGTATCAATGTTTTTATACACATTTTATCTCAATGCACACATTCTGATTGTATTTTATCCCCCAATGCACTATTTTTTAATCATTTTGATATTTTTAAAATCTGAGATGTGTATTTCCCAATGCAGAGAAGTGCAAAATCCAAAGGATAATCATATTCTGTGTTTTAGGTGTGAATTAGGTCAGTTCACTTAGAAATGTGCCCCCAAAGGAATTATCTTCAAATCCTTGTGCATATTCCCAATTCTCCATCGGTGTCTGGGTTTAATAATGGATATATTGCTGAGTAATTGTCCCCCCCCCCCCCCGGCTCCAGAGCCATAACCATTTCGCAGCCCCTATGGCCTGCCGGGTAATTCCATTTCCTTTTCTTCTGGCTTGGCAATAGTGGACGCCAGGGCAGTACCCTGCAGAGGGGCAAATTTCACATGGAGCCCACCAACTGCTGATTGGTAATTTACTGGATTCAAATAATACAAAGGGAGCAAGGGAAAGAAATATTTCTTGCTTCACCGATACAGATAGCTTCTGTGATTGGACTATTCACTTCATCTCTGCTTTTTCTACTTCTCCTTAACTGTCCTGTAAATCATCCTGATTGCTCGATGGCAGGGGGTTAGTTGCTGCCATTGGTTTATGGAGGGGAGACTTAATGTACTTGTAATTCTTGTTAAAAGGCTTTGTACGGCTTCTGTACAAGCTGCTTGTAGCTGATGTTTCCAGAGCCCTTTGTGAATCTGAACTCTTAGACCCTCCCTATAACTCACTTTATAAAGAAGGAAATTGTCCTTTTCTGAAGGACATGTCAAGGATGGCCCTTCTCCTCTTTATGTTTGCATTAGCTATGGAATCTTTTTGCTCAAAGATTAGAAGTAATGAAAGACTAAAAGGTATACCTGCAGGAGCCTGTGAACAGAAGAGAGTTATGCTGGTGCCATTATTCTTCCAGCCTCAAAATCATTAAACTCTCATACAGTTATCATGGAAACGATAGGAAAGTGTAGCTGTGTCTCAGGGTGTGAAATAAATTATAGTAATCAGAGAATTTTCTGTTATGGTGACAACAGCAAAAAAGAGGTAGGGTTTATTAAAAAAAATATTTTTATGCATGGGGAAACTGTAATGAAGTGTAGAAAAAAAAATGATTGTAAGGCGGCAAACAATAGTGAAGTACCTCCTGTGAATTGTCTTGCCCCAACCAAATGGAAAACACATACACACGTTATTCAATTACCGTAATAGGGGAACTGTTTAGATTATGGTTACGTATGTTTTAGAATCTATGGTGCACCCTTACAGGAAGAAAAGCCCAGTAAAAACCTTTTCTTTATGAGTCCATTTGAAGTAGCTGGGAGGGGGAATGCTATGAATAGGAGGAACTCAGTGGTACGGATAGAGATGTAATCCAGCAGCTCCTAGAACACACTCATGTTAATACCACTTTAATGTCAGACTCTACGGTCGGCCGGTAGACTAATCAATAGATTCGAATCCTCTCTCTCCCCCCTCCCGGCTACTTCAAACAAACCTGTAAAGGAAATGTTTTGTAGAGGGCTTTCCTTCTTCTGAGGAAAGCATCCTTGGTTCCAAAGGTGCAAAAACAGCTGATCCTGCAAATGTGTTTCAGATATATATTTGCTCTGTGTCCAGGGACTTGAGCGGGCGGTGGCAGAGGTGACACAAAATCCATCTCCAGGTAAACAACTGAGACCAGCCATTTAAAACGGCGGCTTTCCTGAGAGATTTTGCACAGGCCTTGCTGTGCAGGTGAGGGGGCAGAGGACCGCAAGGGCAAGGCCGTTGCTTTTAATTCACGCTTCCTTCATCTCTTCACTTTGCCGAACATTTATTGAAAAATAATTGCCGGTTGTATTTTTAAAAATAGGTATTTTGCTGTGTTAGTCTAGAGATATGAGAGGTACAAAACAAGGATGTTTCTGTGTTCATTCTATATTTTTGCATTTAGCAAACTCATGTTATATGTTATATATTAGGGTTGCACTAATGTTCGGAGGAAAAAACCCAAGAACTGCTCTAAGCTCTGGTGGATTTTCTCTGTCACTCTCCTATGTACTGCGGGAGTGCAGGAAATCCTTCATTTCAGGCAGGGCAGTCCAAACCCTGAGGTGGAGGCAGACCCCCCTCCCTGCAGTCTTGTGTTCCTTTGCCAAGGGGGGAGTTCCAGCAGCAGTGAGGAGAGGGTCCGCCCCTGAGCAGCACCCTGGTACGTCTGTTGCCCAAATGACAGGCCGTATTCCGGCCAGCACTAGTCAGCAACAACCTCAGAAATGGGCTGGGTTATTCTTATTATTAATTATACTGGGGTGTTTTAGAGGTGGGGAGGGGGCAGAGCTGGCAGAGGGATGGACTAGATGACCCTCAGGATTCTTCCCAACTCTACGATTCCATGGTCATGTGATGGCAGTGAGCCTGCTCCAAATCTCTTTGAGGTGCCAGCCTGGGAGCTGCCACGGCAAAGAGGCATTTCCTTCTCCTCACCCTCTGATGTGGGTGCGGTGGTGGTTATGCTGCTCCAATAAACCCCTCGTTGCTAGTCTCAGGTTTGGAATTTCATTTCTTCATTCCTAGCGTGGCCCCTCTGGCTTTCATATGGCACAGGCCTAGCACATTGGAGAGAAGGCTAAGCTTAGAAATCTTTTCCCTGACATGCTAGATTTCCATATCCAGTGAAGGTTTTATAAAACACCCCCCCCCCACAAACACAAATATGGGGGACCATTCAGTCATGCTGGACCATCCCTCACCAGCAGCCAGAAGTCCTGGAACAGTTTTGTTACCTTCTTTGCTGTAAAATAGTTGAACAAAGAGTGGAGCTGAAAAGCTCTGGAACTGCTTATTCATTTCTTGTTCAACCCTAATATGACGCTTTCAAATCTAGATACAGTCATACCTCGGGTTAAAGATGCTTCGGGTTAAATCTTTTCAGGTTGTGTCCCATGGTGACCCAGTAGTACCGGAAAGGGTTACTTCTGGGTTTCGCCGCTCGCGCATGCACAGACACTCAAAATGATATCACGCGCATGTGCAGAAGCGGTGAATTGCGACATGTGCAGACACGGGTTGCGTTCTGCTCAGGTTGCGAATGGGGCTGTGGAACGGATCCCGTTCGTAACCAGAGGTACCGCTGTACTATGAAGTAAGATTGGTGGCCCTGCTCGTTCCTTGACTCAATCAAGACTTTCTAGCCAAGTCCTTTCAAGCCCTGATGCTTTCAACTGTCAAGGCCAAGCAGGTCCAAGCGATCCTGTTTGTAGCAAAAGTTCTGTTGTACACTAGCTTCTGGAAATAGAGGGAAACACTTTTTTTGAGGGGGGGGCATTCTTTGTGCCCATATATCTTGAAAGAGCACAAAGGTGTACTTTGAAAATAGATTTTTGCTTTCTGGAAATAGGACTTCAGTTTGCAGAGATATAAGAACTGGAAGGAAAACCTTAGATCGAGACTTTGCAAGCTGAAAACAGTGGACTGGAATGAAAGAAAGATCAAAGGATCATCAATAGACCATTGTCTTTTCTGTTGAGTGTCACACACGCTTTGCAAAAGAAAAGTTTAAAAGATATAAACTCCAAATCTCCATATAGGGAACTAATGTGCATGATTCATTCAGAGAGACCAGTACTCCTGTATAGATTAACTCCCCATGGGTGGAAATGGCTGAAATGCACAGGAAGTGCACTCATCAGGAGCGAAACTACACTTTCCTACACCCAGGTCAAAGGCTCAGTTTGGCAACCCCATGCGTCTTATTAATATTAATGTCCTCCCAGATTTCTCTCTCACACATAGTTGTAACAGCACACAGGGAAAGGGGAAGGGGGACTGTTGCTTTTGCCTCTTCAGGTTTTCCTGCTTCCCCTTGAAAATTAAGCATCCCTCCGGTCCTGTACAGTTTTCAGTTCATAGATTTCCCCCTTCTAAGTTTACTTGTATGTACAAGCACACATTGATGAAAATGCCGCTCAAACAGAATCTTGTTCTGGTCATGTGATTGCATCACAATTGCATCCCAATGTGCCCAGGCACTCAGGTGCATCAGTAACCTGTAAGATACAAAGGACATGACTGAAGACTAGCAATCTGTTCATGTGCAGTAATCTAAACAAAATATGAAATTAAAAATGGGAAAATTTCAGAAGTGCCACTTGGCACATAAGATCAGGTAACTTGGGACCCAAATATCTAGGGAGAACTTCGGCTGGGGAGAACTTTATAAGCGTCTAAACATAATACATTTTCGCAGAAGTGCAAAAAAAGCAAGTATTAAATGCCCTCAGAAGCATAATGTGAGATATTTATTTGCTGTTCTTTATATTACTCCCACAGATCACCAGTTCCACCTTATTTATGTGCTGTTTGGCTCCAATGTATTATTTCAACTTCTTTAAATGTTTACGTGACCCAGACATAAGAAGTTATAGCTACGTGTGCTGAAAGAGACGAGAGTGAGGATTGTTGTTGGTTTACATCTCCCACCATTTTAATGGGTCCTGACATATCCTGACAAGTCATCTTTTGAATGAGGTTCCTCTAGACGAAAGCAGTTATAACCTGTCTCCTTGAGGCAAGGAGACAAACAATATTTGCCCCGATCTCATTACTGTAATTGCAGCTTATTCTAGAGCTTGTGAAACGTCAGAACCAATCGAGTGAACCAACATGAGCCTCCAAAGAGCAAACTTGGCAGGAAGAAGAAAGGAGAGGGAATGCTCCCCCCCCTGCTCCCCCCTTCCTGTGAGCTATTCTAGTTTAAAAATCAAACTGGACTGATAAGCATTGAGCAACCTCAGTCCAACTGCCATTGTTCTGTGGTTTTTGTCTCTACATCCACACCCTGAGAACATTTGTAATACTGGAACCATGTTGCTCCGCCTCCTAATATATATGCCCTGAAATTACGTCATCATGCATATATTCCTACATTGACTACATTTTTGGCCCCTTCCCAAGGTTTTGTAACTCAAGGGATAAAAGGAAGTTCTATTTCAGAGGTATGTATAGGAAGTGGTACTACAGTGGTACCTTGGGTTACAGTCGCTTCAGGTTACAGACTCCGCTAGTCCAGAAATAGTACCTCGGGTTAAGAACTTTGCTTCAGGATGAGAACTGAAATTGTACTCCGGTGGCGCGGAGCTAAAGTGGTGCTTCAGGTTAAGAACAGTTTCAGGTTAAGAACGGACCTCTGGAACGAATTAAGTACTTAACCCGAGGTACCACTGTATATGGGTCAATAGATCACACCGATTGGGGCTTACCCACACTTCCCTTTTGCCCTGCTCTTTCCAGGCAGAAGTCTGCACTTTAATGCGGTAAGTCTGAGTGCTTTTTGATTTTTTTTTGCCCTGAGTTTTCCCTGCAAAAACCTGCTCTTTAAAGTGGAATTGGAGCAAACATCAGTTTGGGTTTTCTGCAGATTAACGTTTGCTTTGATTGAGGTTTAAGAGGAAAGGTAGATGTGGATTGGCCCTGACTGAAGCCAAGGGAAGACAGTTCTCTGATGGGCTCCACTCACAAATGAGGTTTTTGCGTTTTCCATTCACACTCCCTGCTTCACATTTATTACTCTTCCACCTAACTGGAACCCAAGGAGCTCAGGAGGAGCAGCAGGAAGGTAGACGGGCAGAATTGTACCGAAGGAGGCAGCATCCATGTGCCACAGGTAGGTTCTGTTTTAGATCCTTTAGGCTAGGGATGGGGTACCTCAAGCCCTGGGCCAAATGTGGGTTTCTGGGCCTCTCTATCTGACCCCCAAGGCACACACCCTCCCAGGCCACACCCCTGACATTGCCTGCTTTACACCCTCCTTGAGTTGGTTTGCCTGGCTCAAATGTGCAGTTGCTTCTTACTTGCCTGGAGAGAGGGCAGAGGTGGATATGTGGCCCCTGGAGAATTCCCAGAAGGGAATTCAGGCTGAATACAGTTCCCCACCCCTGCTTTGGGCCCTGCCTGTACCACCACCTCCAGTTGCACCATTTCAGCTGTCATGATAAATCTGCTAACTACTGTTTGGCACGGATTCTGCAGGAGAGGGAATGGCTGTTGAACTGCAGCGTCAACCAGTGAAATACGTCCCTGTGAGAAGAGCAGGTGCCCCATATGTCCAAGCAGCATCTTTCATATTATATGCCTTCTGTGGTGTTTGCTTGTCCCTGTGGTGGCCTAGAGGTGCTGCATTCCTATTTGCTAAAGGGGGTGCGTGGACTTGACTACCTGATGGTGTGCCTGTTTCTGCAGTGCCTCCTCCCTTACGTGGTAATAACTTTGCAAAGCCCTTCAGTTAGCAGACTGCTCAGTTGCATATTAGAGAGGGTGCTTTCCAAAGACACGCCAGTTTAGTATTACTCACGAGCCAGTAGATCAGATGAAAGCCAGTCAAGTGGAAGAGAGGACCGTACTGAAGCGTTCTGGCTCCCCGGGTAATTGCGATGCTGCAGGCATTCCTTGAGTCAGTTAATAGATTTCCCCAGTTCCTCTGTGCCAGGTGAAAATTTCCTCATTAAGGGGAATTTATTCCATTTCCTTTTATCATTTATTATTGAAAAAGAAGCGTCAGTGGATGGAGTTTCAGAGATGACAGGGTAGAATTTTAAACAAAAAGAAAAAACCCCACAGCAACAAAAATCTACACTAGAAGCAGCTGAAAACGGAGGGAGGGAATGCACAGGGGGAATAGTTTATATTGTTTATAAACAGGAAAACACGAGAGACTTCATTTTGTTAGGAAGTGAGCGGCACTGCCTAACCATTAAATGATTATGGCAGTGCGTAAAAAGGTTGATTGTCTAGCTGGAAGACAATTTTTCTCCTGCTCGAAAACTTCAAACTGTCATTTTGTGCAGGCAAATATTGGGAGTAGAACTGTATAAAAGACGTTAATCACTGCCTCTTAGAATGTCAGGGCTTTGAATTTAGTTATGGGTTGGAATTAAGTGAATTTAACCTTATGAGGCTTTTTGAAGGGTATTTGTGTGTGTTTATAAAATTTAAGAGAAGGTACTCAGGAGGCCAGAGAATGTAGGAGGTGGGGGGGGGGAGAGACCACAGTGAAACTGGAACAGGAAGAATCTCTCTCCCTGCCCTTCCCACTTTGAGCAGTTGGTTGAGTAAGTCGACCCGTCCTGTTGAAGAGCATCGATTGAGAGGGGCCACAGCTCAGTGCGTGGAGCACATGCTGTAGATACAGTACAAATTATTCTAGTCCCTGGCATCTCCAGTGCAAAAGAGAATGTCAAACCAGGCAGGATGGCCATGGAGACAGGGGGGCTGAGTCCATCTGCCTCCCTAGTTCCATGGCAGCTTTACCAGCCTGAGCATTGGTGCAGGACTGTTGGGAAGAACTTTGAGGTGTGCCTGCGGACACGTCTGGGACATCTGGTCTATAGAAGGCCTGAAAGGCAGCCAGGGTGGGTGTGGGCTGTTGCCGACAGACACATATCTGTGTGGCGAGCGTGCGGGAGACTGGGTGCTTGCTCTGGTGTGGTGGTTCTGGTAGGCATTTTTGTTGGATCAAGGTCCTCTTACGGAATAGGGATATAGGTGGCGCTATGGTCTAAACCACTGAACCTCTTGGGCTTGCCAAATGGAAGGTCGGCAGTTCAAATCCCTGTGACAGGGTGAGCTCCCGTTGCTCTGTCCCACCTCCTGCTAACTTGGCAGTTCAAAAGCACACCAGTGCAAGTGGATAAATAGGTACCACTGTGGCGGGAAGGTAAATGGTGTTTCCGTGTGCTCTGGTTTCCGTCACGGTGTCCCATTGAACCTGAATCGGTTTAGTCCTGCTGGCCATATGACCCAGAAAGCTGTCTGTGGACCAATGTTGGCTCCCTCGGCCTGTAAGCAAGATGAGCGCTGCAACCCCAGAGTCACCTTTGACTGGACTTAACCATCCAGGGGTCCTTTATCATTACCTCTTAAGGAAGTGTTGGGCAGTGTGCTTTAAAGAATAGTGAACGTGATATTGAGGCAATGGGTGTAGATGCATGCGGTAACCATGCAGCCTATTTTTTTGCTGCTGTCTTGTTAGCATTGTTTTATATACTACAGGAAGCAGGGTATGAAAAGACACTTGCCTGAGATCCCAGAAAGTCATTGCCTATAGGCAATTCTGAGTGAGAGATGGACAAATGATCTGACTCCGCATAGGGCAGCTTATGCCTCGTTTCCCAATGGCAAAAACAGATGCAATAATGCCACCTTGACTGTTATGAAAGACCAATGTTAGAAACTGAGATACGAAAGCTAGGAGCTAAATGGCACCGTAACACTAGGTGGTGCTGCAACGGAGTGTCTAGGCACGCTTTTTATATACAAAGCTGAAAATGAAGGAACTGCAGCTAAAATCTTATGTTCATTTTCCACATGGTCTAGTCCTCATCTGTAGACTGCAAAAAACAAAGCCACACTTTCCCTGCCCCCCTCCCTAATATTCTTCAGAGGGTCTCTTCTCCAGGCTTCAGAGAGTGGCTGGAAGTGGGGAGGCAGAAAAGGTCCTTCTTTCCTTCCAGAAGTATCAGTTTTAATCTGATATTTTTGGCACAGTATTGTGCCCAGAGCTCAGAAACTGCTCGCATTAATGAAATTCCTTGTTGCAAAATGCGCCTAGAACAATGGGAGTTTCAAACTCTGTGAAAGACATGCCCCAAAGTACATTTGTCATAGACATGTCTGAGATGAGGGTGAGATCATCGAAGTCAGCTTTCATGGAAACTCTGTGAATGTTGAACTTAGGCATTTTAGGTGGTTCAGGTTAGGACTCAGTTCCAGCACCTCTCAGGTGGGCACCATTGCCATTATACAAGGCAGTGGTGTTCATGGTGAATTTCAACATCTAATTTTCTAGAAAAATAGCACTGGTTGTTTCAAGTGCTCTGCAAGCAAAGCTCCACTCATGCGATAGTGCTTCCCTGTCTCATCTTCCTGCTGGAGTGCCACCCTCTGGAGCAGATTTTGAGGGCATGAGTAAGGTTGTAGGGGGGACAAGAAAGTTTTGTTCTGCAAATAAACCAAATAAATCATTGATTTATATGTAGTCTCTTTCCTGTTCTTTTAACCAGTTAGTGATCTGTAAGAGATGCAAGACTTTATCCAAAGCTATTCAAAGTCCAGATAAATGATGCCTCGAGGAATTGGTTTGTTGGTGAAGTTTGCTGTTTTTAATGTAGTCATAGTCCAGTTTGGTGACCCCATCCTCTTGCCCATTGACACTCCAAAGAACTCTGAAAGGTTAGTGAGGCAGTGCTTACTTTTCTGGAAGCCATATTTCTCAGCAAGATTTGTCCTTAATAATTTTGCCTTTTGTAATACTTTCTACCAGTTTACCTGGGACAGACATTACGCTCTGTGGCCTACCATTTCCTGGTTTCCACCAGATGGCACATTTTAAAAATTGGCATTATATTGGCCAGTTTCCAACCCCCTGGTATAAGTTAAATATTTTTGATAGAAGATCAGCAATTTCACATGTGGGATCTTTAAGCACTCCCTGATCAATGCCAGCTGGACTCTTAATCTCTTATCACCGCTGTCTGCCTTAGTGCCTCTGCCCCCCTTCCTGAAAATGCCAGCTGAGGCACAGCTGCCTGCGCTCTGCCTTCTGCTGAAAAGACAGGCACTTTGCTGCAATTTCTTTATACTCTTATAGCACACCTTTCACTTCCTTGACATGCAATGATCCACCTGCTTCCCAGCTGGTTTCCTGCTTCTTTAATCATTTTAAGAATTCTGTCCTTTTTTACTTGCCCTGTGCTTCAAGGACAGAGCATAGTATACAGCGGCAAGTATAATTTGTAATCATCAAATAGGAGATTTCTCTTCCTCATTATTTCCTTAACCCTGTAGATACAATGTGCTTGATGAAGGTTTACCCTGGTCTGGTCTCCTCCTCTGCTGGAAGGCAGACTTCAGACAAAAAAGGTTCCCCATCTCTGCTCTAAACTATATTCAGTTTCATTTTTATTCCTACCTTCTTTGCCTTGGTCTTCCTTATTTGTAGCTACTTGCTGTCTAACAAGCAAGTTTAATATGTTATTTTAATTGTACACTTCATTTTAGTGTGTGAGAGCACAAGAAAGAGTTGGGCAAATAATCATTCACTTAGAATCAGAGAATCCTACCAGGTGTCATCTATCCCAACCCCTGGCACTGCCGGAATCTCAGCTCAAGCATCCAGGACAGAGGACCCTCCAAGCTCTGCTTAAAAACCTCCAGGGGAGGAGAGTCCACCGCTTCTCGTGGGAGTCTCTTCCACTGCTGAACGGCACTTACTGCCAGAAAGTTTTCCCCGCAGGTTTAGTCGGAATCTCCTTTTCTGTAGCTTGAAGTCATTGGTTCCTGCCCTCCAGAGCAGGAGGAGCGGGGGAAGCATGTTTTCATGTGACAGCCCTTAAGGTATTTGAAGACGGCTATCATATTTCTTCTCAGTCTTCTCTTTTCCAGGCTAAACATACCCAGCTCCTTCAAGTGCTCCTCGTAAAGCTTGTTCAGATAAACAATATCTGGGGCTGTTCCCAGGGCTGCTCCATTTCAAACGGCAGGAGAAGGGATTTGAATATATCCCCACATATTATTATTATTATTATTTTTTTTAAAAAAAAAACCTGCCTCCAGAAAACTAGCATCTCAGGAAAAAGGAGAACCTTGGGGTGCTAATTTTCAGGGGCTGTGCAAAACCTTTTTCTTGAAGATGCTCATTTACTCCAGGCAGGCAGTTCCTTGCATTTCAGCTGCAGCCTGAAATGGTGCAGCCCCACGTTCAACAGCCACACTCTCTTCAACTAAACTCCATTTGTAGCAACTGCATCTCCATTCTGTGGAACCTAATATTCCAAGACACTCTCTAAGAAGTGCAAGGAGAGCTTGGCCCTGCTTAGCCTCCCAAGATCAAGGTTAACCAAGACCAACACTGGTTTTATCATAGTATATTCCATAGACTTCCAGTAGCCCTTTGATGCTTTTACAAAGGAACACAATGCTGTTGCTTCTGGATGCCCAGAGCAAGGAACTCCTAGCCTTCATTTTCCAACCTTCTGACTTGGTTCATTAAAGTCCAGTCATTCCAGATTGCAAAAGGTTGGCCTGAGCATCTCCTGCAGGCACTTTGGCACACCTTTGTTTCATTTGGCAAATTTCCCTATATTGGGAAATATTTTAAAAAACGTTCCCTGACATTTTCATTCCCACTCCAGTGTGCAAGGAATATGCTTCTTGGAGGTATTTGGTTGGCCTCTGTGGGATTCTGGGCTGCATGGAACTTTGGCCTGACCAAGGGAGCTTTTCTTCTCCTTGTAGCATAATAAATTCAAAGGTCCTCTTTCAGAAATCAGTGTTTTGTCAAATTCTCCTTCCAGAGCCAGTGCTTGCTTATACATAAAGATATTGATGCATTAGGCAAGCTAACCAATAATGCTCTTAACCATGAGATCCAAAAGCAGTTTGTGTTTGTGCAGAGGGGTGGGGGCTTGTTTATCAGAGTGATGGGTAGAGGCCAGAAGGTTTATCAGAGTGATGGGTAGAGGCCATAGAAGAAATAGGTATGTGTGGTGTGTGGTTTGCACAAGGGAAACGGGAACTGAGGAGATGAAAAATGCATAAGGAGAGCTGGAGGAAAGCACTTAGTTCAGCAGAAGGCCAAAGATGGCAAGGCAGCAGGCTGATGAGAAGAGAGACCAAAATTTAGATCGACAAGGTAAAGTGAAAAAAAATATAATAGGAACCCTTCCAAGTATTTGCACCTGTTGCTTACATTTGGAAGTAACTAGAGAGAGTAACAGATTCTAGTCATTGGTCCACCAACAGGTTGCAACCTGAGGCTGTGTTCAGTGTGGGAATGCCACCTATTTGTATGCACATTTTTAGTGGAGAATTGGCCTTAAGCTTTAAATCTTTGTAACAAGCCCAAATAGAAGGTTAAATAACAAAAACCCTCCATTCTGAAAAGGTGGGGGGTGTTTGATGGAGGTGTGGGGGGGGGGAGAGAAGTAAAGCCAATTCACCCAGAATTAAGCACTTCTAATACATTTCACAAGTATGTATCTAATGTATTTCACAAGTTAGCACTGAACTCGTTCATATCCATCTTTCACATCCAATCCCTTAGCTTACTGACAGTGACACACTGACTCTTGTGGGTTTATACAGCCAGCCGCACAGCTGTGCATGGTTTGTGTTGGAAAATTTAAAATGGCAGTGGGCTAACTGGAGGTTGAAACCTTCATAGGCACCAAGACGATGGGGGCTTTGCCTGGCACAATATGCTTCTTCAGCAAAATACTTGTGTAATTCACACACAGGCCCACTTCATACATAACCTGATGGGGCAGGCATGTAGTGTGTCACATGACCACACAAAGCTTGCGCATGTCCTCAGGAGCTGTATGGGAGCAGCTGCAGGTGTTTGGCAACCATGCCCAAATGGGTGGTGTCTGAAGGTGGACACAGCCATGCAGTGAAGGCTGCTGCAGAGAGAACCTTTTTACGTGTGTCTGGAAGATGATGCATGTTGGGGATGGGGGGGGGGAGAAATATGGAAAATACTAGGATAATGGATATGTTTTGCTAGTATTGGAATAGATTCAACCATCTCAGAGGACATAGCTGGGTCAAAGTCATGCATAGTTAAAGATGTCAGGGGTGTTTTGAAGCTGCTAGGTAAATATAGTGTTTGTACTCTTGTTTTATATATATATGAATTGGATTTTTGTATGTTGTGATGTTTTATGAATGTTTTTCTTTATTAGTTTACAAAGTTTGTTTATATTGTTAATAAATAATAATAAAATGTTTCAGGAGAGTAACATGAGTGGTAATTATAATCGCTGTGTACTCTCTGTGGAGAGTATAACATTGCAATCTAATGACTCTGTGACAATTAAGTGTTTGTGGCAAGTAGCTGGGGAGTTTTGATGGGTCTGTTGTCAAGGCTGAATGTCAGATTTGACCTCAAAAGACAAATGTTTGCGATTTTGGTGCCAGGTAAGTCCATTATTACCAGCCAATTGTTTTTATTTTTATTTTGTATTCCACACTTTCATGGAGTACTTTAAATTCACAATAGTTTATGGGGAGCCAGAGTTGTATTACTAAGAGGTCCTTGCCTCCTGCTACCCCAGGGGACTTATAGCTAAATGTGGGGTTTGAACTTTGGGTTCCTACACTTAACATTTAAACTGTGTACTAGCACTGAGTATTTTCGTCCCTCTTCAATCTGCCCCCTCTTTAAATGCAGACAATACTCAGGAACATGAAATATGTGGTATTCATAACAATTCTTTTTGTGTTCATCCTAGTGAATCGATTCCAGAGGAGAGCCTGAGGAGAGCAAAGCAGATTGGCTTCTCAGATAAGCAGATTGGGAAATGTCTTGGAATGACTGAAGTGCAGAGCAGGGAACTGAGACTCAGGAAGAACGTCACACCTTGGGTGAAACAGGTATAACTTGCGAATCGAGAGTTCAGTCTGTCTCTGGGTTTGTGTCAGTTTCACAGGTGGTCATTTATAAGTCCATTTCACTGTGTTGCTGCATAAAGGTGATTTCTTTAAAAGGTTCATGTGGAAATTTGTATTTAAACACATATTCTGTATGCTTTTCTAAATGTGTTTTAGCACTTTAAAATTTATCTTTGGATTATCATTTATTTTTAGCTGCGTCACAAACTTTTGAAAAGCATAGGATCCCCAGGATAGCTGTATTCCAATGGCATGTTAATCTGGGAGGGGCAAAAGAGCTCGGTTTGCATCAAAATTCACAGAAATCAAATTCCTCAAGCATCCCTAGTATAATTACTGACACAGCTGTTTCATAATCATGGAAGCATCCCTAGTATAATTACACACACATCTGCTTCATCATTGTGGAAATTAATCTTTTGAGATAGGGAGGCAACATTGTTTCCATTCTACAGATGAGAAACTGAGGAAAAGAAGGTAAGAATCAAAACGCCAGAAGACCACCAGAAGTTCCTACACGACAACGAGGAGGACCTCCAAAAGAGAGCCGCAGATTCTTGGCCTCCACCACCGGGATTACCACCAGGATCCATACCATCTGGAGGCGGCCCGGCACCACAGCTTCCGGAAAAGGACGACAAATTAGATACCCAACTGTGATACCTAAGAAGTAGACCGGGATGTCTCTACAGCTTCTTAGTTGGAATATAAATGGCGGGAACTCTCCAGAAAAACGCAGAAAAGTATTTCATATTTTGAAAAAAGAACAATTGGATATTATTTGCCTGCAAGAAACACATGTGACAAGACTCCATAGAAAAGTGCTAATCAATAAAAGGCTAGGCCAAGAATTTATTTCATCGGATAAAGTTAAGAAAAGAGGAGTGGTGATTTATGCAAAGGAGAACTTGTCCCCAAAATTTGTATTTAAAGACGAACAGGGCAGAATTTTGGCAATTGAAATCCAGACACAAGGAGAAAAGTTTTTAATTCTGGGAATTTACGCCCCAAATGATGGAAAATCGGAATTTTTTAAGAAGCTGCATGAGATTATGCTGGACTATTTGGACTATAACAACATTATCATGTTGGGAGATATGAACGGTGTCGCCTCAGTGAATATGGATAAGTCACAAAGTGCTAATATAACGAAAGATGGCAGACTTCCAAAAACCTTTTTTGAAATGACTGACAATTTGGATTTGATTGACATATGGAGGATCAAGAACCCTCTAGGGAAAGAAGGAACTTTCTTTTCCGAGGCCCATATGACATGGACGCGAATCGACCAAATATGGATAACTAGAGGGCTGGCACCTAAGACCAGAAAAGTGGAAATCTGCCCAAAAACCTGCTCCGACCACAACGCCTTGAGAATGGAACTGAGACTAAATACAACCGGATCGTTCAGATGGAGAATGAATGACGCCTTGTTAAGAGATCAGGAGATTGTTAAGAAGGCCCAAAAAGTTCTAAAGGACTATTTTGAAATAAACTTAAAGACAAATGTGGAAAAAAGAATAATCTGGGACGCAAGCAAAGCAGTGATAAGAGGGTTTCTAATACAACAGAACACGATTAAAAAAAGACTCTGGAATGAAAAGAAGGAGAAGATCTTGGAGAAAATAAGAGAAGGAGAGAGAAAACTGAGATCCAGGCCTAAATCGAAGGAAGTATTGAGAGAAGTGAAGTTTTTCCAGGCACAATATTCGAAACTGATAAATCAAGAGGTGGAATGGAAAATTAAACAAATGAAACAAAGATCCTTTGAATCTGCAAACAAATGTGGAAAATTGTTAGCCTGGCAGTTGAAAAAGAGACAAAAACTTAACACAGTTACAAATCTAGAGATTGAAGGGAGAATGGTTCAGAAACCCGATGAAATCAGAAGGTCCTTCCAGAAATATTTTAAAGAACTCTATTCTCAAAGGCCACAAAAAAGCTCAGAGGTGGACCAATTTGTTATAACTAATGGATTACAAAAAATACCCCAGGAAATGAGAGCAACCCTGAACTGTAATATTACAACCCAAGAAATTGAATGCGCCATTCAGAACCTCCAACTGGGCAAATCTCCGGGACCTGATGGGCTTACTTCCAAATATTATAAGGTACTGAAGGACTCATTGACACAACCATTGCTGGAAGTTTGCAACCAGATTATGGAGGGGAGGAAGGCACCGGAAACGTGGAAAGAAGCCTTCATCACGTTGATCCCAAAACTAGAATCTGAAAAAACTCAACTTAAAAACTACCGTCCTATCTCACTCCTAAATGTGGATTATAAAATTTTTGCAGACATTTTGGCAAGTAGGTTTAAGAAAGTCTTAAATGAAGTTATCCATAAGGACCAAGCAGGCTTTCTCCCTGGTAGGCATTTATTTGACAACACAAGAAACATCATTGACATTTTGGAGTTTTTACAGATTAATTCAAACACAAGAGCGGTGTTGATTTTTATTGATGCGGAGAAGGCCTTTGACAACATTTCTTGGCTGTTTATGAAGAAAAATTTGGAAAGGATGGGAGTAGGGCGGGGGTTTGAAAATGGAATAGAAGCAATTTATTCAGAACAAAAGGCCAAATTGATAGTAAACAACGTGGTGACAGAGGAGTTTAAAATTGAAAAAGGGACACGACAGGGGTGCCCTCTATCTCCTCTGCTGTTTATTTCAGTCCTGGAGGTGCTATTGAACATGATTAGAAACGACCGGTTGACACAGGGAATTGTGGTCGGAGAGAAACAATATAAACTGAAAGCTTTCGCAGACGACTTGGTATTAACATTACAGGAGCCAGCCTCTAGTACTAAAAGAGCGTTAGAATTAATTTCTGATTTTGGTCGGGTGGCGGGATTCAAGCTGAATAAACAAAAAACTAAAGTTTTAGCAAAAAACTTGACAACTACTGAAATAGAGGAGTTCAGAAAAGAAACAGAACTAAATGTGGTTAAAAAAGTAAAGTACCTAGGGGTGCACTTGACCTCCAAAAATTTGAATTTATTTAAGGACAACTATGAGAAATGTTGGTCAGAGATAAAAAGAGATCTGGAAACATGGTCAAGATTAAAACTTTCCTTGTTGGGCAGAATAGCTGCTATAAAGATGAATGTATTGCCGAAAATGCTATTTTTGTTTCAGTCCCTCCAGATCGTGGATAAGGTGGAATGTTTTGGAAAATGGCAGAGGGATTTATCTAAATTTGTCTGGCAGGGCAAAAAGCCCCGAATAAAGTTTAAAATACTAACAGATGCGAAAGAAAGAGGGGGGTTTGCCCTGCCGGACTTGAGGTTATATTACGAAGCTGCAGCCCTCTGCTGGTTGAAGGATTGGATCCTATTGGAGAACACCGATGTCCTTGACCTGGAGGGATTTGATAATGCTTTTGGGTGGCATGCATATTTGTGGTATGACAAGGTTAAAGTTCATAAATTGTTCAAAAACCATATTGTCAGAAGGGCAATTTTCATGGTCTGGTCAAAATATAAAGACTTATTGGAGAGTAAAACTCCGAGGTGGCTCTCACCGATGGAGGCTAAAGCACGTAAAAGACTCAATATGGAGGCCCACTGGCCTAAATATTGGGAAATAATTGAAAAAATTGGAGATAAATGGAGGTTACAGAGTATGGAAAAGTTAAAAAACAAGGTGCGAGATTGGTTGCATTATGCTCAAATCCAGGAAGTTTTTAAAGCAGACAAAAAAGTGGGTTTTCAGGAGGAAAAATCGAAACTAGAAACAGAGTTGCTTGAGCCAAAATCCAAGCTAATTTCGAGAATGTATAACTTGCTGCTTAAATGGAACACACAGGATGAGATTGTCAAATCCTCTATGATAAAGTGGGCACAGGACTTGGGGCATAACATTATGTTTGAAGACTGGGAAAGGTTATGGAACACCGGAATGAAATTCACGGCATGTACTGCCTTGAAGGAAAACATTATGAAAATGATATACCGGTGGTACATGACCCCAGTCAAGCTTGCAAAGATATATCACCTGTCTGATAATAAATGCTGGAAATGTAAGGAAGAGGAAGGGACATTTTTACACCTCTGGTGGACCTGCCCGAAAGTGAAGGCCTTCTGGGAAATGATACATAATGAACTAAAAAAGGTGCTGAGATTCACCTTACCTAAGAAACCGGAGGCCTTCCTTCTGGGCATGGTAGACCAGAGGATGGTCAAGAAAGATAGAACTTTCTTTATGTACGCTACTACAGCAGCGAGGATTCTGTTGGCAAAGCACTGGAAGACACAAAATCTACCCACATTGGAAGAATGGCAGACGCAGCTGATGGACTACATGGAGTTGGCTGAAATGACTGGCAGAATTCGAGACTCGGGAGAAGAAGAAACGGAGGAAGTTTGGAAAAATTTTAAGGACTATTTGAAAAAGCATTATAAGTTGTATGAATGTTAAAAAATGCTCCTTTCTAGGAAGGTATAGCTTCAGTATCGGCAAATTTCTGAATTGATAAATAAGACACTATAAGACAGAAGTGAGGTAACGAAATATTTTTATTGTGTGGAAATTAAAAATTAATGCAATTGTATCGAAATGTTTACATCAGATAACACGATAAAATGGAAGATATATTGTTATGTACAAAACAAGTCAACAAATTGCTGAGGTTTTGGTTACACAGGGAATGCAGTGCTCGGGAGATGGGGGAAGTCCATTGGATTCATGGAAGTATGTATTTGAAAGTGGAAATTTGTTTATTAAAAACCTAATAAAATATTTATAAAAAAAAAAGAGAAACTGAGATCCTGACTACACAAACTGCTCATCACTTGGAAAAGTAGTCCCATGTTAGCTATGTCTGTGGAGAATCTTGATGACTTTCTTGGAGACAAGCAAGGAAAATTTGAGGCTATAGATTTTTCACTAGTCGTTTATGCTTACCATAGTTCTCTCTCATGTGTTCATTTTGTCTGAGGGTTTGGAGAAGCAGTCGGCAGGCATTGGTGGAAGGTACCCTGAGGCTCCAGCACCTCCATTTCTTTGCCTATTAACACAGCTATTTTATTTCTTGCCTGCAGAATTCATAACAGAGCAGGGAGGTGAACTGGGTCTAGCTAGCTGTCCAGATCTTTTCTTCTCCTCACCCCACAGGCCACCTCTGACTGGTGGACCCTTTCAGCACTGGTCAGTTGATATGTGCTGAAGGGGAGCCCTTCTTGCTGAGGAACATTAGGCAGTGCCTTTGTTCCTTTGCAGCCATATCTTCACCTGTCCCACATCTGACATCAGGTGTGAGGCAGGTGGGCGTGGTTTGGGGGAATTAGGTCTCTTGGGTGGAAATTTAAGCTTACATCAGGCATGGCCAAACTTGGCCCTCCAGATGTTTTGGGACTACAGTTCCCATCATCCCCGACCATCATCCCCATCCCTATTAGCTAGGGAGGATGGGAGTTGTAGTCCCAAAACATCTGGAGGGCCAAGTTTGGCCATGCCTGTCTTACATCCTTCCTATGAGGTAGATATGAACAAAAGGCAGTGGTTTTCCTGAGACCACAAGAGAAATTCCTTGGTCTTAATTCATAGCACCACAGCATCATAGAATTGCAGAGTTGGGAGGGACCCTGAGGGTCACCTGATGCAGCCCCCTGCAATGCGAGAATCAAAACTAAAGAATCTTTGGCAGATGACCAGCTGGGATCTAAACCACAATGTAAGTGCCTAGCAATGCCTGCCTATGAATGTTGAGGCTGCCGGTTTCTTCTGTGACTTTGTCCACTTTGGCTCTGACTGGGAGTTTTTGAAGCTGACCCTGCCGCAGCAGAAAAGTTTCACACACACCCCCCCCCCTATTCCCTAGTTAGCTGGAGGGCAGCTTTGCACTTTGAGCACTTTGAGGAAACAGTGGGCTCTCTTTGTTTAGCGGCCAGGGATGCAGTGGTATTTCTTTGGCGTAGACAAGGCAACACTTGAGCCCCGGGGAAGTCGCTTCAGTGCTGCTAAATAGTGCAGGAGGCAGCAGTTGCGAGCCGCCAGTCTCTGTAGCCACAGCAGCCGCAGCAGTTTAACTTCACCAAGAGAAATGCTTTAAGTTTCTTAGATGTAACTTTCTCATTTTATTCCTCCCAAATTGTTAAGAGTTAATCCTAGTGTACATAGCAGAAACTCATTGCTGTATTTCCACCCTCATCCACACTTAACATCCTTGGGAAGTTGTGCGAGTCAGCCTTCCTTCTCCAACTTGCATTGGATTAAACCACCTGCCTTTGCTTCGGTTTCAAGCAGGAAAATATAGAAGGTTGGAAACAGTTGGTGTTGACCCTTTGTGCTGTGTGACCGTGAAACGTGTAGCTCCTTTTGTCTCCCTGCAATAAATTTTTATAGGATAATACTTTATTTAAGTGTCCCATCATTGCAAGTTCATTTGGTATTCATTGTGATAGCGCTGAGCATAATACGTTCATCTGGTATTCATGGCAATGTCACAATTGCTTCCATAGGTGTTTCATAGTCGTTTTCACATTTTGGTGTTCGATTAAGGGAAATTGATATGAACGTTCTGCCAGCTGTCCCCCACCCTCACCCCCAATGCTTTTAAAAAGATCATTGAATTACTTGAAGAGCCCTTTGCACCCTAAATCGCTGTTGTCCAAGTTTATATGCCCTTTCTCCTGGCTTTCTTAATGCATTCTGAACTAGTTTAGGCAGGTGTGTCAATTTTGTGCTGCTTTGCCTTGCAGAATGCATGAGTGCCACCTGTCCTTTAGTTGAATGACCAGTGGAAATCTATCCTTCATAAAGTGATTCTGCTTGTGACAGAAAAGGGTTCACTCTTCTTAGACACTCTTAGCTTAGTTCACTCTTAGCTTCCCATGCTGATGATGTGAGGGATTGCCTCTCTGCCTCCCTTGGTACTGTGTTTTTACAAGGACCTGCAATTATGCTTTGCCCTCTCTAGAGCAGGTAAGAAGGGGTTTGCTTGGTCAGATATTGCCTACAGTGTGGGGCTAACAGCCCAAACTAATTCAAGGAGCAAAGGCTGCAAGCCATGGAACTGCAGAGTAAATATGGATAGAATTAGACTGCATGTGGCCCAAAGGCTCACCGGCATTTGGAAGCTGCATAATGGTTATTTTAGGCAGTACTTAGGTGCTTCCAAGGACCTGGCTACGCCCAGGTGGATTTTTTACTTTGGACACCAGACCTCCATGTTGTATTACAAACAGCTTTTGAAAGTCCTTTTTATTTTGTGAAGCAAATTTCTATGTGAAATGTGTGGTTACTGTTTGAGAACTACAAGCAGAAAGATTTCCTGGCTCTGCGAAACTAGTTGTGTGAGATCCTGCCTCTGTGAATACCACTGCCCACAGTGAACTAAATAACCAACAATCCCAGTGATGATGACAAGTAGTTAGTTGCACATCTCCTTGTGCCAAAATGCAATATGGCAGCTTTAAAAACTAGCACATGGAAGCTACCATCAAGTGTTGCAGTATGGTTGTGCTCCTGTCCAGGGGTCCAACCTGTCAGACATGCCCTCTTCCTGAGGTCCCATGCTTCTGTTTCTGCCTCCCCAATGGTCATTCAACTCTTTGTACCAGATGAGCATGCTTGGTCTCCTTTGGGCTATTTCCCCTCCTTTGGGTTCCGCTCCTTAGGATATTTTATACTTTAGCTATCTTTGGGGTCCCTGGAGGTTGCTTGTGTGTGGATGGTGTCATTTTGGTGACATAAGGGTTGGCATTTGGAAAATACATTCCATATCCCTAAAGGGTAAAGGGGCCCCCAACCATTAGTTCCTGTCGTGGCCGACTCTGGGGTTGCGGCGCTCATCTCGCTTTATTGGCCGAGGGAGCTGACGTACAGCTTCCGGGTCATGTGGCCAGCATGACTAAGCCGCTTCTGGCGAACCAGCGAACCAGATCCCTCTATATGGGATTAAAAAGTAAGATGAACAATGCTCAATGGCTGATTGCTGGTGTATTGTCTATATAATTACCTGAGCAGGGAGGAGAGAGAAAGCAGTGAGCCTGGAGACTCACTGAGTGGAAAGCAAGAAAAAGTGAAGCATGAAATCCTGGCCTGGAAAATAGTTTTGTGTTCACATTTACCATTTCTTCCCTTCCTCTGCAGATTGACACACTGGCAGGAGAATACCCTGCTGTAACTAATTACCTCTATGTCACATATAATGGTCAGGTAAGTGCTATCCTTTACTTCTGTATAGCTGCAGAGTATTATGATGCATTTTCTCCCATTACTATCTATTGACCTTGCAACTCAAATTCACTCACTCCAGGGATAGCTCAGGGAAGGGTTAGAACAGCTGGCAGAGGTATAATCCCACTGGAGTACGGGTGGAAATGTTTGCCTACTATTGTTATTGAGAAAGTAAAAGTGTAGCTGGGAGCGTTATAGTCCTTTTGAGCAGACATTGCAGGGATACAAGCAATGAAAAATCTTACCCACAGAGCCACAGTTTTGTTCTTTAAGCTCCAACGTCTATAAACAACAAACAGGAGGCCTTTGCGCTTTGCTCTGGACTACCAATGAGAGAGCAATTGATGCAAGTTTTGCTTGTGAGACGGGAGTCCCCCCCCCCCCACTTCTTCTTGCAAAGTTGAACCTCTCCCTACCAAATTCAATTTACGTGGTGCAATGCGTTTTGAGCACAGTGGGTAGCTCTGTCCCATCCCATTTCACACCACTTACTGACAATGAATTGCATAATGAAAATGCTAACTCCCTGGCAATTTGTAAAAATGAATGCGAAGTAGGTGATTACTTGGAGCAGCTTTATGGGCATTGGGGCAATGCATTAGAAATAGCTTTTGGGATGAGAGTTACAAGAAAGAAAGAGAGGCTTGGTTAGGACAGAGGGTGAGGCTGACCTCTTGAATGCCACTGAAGCATGAGGCACAAACCAAAAGGGCCAGAGAGCCAGTGCAGTAATGCCAAATCAGTTTGGTGCATATCTCTGCAAGAGTTGAAGATCAGAACACAAGCTATTAGGAATCAAAGTCACTTAGTACATAGTGAAAGCAATAGGAAGAATGAGGACAATGCTTAGCTGAGGCGGTTGGGAAAGTAGCTGGGTAGATTCCCAGACAGGCGTAGCAATACAACTCTTATACACAAAACTCCTAAAGCCTATTAGTCTGAGTTGAGGCCAGGCAAAATGACCATGTTACATAACCTTTAATAATTGACATTTTCCTGGGCTAGCATAATGTGAATAACAGATGAGCTATCAAAGGACCAAAGACTCATCTGCATTGCCAGCAGAAGGACCTGGGTTCACAGACCCCAACATCTCCAGTTAAAAAGGTTTGTGGGGGAAGCAGGTGCTTGGAAAGGGCTTGATTGTTGGAGTGGACTGTGCTGAGACTGTGAGATAATTTAGTCTGACACATAATGTGGCAGCTTCAGATGCTCCTTCCTAGACAGAAGCATTACTCAACTATTGATACAAATAATCAAATCAAGCTATCTGTTTAGTCCTTCTGTAGTCGCCCTTTTCAACTTGTTATATGACTTGGCTGTCGGTTATAGATCGATAGAAGTGAGCCTGGCTGGAGCAAAAATGCTTGGAGGGAGGTGGGGCTGCAGGGAGTAAACAGAGATAAGTGATGGTCTCTGCACTCTTCATCTATGCAGCCCTTTTGCTCTTTAAATCAGACCTCTATCCTCCACTTTCTATGAAACAGTGGTCCTGAGTCAATTGAGCCACTCTTCATAAATGGGACTCTTTAGGCATAGCTCTTGCTTTTGGACTCTAAACTCAGTAGCATAATGGATAAGGACACTGTGACCTCACTGGTGTGAGTCTGTACCTTCAATGGTGTCCTTTAATTACAAGCATTCATTATGGCTACAATATTCTGTAAGCCAACATTAATCGTTTGTAAGATTAGAAGGCTACTTTAAATTGGTGTATTCCTTCCTGTATTATGTGATTATTCGTGCCACTACCTTTCAGCAAGACACAGAATACATCTCACAGCAGTGTATCAGAATCTTTAAATTGAGAGAAACCGCTCTCTAAAATGTATAGACGACTCCTGTACCGGGAAGTCAAAGAGGAGGAATTTAAATCGGAAATGGCTTTGGCTATAATATTCCAATGGAAGCCTGGGGAAAACTGTGGAGGGAAGACTTGAAGTGTACTGCATGTTATACCCTGAAAGAGAACTTCATGAAAATGCTTTAACAGTGGTATTTAACACCATCAAAATTGGCAAAAAATGTATAGAACCAGGCATTTGTTGGAGATGTAGAGAGGCAGAGGGCACGATGATTTACATGTGAATTGTAAGAAAATAAGGGAATTTTGGGATATAATATACAATGAGCTCAAAAAGAGGTTTAAAATCTCCTTTGCAAAACCCCCCAAAGCCTTTCTACTGGGTATAATAGGTATAGACATGCCAAAAAAATCTGAGGAAGATGTTCTTGTACACAACAGTGGCAGCAAGAATCGTAATAGCCAAAAAATGGAAAGGAGATTCCACCCTGACCGAAGTGGACTGGCAGACGAAATTATTAGAATACACAGAATTAGCAAGGATGACAGGAAGAATTGGAGACAATACAAAACAAACATTGACTAGAGAGTGGGACATTTACAGAAAATATCTTAAAGAGCATTGTAAAATTGTGAATTCTCTGGCAGGCTTAGAATGACCCCTTTATTAACTCAGAAAACTTTCTGAAAACAAGAATTTGAGAGAAGTCTGGAGTGATAATTAAAAGTGCGCTACTCAAAAGAAACCTGGGACTCTGGATGGGGTGAATAGAAGTCATAATAGAAGTTGTGTTGTAAGAAATTTATTTTTTGTAATTTGTAATATCCTTTGGGTTTTTTCTTTGTTGACTGTTTTTTTTTCTTTTTTATAATCAATAAAGCAATTATTAAAAAAAAGAATATTTAAATTGGTCCTACAATTAAGGTAAATCTGAGTTTCCAAAAATCTGTTTAATTCAGTGGCATTCAAGTAAACTAAATGAGGTCAAAGTTAAGTCCCAGTAATAAAAAATTTAAAATAAAGAACTGCGAGGCATAAATGGTTTCTTCTCATGGGCGCAGTGAGAACAATACTGGGTGACTTTGTGTACTGTGTTCTATTTTAGGAGCATGATGTAAAATTTGATGACCATGGAACGATGGTGCTGGGTTGTGGACCATATCACATAGGTAAATCTTGTTTTTAGTATCTCTGCCTTTCCAGACTAGAAGACCCTGTAAAAGTGTGTGAGATGTGTTAGGCACCCTCTTCTGCAATAAAGTTTCACATCGTCCTAGAATTCCACATGCAAAATATACGTTGTGTCGTTGCTAGAACATTGCATTTTGTCCATGTAGAACCAAAGCCATTTCTATTTTTGCCAAAGATTTTAGACTAATTCTAAAAATGCAAATTAAAAACCTGGAAAGTGCTGGTATAGATGTAAGCACAATTAAGAGATAGTGAATGAGATTCTCCCTTCTGCTTTGGAATACCGGCCCCCCAGTCAGACCCATGAACTGCTGAACTAGTTCCAGGAAGGTGCTATTTAGTACAAGGATGGCAAAGGGGCCTGGAGACCTGGAGTCCTGCGGAGAAGGGGTGAAAGAGTTGGGTGTGTTTCGTCTGGGGAAGAGAGAATTAATCTGAAGGGTTGTCATGGAGTTGAGGGAGCAGACTTGTGTTCTCTTGCTCCAGAGGTCTGGGACAGTGGCTTCAAATGACAAGAAAAGGATTCAAAAACAGTAGTGAAAACTTGGTACAGATGGTACAGACAGTAGTTCCTCCCTCAGAAGGTGATAGAACTGTCCTTCATTAGAGGTTTTGTAAGCAGAGATTGGATGGCACCTCCCAGAAGTACCTTAGCAGTGGATATCCTGCTTTGCCAGTTGGTTGGAGAAGCTGGCATTGGAGGCTTCTTCCAACTCTATGATTCTATGAACTCAGTCGTTCACAGGTATTGCTGATGTTTGCACAGGTTTTGAGTTACTGGGAGGCTTACATGGAGGCAGTGGGAATCTTTGCTCTGCCCTTCACCGCTCCTGATGTTTTAAAACCTGCCTGCACCATGATCTCCTTTCAAAACTTCACTTGGTTTTGCTTTTTCATTGGCAGGGAGCAGCGTGGAGTTTGACTGGTGTGCTGTGTCTTGCATCCGCACATTGCGACAGCTCTGTAAGAAAACAGTTGTCGTGAACTGCAACCCGGAGACAGTGAGCACGGATTTTGATGAGTGTGACAGGCTCTACTTCGATGAACTGTCCCTGGAGAGAATCTTGGACATCTACCAACAGGAGGTATTTTATTTATTTTTTAATCCAAAATCCAAACAGCCTCAAAAAAAGATCAAGGCCAAGGCCAAAAAGATCAAGGCCATTTTAATCCAAAATCCAAACAGCCTCAAAAAAAGATCAAGGCCAAAAAAAGATCACGTGCCAAACAGTTTGCAAAGTCAGTCTCATTGTCCCCTTGGGGTGGGCACTACTTTTTTTTAAAAAAGACCCTGGCATTATATTTTGCATGGCATTGCAGTTCCTAACCAACTGCTCCATAATGACTGCCAAATAAATATAGAATTATTTTCCAAAGATGACATATTGCACAGTATTTACAAGCTGATTTAATTTATTTCACAGTTATTTATGGATCAAATTGTCCTGCCCTTGCTGAGCTTAGTTTTAACCTGTGATTGTGAAAGCAATTACACACATGCTTAATTTTATGCATGAGGACAATGCCATTGAAGCTAACATGATTTTTCAAATGCCAAACACAGCTTTCAAAAAGTTGCTCTGATAGATGTGCAGCAGTTTTTGAAGGTCTCTGTGCTGCCTCAGCCTGCTCATCATCTTGGACACCTCCCAACAGGAGGTAAAAAACCCAAATAGTCTCAGAGAATATAAACCAAGGTTTCCTAAACCTTCCATTTTGTAAAGTCAGTCTCATTGTCACCTTTGGCTCAGCAAAGTGCTTAAGCAGAATACTTAAAAATGTATTTTCTTTGCAACTCTGTTCCTAAAATGCTTGAATTCTTGACCCTGTCTCCTACTAGGGCAGCATGAGCTGCAATCCAATTAATACCACCTGTCAAGTACCTTTCTCCTCGCTCTTGCTCTCTCTTTTTTATGGGGGGGGGGCAGGTGAAAAGCCTCCAGGCTTGAGACACGAGAACACTCCTTTTGTTAGCAACAAGGCCAAGTGCCCTTTCGAGGTCAGAGCACCAGGTCGCCCATTAGCAGTCAGGGTTCATGATGTGACTCCTTTGGAATTCTGTTTTTAAAACTGGCCCACCTGACTTAGCCCAGACGAAAGTCATGCTAGTGGTGTCGGACTAGAGGAGGGAGGGAGGGTTCTTTCATATTGTCCTGGAGCTTACTGGGAGGAGAGAACTGGGGCTTTGGCAGACAGAGCTGCAAACAACCCTTGGGACTGGTGCACCCCACAGGGTGCTGCTCTGGACAACACCCCTTTTTTACAGAGAGTTGTTTTGGGGGTGTCAAAGTGGGAAGCTTAAAATTCCATGTATGAGAAAGTAAAACAATCATAGAATTATAGAAGCAACCCTGAGGGTCCTCTAGTCCAAGCCCCTGCAATGCAGGAAACGCAACTAAAACTTCCCTGACAGGTGACCACCCAACCTCTGCTTAAAAACCTCCAAGGAAGGAGAGTCCACCATCTCCCAAAGGAGAGCTCTAACCATCAGAAAGTACTTCTCTTCTTGTAACTTGAAGCTATCGGAGCAGGAGAAAACAAGCTTGCTCCTTCTTTCATGTGACAGTCCTTTAGATAGTTGAAGATGGCTATCATATCTCCTCTCAGTCTCCTCTTATCCAGGCTAAACATACCCAGCTCCTTCAACCATTACTCATAAGGCTTGGTTTCCATCATCTTGGTTGCCCTCCTCTGCATACGTTCCAGCTTGTCAATATCCTTCTTAAATTGTGGCCGAGCACTGGATACAGGACTCCAGGTGTGTCTAACCAAGGCAGAATAGAGCAAGACAATTACTGAAATCTCATCCTTCTCTGAATCCAAGCTGTTCTCTACCTTGCTTCTGATTGTGATAATAGATGGTTTAGTTTGGCAAGGAGCTGCACATAATCAACTTGTGGTGTGTTTTTGTGTGTGTGTCTAAGTTTCTCTCTGTTCTCATTTTCTATAGGAATGCAATGGCTGCATCATCTCTGTAGGAGGGCAGATTCCAAACAACCTGGCTGTGCCACTTTACCGGAATGGAGTTAGAATTATGGGCACTAAGCCGCTGCAGATTGACCGGGCAGAGGATCGATCTACATTCTCTGCTGTTCTTGATGAGCTGCAAATAGCTCAAGCACCCTGGAAAGCAGTTAATTCCTTGGTATGTAGACATACATCTAATCTGTGTTTAGTAATTTAAGGAGCAGCAGTTGAAGGCTTAAGCCACTGTTCACAATTAATTTTCTTTGTTTGCATTTAGAAGGGTGCATTCATCCTGCAGCATGGATGTAGGAGCAAGCAAGCTTGTCTCCTAGCTGGATCGTAATCCTTTCCTTGGGTTTATTCCTTCCTATACATGTGAGGGCTTTGAAGATGTGTTTCCTCCTATCCCACTGTGTTCTGTTCATGTTTCTGAGGCATTGAATTTTTTAGGAAGCACTTTTGGTGTCCAGGAATTTTGAGTGGGGGGTTGTTTTTGCTCTGCCATGCCTGTCCAGAGAGCCCAGGAGAACCTTGCATGCTCCCCCTCCCCTCTCTCTTTCTGTGTGACCATTTTTAATTACCCACAACATTGTTTCATCTGGCCTGAGAAACTAGCATGAATTGTAGTTGACTTGTTTCAAACAAGCCATAGCTATTGTTAACCATGGTTTGGCTGAAATGGCAAACATGGTTAAGCAGAAGTATCCACATGGATGAGTGGAAGGAGGCACAAGACCTCAAGCTTTGGCAGGAGCAGACAGAGAGGTGGGCGCTGCACCTGGCCTCCCTGCATACCAGGGTGGAGTGGGGAAGGATGGGGTAGGTGGGGTACAAAGACCTTGGCAGAAACACCAGGTGGGCTCTGCTGTGGCACCTGCACTGTGCCAACCTCATCACCACCTCGTCTTCCCCCTCCTTGTCCTGATATGCAGCAGTGGCAGCCAGAGAGAGGTCAGATAAGTGGCCAAGCCCAACCCTGCCGCCTGCTGCTGAGCTTTGCCTCCTAGGGTTGTTTGCATCATGCAGAATGATGGTTCAAACACACCCAAAATGTTAAGCACCCCACTTTCATTTGCAAGGCTTCTTTTGTGACCTGCTGTGTGATATCACCATTCAGGGTGTTTAGGTTCCTTCTCTCTTCTAAAAACCTTTGAGAACACTCTTCCGCTCCTCCATATACAGATTAGCGTATTCAGGTCAACCAAAGACTGAGAATGTATCCAGATTTTACTTGTACAAACATGTCTAGGCATTCTCAGTATCTTATATATAAAAAAGATCTTTTCCCAACTTTTTAGGAGAATGCTGTTGAATTTGCTAACTTGGTTGGCTACCCATGCTTGCTGAGACCTTCCTATGTTTTGAGGTAAGCCTCTCCCCCGCCCTTGACAATGTAAATTGAACTTCCTACATTGTTTGCACTATCAGGATACCGCTGTGCTACCTATGGAAGCTGCTCAGTTTTTAGACCAAGAAGCTGAGGTCTGATAGGTACCGAGATAATGAAAAAGTATTAGACCTGCCTGGCACTTGTATATCTGAGCCAACAGCAGGCTCTCTCAACTTAATATTGTATTAAGAACTTCAATGTAGGGTTCTTAGTCATTTTGCCATTTGTCAGCATCACATTGATTACAGAGTATTGACTTTGGACCAACTGCACCAAACCAATGTTAGGGCTATTTGCTCCCCAGTTTCCAAATCAGAAGAGTCTCCTAACCTGGGGTCCCCTACATAGCAGCTGGCGGTTAACCTTGACTTTCCCATTCCCATATTGCCCATGTCCCTTCACTCAAAGCACTTGGGCGAATTCTCTGAGGAGTCCTGGTGGGTCAGACCAAGAAGCTATCTAGCTCAACCTCCTTTTCACAGTAGTGACCTACCACCTGCTTTGGAGAAGTCCCAAGCAGGACATGAAGGCAACATTCACTCTCTGTTGCTTCTGTTTCTCTCCAGCTCCCCTGCCCCACATCAGCAGCTGATATGAATGTTTCATTTGGCAGTCCTGGCTCACGGGTGGATTGACTGACTTTCCATGAATTTACCCCATCCTCTTTTTTCCAAAGCCATCCAAGCGAGTGACCATCTTCACGTATTTTCTTCCCTTCCCAGAGTACCCTGGGTTATCCTGCTCCTCAGCCTACATTCTTTTCAGCCGTCTCCTCCTAAGGCTTACTTCTTGGAAGCCACTCTAGTCTGGGCAGCAATTATTTCCCTTCGCTTTCTTGCTTCCTGCTTGCTTGCATCAGATCCGTCTGAGCAGAGACAATGATGACCGCTGCTGATGCTCAGGAGCACCTGATGATGGCAGGAGTGCTCCTGCCTTAAGATCTGTGATGGGCTTTTACAAAGCTGAAAAACACAATCAAATTGGATCATGTAAACAGTCTGAAAAGTCTCTTTCTCCAACACCATGAAAAAGTGATTTCTTAACTGGACAATTGGGTTTTGGCGCTTCAAATCCTAGAAGATAGTAGTGGTGATACTATTGTTTTCTGTGGATAATGCCCACTCAGATGCTCTTAACTGATATGTCTGTTTAGCAGCTCAGTTGATCCTTCATGCATCCATCTTTGACGGCTTCAGTACCAGCTATGAGGCGTATGTACAGTCACTGTCCTGCAGGTCTAAAAAGTCACATGGAAGTATTGGGAACAATATCTTGGCAAATGCTGCCCACACAAATGTGTTGGGACCTCCCCATGTATACCCTCTTCAAAAGAAAAGATGTCACCTAATGTTTGTGTATGCATGCTATACTGTCAGAAATGTAGATAAATTGACAGCTACTGGTAATATCTTAAGATTATAAAAGGTCCAGGAAGATGGGTCAAAAATTCTGACATGTACTGGGCAATATAAAAGTCAGTTGAATGCCCTTAGTAAATCACAGGATGTCATCCTTGCTAAAAAGAAAAATAATAATAACCCTTGTTTCTCTCATTTACTTTAGGAGTGGTGAAGTAGATCTAGCCATTTTATTCACTTTATTTTTTATTTTAAAAGATTTATATACCACCTGTCATGTAAATGCTTCTGGCAAGTGTACAAGAATAGAAGTAGTACAGTAATCCTAACATACAATGTAGTTAAAAACAGAGTAAGCAATCCTAATTCTGGGAAGCTGGTGAAACTTATGTCAGTTTAAGTCATGTGTAACTCCTGGCAGAACTAGGATGGAGTTACGATGGCATAGGGCCAAATTCATCCCAGCAGATCTTGGGTTTGAGCTGGGCTGAAGTTGAACAGAATCAGTTCCCGGGTTTTCAGCATGTGCTAAAACTGTAGCAAAGTTGGTGTCCGCTTTCTTTCTGGTGGAGCCATCCTGTTAGCACTGTTGCATTTGACATGCTGCCCACAGCAGGAAAGTCTGCACCCCATAGTCCATATCTCTAGCATCCAACACTGGTTTGATAAATAAAATTTGTCCTTTTGGAGTTGGATCCCACGTATTTTCCACTCCTATAGTGATCAGTAGAGAATTTCTTGTATAACAAAATGTAAGGCATATACCACATGGAACAACAATTACAAGAGAAAGGCTCCAAAGGGTGGTGACAACCCTCCTTACAAATAGACTAGTTTTGCTTAATTGAAGGTAAGTTGGAAACCTGGCAGCAGTGAGTAAAGCTAGCAGTTGGACCTGCAAGTGGACCTGGTCTGTCGGTAGCCCAGTTGGCCTCCTGGAACCTAACATCATCATCATCATCATAATTATTTATACCCCGCCCATCTGGCTGGGTTACCCCAGCCACTCTGGGTGGCTTCCAACACAATATTAAAATACAATAATCTACTAAACATTAAAAGCTTCCCTAAACAGGGCTGCCTTCAGATGTCTAAAAGTCTGGTATTACCATTAAATGCCAGCATTGTTCAAATTTCTAACATTTATTGTTGCATATTATTCAATCATAAGATCTGGAGAGGAGCCCTCTGAGTAATGGTACATTACCCTAAGGATGTCACAACACGCATCTTGCCGGCCTCGTTTTTCAATTATTGAGAAATATAGGCATACCTATGTTGTGTTGACCATATCTACAATTTCATGTGACATCCTTAGGGTAATGTACCATTACTCAGAGGGCTCCTCTCCCCATCTTATGATTGAATAATATGCAACAATAAATGTTAGAAATTTGAACAATGCTGGCATTTAATGGTAATACCAGACTTTCACTTGTAACAGTTTTATGACAAGTATGTGCCGTGGCAGCTGCTTTTCTTTCAGGATATGGCTGACAAAACAAAACAAGGAGAGCTGGGAATGAGCTGAATCAGTGCGCAGAGATGTTCTAAATACTCCCTCAACAAAGCTTAATGTGGCAAAGTGCTTATTCACAGATGAGAGGGTAGGAAGAGAAATAGAGTTTGCTGAGCACAGTTCACACGTGCAGATGGAAATTGAGTTGAAGCCTTCTGATAATAGAAGAGAGGCAAACTATCCATCTGAGGGGTGCAACCCTGGCACTGAAGGAAGCAGAAAGAATGTTTAAGCAGGGGGCGGGAATCTGATAAGTGCAAAAGGCCTTCGTGATATGATTAACTGTAAGTTACCGTTAAATAATTCAATTAAAACCTCTTTTGAATGGGTTTTTTTAAAGCAATCCACAGGATTCTCAAGCTTAGAAGGAGTTCTTTGATCTGTCTGAAGTGCTGATCTTTTGTTTAGAAAGACAGGGACATCTTGCAAAAGGAGGTTTACTCTTCTTTTGAAGGTAATTGGCACATGGAATAACTTCCACATAGCTTTAATGGTTTCATCCTCATTAGTTCCAGTGGAATGTTTAATAAAAAATAACTAGAGATCCCATAATATGAAGTATTGTACAAGAACTGATGCAGCATAGTGGTTAAAATTTTGGTATGAAAGAGCAACAGTACCAACCACATAGACAAAACTGTATCGAATTCCAAAAGCATTTCAAACACCAATTTTTCTTAAGGGGAAAAGGTGTTTCACAAATAGGTTAGGCATTTGCCACCTTTGGGCTCTTCTGGACAGGGATTTTGCAGCACTTCTGTCTTTTTGGATTTTGCTGCGTGGTTCCACGCAGTGGTGGTGGTGTTTTCTTCTGCTGGTATTCCAGAATAACAGGCACCAGACTGCAATATTTCAAGGAAGATTCAGTATGATCCTGCTATATGTTCAGCAGTGTGGAAGGTATTGGTTGTGTTCCTGCTGTTTCATACGGTGCCTGAGCAACACCTCTTTTGCGCCACTTCTGAGTCACTTCAGACGAGAGATCAGGCAGTATTGAAGCTGTTTAGTGAAATTTTTAACGATTGATGTTTTAATGTATTTTTTAACCTTCTGTTGGAAGCCACCCAGAGTGGCTGGGGAAGTCCAACAAGATGGGTGGGGTAGAATTATTATTATTATTATTATTATTATTATTATTATTATTATTATTATTCCACCCTGAGGGAATATCTCAGTTGGTGGAGCATGAGACACTTAATCTCAGGATCATGGGTTCAAGCAATGGTTCTTGTGGTCCCTTCCAACTCTATGATTCTTTGAAATTCTGGGGTTAAGCATCAAGGCACTAGCAAGAGTCAGATTTTTACTGACAGAAGAATTTAAAGAATTTCAGAATGCAGAGGGTGAAATGGTAAAAACAAAAACAAAAAAACCCACCTACATACACACACTCATAACCCAATTTTTATAGGCAGAACAATTAGACAATTCTGGAATATCAAGGGTAAAATTATTTTTAAAAAAGACACCTGGACATAAGTCAGATTTTTACTGGTTGAATACCAAAACAGCGAAGGGAGGTTTTGTGATGTTTCAGGAGCAGAAGATCTTTAGATGGTGCAGATAACAAAATCTGGTCTCATTCTTCAAAAAGAGTAGGAATCATTCTGATGGTGTGGAAGAAATTTTTAAAAAGACAAGAGCATACTCTATAAACAATTCACCTAGACAGACTCTTAGTTGATGACCTTGTTCACACATTGCATTGAACCATAGTTTGAAACAAACCTGGGCGTCTCTTTCAGGTCAAACGTCAAGATCTATGGGTTTGTGAAAATCAAAAATATTTCTGGGTTGGCCCCAGGCAATGTGTGAGAATACCATACAATGTCATAGAGATTGTATGATTTAGCTAGATAACTCAGGATAGAACATGAATTTGAATAATGGCTTCATCCTTGTTTCTGAACAGGAAGTTCATATCCTCTTTACAAGGATATTTTCAAGGTGGAATTTCATGATGACTTTTTCCATAAAAAATATTCTTCTTCTGAAGGCACACAAAGTGGCGAGAGTGCAAACCATGAGCTGAAAATCACCATATTGAGGATTTTAGAAAATAGCAAAGCAACTACATAAAGAGAATGCATACATGGCTTGTGGGGTGGGGTGGGGGGAACTGAATCCCCACCTACCTGTTTTTTCCAGTGTACCTAAACTACTGTATCTCACAGATATTATAGCTGACCAAACCCCAAATTCAGAAATAACAAACCTTGAGAAAACTGTGAACATTTGTGTTGGCATTGTATTTTGATATGACAAACAATAGGTCCACTCATTCTCAACTTTCTCTGACATGATTCTTGTGATTCCAAAATGGAATTGTTTGGGCTTTGTGTGAAATAACCCGCTATGAAAGATCAAATATGGATGACAAACCAAGCTGAAAACTTACTGTCCCAGAATTAGCATTTTACACACTGCTGTTTTCAGCAATGCCAAGTTACCTGTGAAACTATTGCAAATGATTGAGCAAGAGTAGATCTTGGGGAGAACCAGACCTTTTACACAATCTTTAGTCAATAATCCTTCCCCCTGATTTGGTATATTCTTGGGGGCACTCACCTTTTTAGGGGTAAGTTCAATATTGTTTACCTTTGGTGAAGTGTTTCTTTATCCTTTCAGCTTAAGAAAGAACTGGGAGGATGAGTTGAATGGAAGACAGATGAAAAGTGTGATATGACAGTATCTTTAACCTTTCCCTACCCTCTTCCTTCATAGTGGCTCAGCAATGAATGTAGTCCATACAGAAAAAGAGATGAAAAAGTTCTTGGCAGAGGCAACCAGAGTTTCACAGGTATTATGCAACACTGTCCTCATTTCCCTCCTCTCATTTGATTTTTATTTGTTTTAGGAAACTTGAATATGATTAAATTTGCTTATCCACATGAAGTCTTGCATGTTCCCACACTCTTAATTTGGGAACTTGTTTGATACTTGGAACATTCCTTCTTACAAAGGTGCCTTTGATTTCTAATAGTAACAGTAAAAGATTAAGGCATTTGTAAATTCGTAGTAGTAGTGTGTATGCAAATGGATGTTGAAATATACTCAGAGTCGCAAAGTGATTTCATGCTCTTTATTCAGCTCATAGTGGTGAGGAGGAATGAAAGTCCCCTCAAAGTATCTGCTTTATATACATTATTTACACAATGGGCTGCACGTGATTGGCTAATTCCGGAATTCTCCTGTAGACCAATCAGGTTGTGGATTCACTTCTATCTGGAGCTGGATTGGGTGGCTACTGCTGACCAATCATACTGCTGCATTGTTCTAGGATCAATCAGACTGCTGCATTCTGAATCCTATTGTTCTAGGACCAATCAGACTGCTGCATTTTGGATCCTATTGTTCTAGGACCAATCAGACTGCTGCATTTTGGATCCTATTGTTCTAGGACCAATCAGACTGCTGCAGTTTGGATCCTATTCAACTCAGTACATAACAGATGTGTATTGTCTTCTTCATCTTCATTATTATTATTATTATTATTATTAAATTTCCAGATCAGGTGAACTTTGCTTATACCCTTATTAGTTAATTGAATTTCATGGCTTCATTTTTAAAAAAATGAAAATAAATAAAACTTTTAACTACATTGCTTTGTGTCGCCTGTGTTTCCTTTGGCCCCATTTAGCATTAACCTGCTGTCATTATTGGCCTAAAGAGATTGCAGTGTGAATGATGATAGTCACAATTTTCCAGTGAAAGTATTTCAGAAGATCCAGGACAAAATGGTGTTGGCTGTTTTTATTTTGTACTTTTCATGGGAAATAAGTTTGATTGGTGTGCCGGGCGATGTTCAGTTGGAGTAAGAAAAGTGTAGTCTGTAATTTTAAGGAGAATTAATAGCATACGGCAATGCCCAGGAAACAGATCCTGAGCAATCGTTATGTGCAGTATTAAACAATTATACGTTCTGCTGACTTGCGTCTATAACTGCCATTGGTAGTGATGTACAGTATAGGATGAAGCTGTAGAAGAGGCGTGAAGAAAGGAAGATTAAAGAGTTTGTTTTCAGACAACATATTGAAATTACATGAAAGTTCTTAAGCCAGTCTGTGAATCTTTCCTGCTAATGTTCTTTAATTGCACATGATTCCCGAGTAATAATAACTCATTTTGCGTATGTAGAAGCAGCCGCCGCCATTACTCACACTCCCCAGAATGTGCTTGTTGGAGGGCCACAACTTTATTAAACTTTTCTCAGCTACAAACAATTGCAACAACTTTAACCCCACCCCATCAGTGCGGGTTTCCTAATGCTTAAGCTGAGATAGAACTCATGTTTTTACATTTAGAGACGCTTCCATTTTCTGGACTGGATTTTCACATTCTCAGAAGAAGCTCGGTTTTCAAAGAGCCCAGCTCTTATGCCATGTAGGCTGCAAATCATTATGGCAATTTTCAGTTCATTTCCAAACGTCGACTCCATAGCCAAGAGGGGGCTGCAAACTTGCTAAGTCTGATTCTGTTACAATGACTTCCCCCCCCCCCCATCCTTTCTTTCTACTGAAATATTTCAAATACTAGAATTCATGCCAGTTACTAACACAATGCCAAATCATAGTCATACAGGATGTATATTTTTTTCTTCCTTGTGATATCAATAGGAACACCCTGTTGTGCTGACAAAATTCATTGAAGGAGCTCGGGAAGTGGAAATGGATGCTGTTGCAAAGAATGGAAAGGTACAAACTTCTTCCTTAAATAATGCTTTAAAAAAATACTTCCCGGGATTTACAGACGGAATATCAAAGCAGCTTAACAAATGTTTCATTCCAAGTTCTAGATCAGGGATGCGGTGCCCGCTTCACAATGGGGGCAACATTCTCTTCTGGGAAACCTTTCGGGGAACACATGCCAGAGGTGGGCGGGGCCAGCGGCAAAAGTGGGTGGAGCAATGCATGGACAATAGGCTCATTACTATGCACAACTGCACATGCCTCCATCTACGCAAGCAAAATGCGTTATCAGAATTCAAGGACCCATTCCAACCAGGCCAAAGCTTGAAACAAGATACAGTATAGCAGACTCATCAGTTCACACATAGCAGAGGATATCTTAGATTGCCCCTGAGAGTTTGAAAAATGTTAGCTGAATTCTGTGATGGATCTGGAATGGCTCTCCATTATGTCATGGTACAGTAATTGTGCAGAGTGATCTCTAATTCCCGGCATCCACTGCAAGCATCACCATAGTGTTAAACAGCCTGGCATAACAAATAGAAGTAAATAAAAATAGTAAGTAAGCATTCATATGCTGTGTTTGAGGTACTTTGTGGTCCTTACAAAAACCCTATAAAATAGGGCAGGAGTGAGGACCCAACATTCCAGGTAAGTTCATATGAGGGAATTCAATCTTTCAGATAGCTTGGACCTAAGTAAAACAAAATATTTAGAACGATAATAGGCTGCAGCACTATGCATACTTACCTGGCTGTAAGTCCTATGGAATTCAGCAGGTTTGCTTTTGAGTAGAAATGTATAGAATTGGGCTGTTAAATTAGAAGAAGGCTGGTAAGTGAAGAGAGAAGATATTTGGGGATAACAGTCGTTAGCAGATAACAAGGTTTAAACATTGTACAGCTTATTTAACCACGAAGCACTGGCTCACAGCCATTTTAGCTACCACAGTTTGCTATTACATACTAACACTTTTACTGGCTCTTTTTTGAGCAGGTTATCTGTCATGCTGTTTCTGAGCATGTGGAAGATGCTGGTGTTCACTCTGGAGATGCTACGTTGATGTTCCCTGCACAAACGATGAGCCAAGGAGCCTTGGAGAAGGTCAGCGTGGTTTTGTTTCGTTTTAATGATAACGGGCAGCATTAGACCGTGGACACTATTAACTATACTAATAAACTCTTTAGAGACACACTGAAAACAATTATGGCCACCAGAGTGGAATTGGGTAGCTCTCACAGAGTTTGTTTTAAATGAGAGGAAAAGGCTAGTGTATGTTCTGTGCCAAGGCACTACAGCAATCCAATATGTGTTCTGCCTCAGGGCAAGCAAGTTAACTCAGAGATACATTATTTGCATCGTCTTGATCCACAAGTAATGGAGAGACCCACTGGTCCTCCATGTTGCAGATCTGGCTGCTTCCTTTATTTGCTGTGTTAGGGGGAGTTAGGGAACGATGAAGCAAGCCTGGAAACGCAACTTGGAGCTCATTCTCAGGCGTAATTTGGGGCAGTTCTGACAGTGAAGAGCCAGCACTTATCTGCAAGATGTTCAAGGGAGCGGTGGCTGTCCAATTCCAGGTTCTCAGGTTGTTGCTGCGGTGGTAGTTGTTTTACTTTGGGGGGCAGGAGGTTGTCTGAGTAAATACATGCTTTCTTCTGTTCTCTCAGGTGAAAATTGCAACCAGGAAGATTGCAGATGCCTTTGCTATCTCTGGACCATTCAATGTTCAGTTTCTCATCCGGGGAAATGAAGTCTTGGTGAGACCCATTTTAGCTCAATGTACAAAGTGGCTCATCATCATAATAAAGAGGGAGCTCTCATTCAAAAGCCCTCTTTTTCTTGATACCCATGGGGCTGTCTCTGAATAAGTCTGGCCCAACCCATAGCTGCGGACATGCCTTGGACCTGGTGTTTACCTCTATGGATGTTGGTGATCTGACACTAAGTAAAAGCGAAACGAAAGAAGTGCCATGGTCAGATCACTTCCTGGTGCAACTGGACTTCTCTGCGACCCTTCCCCTCTGCAGGGAGGTGGGACCGATTCGGATGGTCCGCCCCCGCCCCTTAATGGATCCAAATGGTTTCGAGAGAGTGGTAGGGGATGCTTTATCCCATGTTGATGGCCTTTCAGCCGATTCCCTGGTGGCTCGCTGGAATGTGGAGTTAACCAGGGCTATTGACTGTTTGGCTCCGAAGCGCCCTCTCCGATTGCATGGAGCCCGGACAGCCCCATGGTTTTCCACGGATCAGAGGGCAATGAAACAATCGTTGAGACGGCTAGAGCGCTGGTGGCGGATAACTCATTCCGAATCTGACCGGACACAGGTTAGAGCTCAACGTCGAGCCTACCAAGTGGTGATAGCGACGGTGAAGAAGACTTTCTTCGCCGCCTCTATTGCATCTGCAGAAAACAGCAGCAGGAGACTTTTTCAGGTGGTTCACAATTTAGCGGAACCACCTGCGACATCGGGGCCCAGTACGGGCCACATGATCTCCTGCAATGATTTTGCAAAGATTTTTGCAGATAAAATCGCTCAGATTCAGGAAGAAGTAGACTCCACCGTGGGAGCAGGGCCAGGGCGGAAGAGTGCTAGAGTCCTGTCTAGTCAAGTTGTGTGGGATCAATTCCAATCTGTTACCTCCGAGGATGTGGACAGGCTGCTTGGACGAGTGAAGCCAACCACCTGTCTCCTGGATCCTTTTTTTAAAAAATGATATTTATTAGAAGTTTCCAAAATTACAGAAAAAAGAAAAGAAGAAAACAACATAAAATTTAACAAAACATACAAAACAATACATCAAAAAAGGAAAAAACAAACAAACAAACAAACATAAAAACCAATACAACAATAACAATAAAAAACACACATCCAATATTCCATATCTTTATCTTTCATTTACTTGTTTCATCGACCTCCTCACACCTCCCTTTTTGTATTCTAGTTTAGTTATTTTGTTTCAGCAAATTCTTTCCATCTTTCTCAATTTTTATTGAGTAATTTGTCTTAACAGTCTAACCTATTAATTAACTCAGCAAATCCTTTCCATCTTTCACTATATTCTGTCATTCAATTTACCTTAATTTATTTTGACCTTATCTTACCATAAAATACCTTAAAGCTTAAAACTTAATATTTATTTGTACATAATTCCTTATATCATTTCTACTAAAGCCAAATATTTTCATTCCAACATTTTTCCTAATGCTCATTAATTTTACACTAATTCCCAAAATATTTTTATTTATTTTTTTTCTTTCATTTTTTTTTTTATAAAAATTTTTATTAAGATTTTTTACAAATACATATTTAACAAACAAAATAGGTTTCATAACATCTTTTCATTCTATTGCGGACTCCCTCACGTCTCCCGCTTCCACTCTCATCATTAAAAACGAATTTTTCCAAGCAAATTATCATCTTGATTATACTCTTAAGTGCAATATTTAGGTTAAACTCAAATAAAAAATTATAATTTAATGGTAGACAGTTATTTCTGCTCTGGCTTCCTTGTTAGGATTCAACCAAATTACAGTACTTTTGTAAATAAATCTTAAATTTCTTCCAGTCTTCTTCAACCCTCTCCTCTCCCAGGTCGCGGATTCTGCCAGTCATCTCAGCCGGTTGCATATAGTCCATCAGCTGCATCTGCCATTCTTCCAGTGTTGGTAGATCTTGGGTTTTCCAGCTCTTAGCAATAAGTATCCTTGCCGCCGTTGTAGCGTACATAAAAAATGTTCTATCCTTCTTTAACACGTTCTGGCCGACCATGCCCAGAAGGAAGGCCTCTGGTTTCTTGGTGAAGGTATACTTAAATACCTTTTTTAACTCATTATATATCATTTCCCAAAAGGCCTTCACTTTAGGGCAGGTCCACCAGAGGTGAAAGAATGTTCCTTCTATTTTTTTTCTTTCAATCTTCCTCCAATGTCTCTTCTTCCTGGTCTCGGGTTATGTCAGTCCTTACTGTCCATTCCATCTAGTCCATCAACCTAGTAATCTTATGTCCGAGGCTCTTAAGTCTTTTCCATGTCCCTTCTGCAGATCTTCTTCTTGTTTGTACCTGCACTTTACCTTGTCTTTTGTTGATCTCTTTCTTAATTTCTTTTCTTTCTCGTTGAGGAGTAGGTCTCGGGGATACTCCAACTCAAAAATATCTCTCCTCAGCAGATCAGCCCATTCCCCACAGTCCCATTCCCCACAGTCGGCAGTGTAGTCCAGAAAATATTTAAAAGCATGTTTCAAAGTCCTTCCAAAATTAAGGCCCCCCACATCTCCAGACTCCCCCTGGCCCACTCCAAATTCAGTCTTCAAGGACAGCGGCTTATGCTCCTGCAGGGCCTCGGGTCTCTCCATTTGTGTTACTTGAGGTTCAACAGCAACCTCCTCCATTATCTTCTGCATTTGCACTTGCCCTGTCAAAACAGGTTCCTGCGTTGGCTCCTGAATGGTTTCTGTATAAATATTCACTGTTTGTCCAAAATTTTTGACTGCAACAGTCATCAAATCCATCTTCTCATGCATCTGCTCCAACAAAGCGCTTGTCTTGCAAAAAGCAAGCACCAAAACTTCTTCCAAACACATTTTTATTCAAGGTCAGAGTCTGGTCCCACGATCTTAATCTCCACAGCTGTGAAATCCCCAGATCGACTCCAGCAACAATTTAACGAGCTCCCTCTAGAGGAGACAATTTCTATTTGTATCCATCTTTTGAAAGCAGGTCCAACAAAAGAGAATTACTTTCATTTTTCAAATTCTTTGTTTCTTTTAAATACAAAAGGCAACATTGGAATCAATTTGTTTCTCTTCTTTAACTATCTGTCAAAAGGCGTTCCATTCACAGTCAATGAACTTCCCCAAAAATCTCTGACACCCCGTTCCCAGGTTTGAGACGGTGGAAATTTATCTTTCTTTACTCTCTCTCCTGCAGGCTTGAACAATCAAAATTCCCCGTCTTTACTCCTGCTTCCAAGAGGGGTTTTGATGGTTAAAACTGGAGGAATTTTAAACCTTTATATACGACTTTCCTGACTTTAGCTTGCACAATTTTTGCTTCAGTCTATTTACAAAAGCGGAAGGTGGACTTCCTGTTTAGAACCTTCCCGCTTCAGTGCCAAATTAAAATGTTTCTTAATCCAATTTTCCGTTCTACTCACGGGTACTTGTTTAGAGTCCAATTGTCCACAGGAAAAAGTCAGCGCTCTCCGGCAACGGCTGTGCGGCTTCACTCCGTAAAAATAGCGGTTGATTCAAAACACCGCGCCGCTCACCCCACGTCGCTTTGGATCCCCGAAAAAGGGGTTTCCTTGCGAGTAGGGGGGGCGCTCCTGGTATCAACCGAATCCCACGTTCCCAGGCTTCCTCCGCCTGGGATTTTTGAAGGGTCTCCGCCTTCGCCGCGGCGGCAAGACCCGATTTTCGCAGAGCGGGTTCCTCTTGATCAGAGGAATTCCGCCATTGCCGATGGCGCTAACCCGGAAGTCTCCCTGTCTCCTGGATCCTTGCCCATCCTGGCTTATAAAAGCTAGCCGGGAAGGACTGGGTGATGGGCTTCGTGGGGTAGTGAATGCTTCCCTCCGTGAGGGAGCCTTCCCAGACCCGCTGAAAGAGGCGGTTATTAAACCGCTTCTTAAAAAACCATCTTTAGATGCGTCCACGATGGCCAATTATCACCCAGTCTCAAATCTTCCATTCTTGGGCAAGGTGATTGAGCGAGTGGTTGCTGAACAACTCCAGGCACGCCTGGAAGAAGCGGACCATTTGGATCCCTTCCAGTTGGGATTCAGGCCTCATCATGGGACTGAAACTGCCTTGGTCGCACTGGTTGATGATCCCGGTGGGCTAGGGACAAAGGTGAGAGCTGTTTCCTAGTTCTGCTGGATCTCTCAGCGGCGTTTGATACCATCAACCATAACATCCTTCTGGACCGTCTTGAGGGGCTGGGAGCTGGGGGCACTCTCATACAGTGGTTCCGCTCCTTCCTCCTGGGCCGTGTTCAGAAAGTGGTGGTGGGGGGATGAGTGTTCAGACCCCTGGGCTCTCGCTTGTGGTGTGCCTCAGGGTTCTGTCCTCTCCCCCATGCTTTTCAACATTTACATGCAGCCACTGGGAGAGATCATCAGGAGGTTTGGGCTGGGTGTTCATCAGTATGCGGATGATACCCAGCTCTACCTCTCTTTTAAATCAGAACCAGTGAAGGTGGTGAAGGTCCTGTGTGAGTGTCTGGAGGCGGTTGGAGTATGGATGGCGGCTAACAGATTGAGGTTGAATCCTGACAAGACAGAAGTACTGTTTTGGGGGGACAGGAGGCGGGCAGGTGTGGAGGATTCCCTGGTCCTGAATGGGGTAACTGTGCCCCTGAAGGACCAGGTGCGCAGCCTGGGAGTCATTTTGGACTCACAGCTGTCCATGGAGGCACAGGTCAAATCTGTATCCAGGGCAGCTGTTTACCAGCTCCATCTGGTACGTAGGCTGAGACCCTATCTGCCTGCGGACTGTCTTGCCAGAGTGGTACATGCTCTGGTTATCTCCCGCTTGGACTACTGCAATGCGCTCTACGTGGGGCTACCTTTGAAGGTGACCCGGAAACTACAACTAATCCAGAATGCGGCAGCTAGACTGGTGACTGGGAGCGGCCGCCGAGACCATATAACACCGGTCTTCAAAGACCTACATTGGCTCCCAGTACTGTACGTTTCCAAGCACAATTCAAAGTGTTGGTGCTGACCTTTAAAGCCCTAAACGGCCTCGGTCCAGTATATCTGAAGGAGCGTCTCCTCCCCCATCGTTCTGCCTGGACACTGAGGTCCAGCTCTGAGGGCCATCTGGCGGTTCCCTCGCTGCGAGAGGCCAAGTTACAGGGAACCAGGCAGAGGGCCTTCTCGGTAGTGGCGCCCGCCCTGTGGAATGCCCTCCCATCAGATGTCAAAGCGATAAACATCTACCTGACATTCAGAAGACATCTGAAGGCAGCCCTGTTCAGGGAAGTTTTTAATATGTGTCATTTTAGTGTATCTTTCATCTTTGTTGGAAGCCGCCCAGAGTGGCTGGGGAAACCCAGCCAGATGGGCGGGGTACAAATAATAAATTATTATTATTATTATTATTATTATTATTATTATTATTATTATTATTATACCCACCGGGCAAAAAATCACCAAGGCTGTTGCCGCTGTTTGCTGCACCGCGTGGGACAGTGCTAGGCACATAATATCTGCCTTGTTTGCTGTTACATGGGTCTTTGTACCACTGATACTCTGCCATTCACCACTTTATAAGGCGCCCTGTGATGCAATTTTGAGAAAAGAACTCTGTCTGCCCACACAATGCAGTAATTTGAGGATAAAGCAAGCTCTGTAGAATTGCCGTCTCTCAGCAAGTGTGTTAGCTCAGCACTGGGCTTAAATCAGATCAACACTAAATAAGATTGGTAAGAATGTTATACGAGACTCATCCTGTTAGCACAGCACAAGTTTGACTCTACAATACATACCTATTTTGCTTTCTACGGTCATTATGGATAGCTAGAGAGCAAAATGGAAGGCAGAGGGGTAGAAGAAAACATAGGAAGATGGTGTGCCTTCAAAGCAGTTTTACTGAAACGGCGACATTTTCATAGAGCTCTCACCCCCATGTAAAAAAATCTAGTGCCTAAACTTACTCCTAGCCCTCAGGTCCAGCTATTGCAGCATTTCAGGACCAAACTAAGAAAGACATTAATTGCATGAATGCAATTAGCATGGACAGCTAAAAAAAAAAAAAATTAATTGTAGATGGCAATGGGGGATGGAGAGCAATATTTGGACAGCAGGAGGTGGGAGTGAGAGTTTAACCCTTTTCCTTCTTGGTCCATTGTTGAAAACCCTCCCTCCTTCAGGAAGCTACTATTTGCACCAGGAGGGAAAACTCATTTGAGGCCAGTGGAGACAGCATTGTAGGGAAGGGACTTGAGTTGGGACCACTGTGGAGCAGAGCAAGGGAGAAGATCAAATGTTCTCTCCTGATCTTCTACAGGGGCCCCTGAAGCTGCTATATACATTTTTTAAATTTATTGTTTGTCCCCCCCCCTCCCAGTCCAAGCAATTATTATCAAAGTCTTCTCTCAAGGCTAGAAGGGCAACTCAACCTCAGTTTGTGCTCCTCAAAGACTCACACTATGGATGGCCCCAAATCCTACAAGGTTAAAAAAAAGTCCCCTTCCCTCCTTATAACAGTAGCAGCATGGCACCATTTTCTTCGTGCATGTGCTGTAATACAGCACACTGTTTTTAAGCCTGTATGCAACTTTCTTTCATATACTTACAATAAAGGAGCATAGCTACTCTCATGAAAGCCTATCCTGCTTCTCTGATGTGAGCTGGGAATTCAGAGTGAAAAGTGATGAGGCCCAATGTATCGTGAAACAATCCCCTTATGGTTTCAGTCTAATTCTTTCCTGTCTACAGATCCTTTGTTTCCCCTTCGCCATCCCTCCTGTATCGTTATTGCCCATTGGTAGTGCCCTGTCACACTCAAATGTGCCACGCTTGCCCCCTTGACTCTTACATACACTTCTCTTGTGGCTCCCCCTGAAAGTGCCCGCAGAATAAGACGATTTAGCTTTATGAGCCTGCAGTGTTCAGTTATGGGAAATGTTGCCCATCCTGCAAAACATGAACTGAAGGAAATGATTAACCATTTGGGGGTACAGGTTGTCTGACTTTAAAATATGTGATCTCAGAAAGTGTTGAGACTCTACTAGGCCTTTCCTCTTGCTATTGCCTATATCTGCTTTGAGTGTAGCAGGTGGTCATTTCTATTCACTCTCAGATGGTGGGAAATGAGGTCTAACTCATTTATGAATGGCTAACACTGCAAGGAAGGCATTTGTTTTTCCTCACAATGAGGGCGCGGGGTTTAAAGGTGCTTTCCCTGCCTCATCCTCAGGTGATAGAGTGCAACCTGCGAGCTTCACGCTCTTTCCCATTTGTGTCCAAATCTCTTGGTCTTGATTTCATTGATGTGGCCACTAAAGTGATGACTGGGGAGCAAGTCCATGAGGACACCCTTCCTGCGCTGCCCAAACCCATGATTCCTTCAGACTACGTGGGCATTAAGGTAAGCCTGAAGCAGTTAAGTCTTCATGTGATATGTTCAGCTCTGATTGCCCATTCATTTGATGGATAAGGGGGGAAAGGAGTTATATTGGTAAGAGAAATAGGTTAAATATCCCCACTTTTTGATGTGAATGCAATGGGCAAAAAGGGTGTGTGTGTGTGTGTGTGTGTATGTGTAAAGATTGGAATTAAAAACTAGAAACATCAAAAGTGGGTGACTCTTGCATATTGGCAGTGTTATTGTATGCAGAGGCAGCTGGCGTGCTTAACCAAAAGGAGACAGGTGACACTGCTGTATCTAGAAGCGGTTAGCCCTGGATTTCATAGTTTCGGACCCTTTCTCTCTGGTTATTCCCACCCCAAAAGAAGCTTTGTTGTATATCTGTGTTTTGCTTTAGTTATTTGTATGGAAGTCACAACCACAGGATTTGTCTATCTAGGAGGCAACAAAATGCTTTTACGTGCCTATGGCATGTATGATTATTAAAATGTCAGAAATAATTAGAAGTATCTCAACAGGCACTTTGGGATTGACAGAACCTTTTAAATATTAAGTACATTATTATTAATTAGTTTTACCTTCTCCTGAAGTGCCCCAGACCAACACCCTGATACTGTCTTCCTTTGAACTTTTGCTCTCCCATTTAAAAAGCTAGCCCCAAACATCTGGCCACAAGCCAAACTTGTCAAAAGCCAAAGAGGGGGAGGCTTCCCTGCGTCTGTCTCACAGCCACAAGACCGGACGACCCATCACAACTGCCTCTCTGGGTTGGATTGTCTGTCCCCGTCCATCTCTGTTTTCCACCCTGTCACTAAAGAAGGATAACTGGACAAGTTTAGGGGAATGAGTCTGCAAAAAAATTGTGGGTATTTGTATAAATGTCTTGGTGAACAGAGGAGGGTCCCTGGCTGTCCTTGAAGATGACTCATAAACTTCAGTTGGTCCAAAATGCAGCAGCCGGGTTACTGGCTGCTGTTCACTTCAGAGTCCATATAACTCATGCCTCATGGCTGCCAGTTCATTTCTGGGCGCCCTTCAAAATGCTTAGTGTTTAAAGCCCTAAATGACTCAGGCCTCCAAGACCTCAAAGGCTGCCTCCTTCCCCACAGACCCCTTTAGGTGCTAAGATCGGCAGAAGGGGTTCCTAGATGCCATAACATGGCACACTTGCCCTCTGCAACTAGAGCAATTTTACCCTTAGGCTTAAATATTTATTACATAACTTACTGGAGAAATATTTTCAGGTACCATATTTCAGCCTAGGGTTATAGAAGTACATGGCATTTAATTTCTTCCCACATTGAACAACCCACATGGTACTAAATGTTTTAAGCGTGTACGCATAATGTGAATAGTCTCCAAGAGCAGGTCTCCAAAATTTACAACCTACCAGTATAAATGCAGACCAAGGAAATATGAACCGTAGTCTGCCAGAGTACATGCATTTCTTCCCCATGTTTTTGCTGGGGTGGCAGAGTGGTCAAGCACCTGGCTGGCCACACTGGAACACCCATGGGCTGCGCTTGGGTTCTTGGGTCACAGCATGTGCAAGCCTTAGAAAAATCATTACTATTTCTGCCACAAACCTAATTCTTGAGCACTTAATTCCGTACCTCTCATTGTAACAAGTTGGGCGAGGGCTGGTGTCAAAATTTTAGTGGAGCATCAATTTATTCTCTTTCTCTTTTTCTAGGCTCCAATGTTCTCCTGGCCCCGTCTGAGAGATGTTGACCCTATTCTCCGATGTGAAATGGCATCCACCGGGGAGGTACTAATTTTTAGATGTTATCTCATAACGTCAATACAGTGGTACCTCGGTTTAAGAACAGCCCTGTTTACGAACTATTCGGTTTACGAACACCGCAAACCTAGAAGTAGTGTCCCAGTTTGTGAACTTTACCTCGGTCTAAGAACAGAATCCGAACGGCGGAAGGGCACCGGCAGCGGGAGGCCTCCTTAGGGAAACTGCACTTCGGCTTAAGAATGGCTTCAGTTTAAGAATGGACTTCCGGAACGGATTAAGTTCGTAAACCGAGGTACCACTCTACAGTTCTACTTCAAATATGACTTCAGATTGCAGTCTCTACTTCTAGCTCCTCAGCTGTTGTTCATTTAAGGCAGCTGACTCACTCTACTGGCCAGGATCCCTCTTGAGTCAGCGCTTCCACAATCTGATTCTTACTGGAGAGTAGGTCATTTTTAAAAGACACCTCACTAAAGGTATCTTTATTGTACAGGTGACTCTCAACTTATGTGGGGTTACATAAAGCCAAAATTGCATATACTGTAGTCAAAACACATTGGGTGCAATGGCAGGTGGGCTTGCCAAGCCCCCCCCCCCCATGCCTGCCTCCTTTTTTAATTTTTGCTTTTTTTTTGTTTAAAAGGTTTGCGAAGCGTGTGAAGCTGAATGCATAAAAGTTTAATGCACATAAGTTGCGAGTTACCTGTACTTAAATTGCTAGGTGTCTTCAGGATAGGGTAGAGGGGGCAAGCAATGTAGACCTTGGAAGCCATTTCCCCCCACCCAGTGCAAAGACATCTAACCTTTCTTAACCAAACTGATTATCTGCAGAAAGTAACTTTTTTTGACCACTGGATGTCCCTCTTCATTTGTGTCTGAGTCCTATCTATTTGCGATGATCATTGCAAAGGCCTGAACTCCCTGTTTGTTTTTCCTCACAGAGAGCTGTCAGGTTCTGGTAAATATTCCAGAGTGACAGAGAGTACATTTTATGAAATACCTAGCCAGCTCCTGACAGACAAATATATACAACCTTCAAAATCCTCATTAATGCAGCGTCACAGAAACAACACTAGACTTCAAAACAGGAATATTTGGTCTTTTTTGGAACTGTGAAGTTACGTCAGGGTAACATACCTGGGGTGATATTTTATGGTTGCTTGGTTACCATCATGATGTGTAATGCAGAAAAAGAACTGCGGGTAGGACTCTTCAAACCCTGAATGGCTGCAGATATAATACCATTTCTGGATCGTTTCCATAACTTCACTCTAATTAGCATATCCCAGGAGAGGAAGGAATCCACTGCGTGTTCCTTTATTATGGGTTCGTTTGTTAGGTGCCTTAAGGCTTTTATTCTATAGCAATAAGTATGTATTAGAGGGACGCGGGTGGCGCTGTGGGTTAAACCACAGAGCCTAGGACTTGCCGATCAGAAGGTTGGCGGTTCGAATCCCCGCAACGGGGTGAGCTCCCGTTGCTCTGTCCCTGCTCCTGCCAACCTAGCAGTTCGAAAGCACATCAAGTGCAAGTAGATAAATAGGTACAGCTCTGGCAGGAAGGTAAACAGTGTTTCCGTGCACTGCTCTGGTTCGCCAGAAGCGGCTTAGTCATGCTGGCTCTCTTGGCCAGTAAAGCAAGATGAGTGCTGCAACCCCAGAGTCGTCCGCGACTGGAGCTAATGGTCAAGGAGAGTTTCCATTTTACCCACTTTCATGTTACCCACACAGTTAAGCCTACCCATGGGTATGAGTAGGAGATGAGACAAGGGGACCTCAAGGTCCCTTCTATCTAGACTCATTCTAGATAGGGCAATTAAATGTACATGCATATTATAGCCAGTAGGCACTGCCGAGGTGTTAAAAATAAAGGAGAATTGTATTTTAAGTGGAAATGAAGGGGCTCCATGTAGACCTTTGTGATCCTAAACATTTGTATGCACAAGCACCTCAAATTAATCTGGGACATATGCAGCCCTATTCTATAACTCAGGAGTAAATCCCGATGAATGCAATGGATTTACTCCCAATAATTACAAAATAAATATGATGAATAGGATCATAAGTCTTCAATTTTGACATATAGTATCTATAGAGTATATGATATATTTCATGTAGAGTATTGCAAATATATTACTGGAATATTGTCGATTCTGCTCATTTCAGAGATTTTTAAAAATATGTTATTCTACTCTTCCAATTGTAGTCCAATCCTTAACTGCAGCAAATTGGATGAAATAGTCTGATTGTCCTTCTAACTTTCTGAAAGGAGTTGACATCTTGAGAAACAAAAAAAGAACAGTAGTTTAGCCAAGGGGTGAGGATTAGTTTTCTGCATGTTAGATGGAGAGAAAGAATATTTTAGTCATAAATGAGAGATTATTAACTTTTATGACTTTGAAAGATCCATATTCACAATTGCCATAAAACAGACGAGTAGAGAAGGTCTTTCTTACCAGTGAATGGAGGGTCATAACTCTAATGGTAAAACAGCCACTTATTCTCCAAATGCATTTTAAACACACAGAACTTACTGCCCATGTGACTATGCCGTCACTATATAGCGAAGTATGTGGAATAAATTTTGATTTAAATTTGAATTTCCAACCGCTGATATGATTGCCAGTAAAAGAACCCTAATACTTTTGAGATGATGTTTCCCTTCCCCATGTGCACAATTTAGCTATTGCTATCTAGAATGATGGGTAGAAGAGAATGCAATTGTTAGGGTTAATTATATTCAGGCTCATAATATTGTTACATCCATGTTGATCTGCCTCTTTGGGGTTTTGCATACCCTACTAGCTGATAGTGAGTGACAGATTAATGGTTTACTAATGGGCCATTAAGCTCGTTTTTATCACTTTGAATTGAAGTCCTGTCCAAGGTGGAATTATTTTGCCTTGGTGGAGCCTGGGAGAGAAAGCGAATGTGCATGAGGGGAAAACCAGCAAGCATGTTTGCAAACATCATTCCTTAGGAGAAGCCTTTGCTCCATTGTTTGTTCCTTTGTTTGAAATCCTGAACTTAGTATTTCCTGTGTTGCTTCTGCTCCACCCCGTAAAACTGCTTCAGCATCTGTATTTATCATCATCATCATCATTATTATATTTATTATTATTCATTCCATTTCTGTACTGCTATATATTTCAAAGAAATAAACTCAAAGTGGTTTGAGTTTTAAAAAAATCAAATGAAACAATCCAGAAGAAAGTCAGATGTAAAGCATACCTTCAAAGCAAAATAATTAACAGGAAACTAAAGTATTATCTTAAAGATTTCAAAACAAAAGATTATGAAGGCGGTCAACTTCAGAATGCATACTTAATGAAGCAACATTAACACACACACACACTGTCTCTCTCACTGTATATATATAAAACATTACAAAAATAAAGCATTACTTAAGAAAAAAAGATAATGCACATTTAAAACAGTGTAATTAAGAAGAGTACAATTATTATCATAAGCTTAGAACTCATCTGCTGCTGTTGCTGCCAATCCTGCCAATGGTGGCTCATGGCTGTGGAAGCTGAGGCTTGGTGACCTGGAGCTTGATGATGTGTAACCCTAAATTTTGGATCCTCTCCAAACTAATGCCAAAGTTGTGTGCTTGTTTTGTGCTGTTTATGCCACAAAGCTTGTGTTTTGTGCTGCCCTCCCAAACTAAGTAATTGATACGCAGCCCGGGGTTACAAGCTGGCACCCAAAAATCCAACTTTGTCCAATCCCCTTCAAACAGATGCCAAAGTTTTACGTTCATTTTGTGCCACAAACCCCACATTTTGTGCCTCTCCCCAAACTGATACTGATACTGGGGGCCATAGGCGTTGAATAGTGGTTAGACATAGCAGACGAAGCAGCGATTTCTCCAAGGCAGCTCTTTTTTTGTAAGCTGGAACAGAACTGAACAGCAAACAGCTCAGCCAGCCTGATTTTATAGGCAGCCGGCTGTCAATATTGTAGCAACAACAACCCAGGGTTTCCCGCCTAAAGTAACTGACGTGGACCTGAGTGAAAACCACACACACACACACACACACACACACACACACGAGTGAAAACTATACACACGATACTCCTGGTGGCCAGGGTGAGAACTTCAATACATAACACCCCTCCCCACCGAGATAAGGCATTAGTTACAATCATAGTGGTTCCATTACATACAGCAATACCCTTATTGGTTTCAGTAAGGCACATAAGCATATTAATTGACCCTATTCACCATACAGCTTTACACGTGCAGTTTGCCCAGTGAACATAGTCTTTTAAATACGGGCTACTGGCCTTGCGGATTTCCTGGGCGGAGAGTTCAGCAGCTTCTGTGGCCACGGCCTCCTCAATGGCTTTCTGCAGCGTGAGGTCTGGCCTGGCGAGGAGATGCCGTTGCAGACGGATGTCCCGGACCCCGCAGACGAATCGATCCATCTAAGTCTCGGAACTCGCAGTGCATTGCAGCCGGTCGGAGGGCGGTGGTGTAGTTGTTAATTGACTCCCCCTCTGCCTGGTTCCGGTGGTAGAATGCATGGTGGGCAGCAATCTTGGACAGCTTTGGCACGTAGTGGTTGCGTAGCTTCTCTTGAATCGTGTCCCACGGCTCTGCCTGGACTGCTAGAGGCGCAACCGATGCTCAGGGCCATCACGAACACTTCGGGGCCACATAGGCTGAGGAAGAGGCCCCGCTTCTGCTCTACAGACCCTCTTGTTAGCTCATTTGCTTGGAGATAGCAGTCAAACCGAGTGAGGTAGGAGTCCCATGATTCAGAGGCTGGGGCAAACGGCGGTAGAGGCACGAGTGAAGCCATGGTTCCGATGCCGACATGGAGGCAATGGATGGAACACAGTGCTCTAGCCAGAACGGTCAGCTCTGAATTGGTTCTGCTCTGTGATGCTCAGTGTTTCAGCTCCGTAATTCAGCTCAGCTCAGAGGGTGGCCACGTCTGGCTGTGCTCTGATGTCCATCGATCCCATCCTCATCGCCAGTTAGGTGCCCCCCTGAACCCAGAATTCTGGGGCTGCCTCAAGCCTTTTCAGCAGCCACAGCTTTTGCAGCTGGAGTCTCGCCCTCTCAGGCCGGGGGGGGGGGGAGGCCTGCAAGGCAGGGAGCAGGTCTTCCAGGGCTCACAGCCAGAACACCTCATGACAGAGACATTGTGAGGGCCCACATGTCCCTCCTGTAAAGGACTTGAGTCTCCCACTGCTGGGAAGTCCTGAGCAGCACTCAAGAATGGGAAGCAGGCAGTCGTCTTGATAGAAGTGTTGCCAAACAGAGAAGAAATGCCAAACAAGTTAGAGAAATGCTTACTCATGATGACACCTAGGAGGTCTCTGAGACATTAAAATCTGGCCTTAAAGGGGACCGCTTTACCTTTTGTTGCTCCCTGGTGCTTTCATCAGTGCAGGTTTGAAGGGAAAAGCCATACCCCTCGACCTTTGTTTTGTCCAGCAACTATCCATTCTACATTCATCACCCTCTGGGACCTGTATGGTCCTAGTTCTTAGCTCCAGCCCTGTGCTACCTTAATCTGGCAGACTAATCCTTATCCCATGTTTTATCAACCTCTAGGAAACGGCCTGCAAAACTATATAGTATCCAGATGTTTCTTGCTGTGTGCTGTGTTCCAGTCAAAATCTGTGTACTTAAATACTCTGGTTTCACAAATCCTCAGGAAATGCCTAGAAACTCATGCTAAGCAACTGTGTGTTTCCACTGCAAGCTGTAGCATTCATTGATGGGCCCAGGGTAGCGTTTATAACCCTTGCTGTTATTTAAGCATTAAGTATTATGAACATTTTGCAGAACACATGCATACTGTGTGAACCAGAAGCTGTGTTTGGCATCCACATAATTCATAGCAGGATCCATTTATGTTGCTCCATGGTGTGCTATTTGAGAGTAAAGCATTGCTTATTCCTTCATTATTGCTTAATTAAAATATAAGATTTGTCTGTGCTGATCTGCCATTTCCCTGCTGGCTCCTGACAAAGAGAGGAAGAACTGTTGAAGGAGGGGAGGCTAGGATTCCTAGGAGAAGAACATTTCTTCCCTTTTCTTCAAATGGGTACTCATTTTGTCCGTAATCCAGCAGGAATCCTCTTTTCACTTTCCTTCCTCCCCTCTAACCTTTCCACTGTCTAGGTGGCCTGCTTTGGGGAGAATATCCATTCTGCCTTCCTTAAAGCGATGCTGTCTACTGGGTTTAAGCTGCCACAGAAGGGAATTCTGCTTGGAATCCAGGTGAGTTTGATACTGCAGAAAAGGCATGGGAGCTTTCCAAGGTCATTTCTAGACTGTTGCTATTTTCTGGTGGGGTTCAGTTACGTGCTGGAAAATTCAGGTTGCACTATTCAAATGGACGTGGGAGCCCTGCCAAGGGACTTGCGCTTGCTCTCCCCACCTCTCCTGCCCCAATGCTTGTCCTGGTGGATCTTGGCATAGCGCTACGTTGAGTTCACTCCTTTGCTGCATTTGAAGTTCTAAATCAGGCCTTCATTTCAGGACAATAAAAGGAGCACAACCAAAAATAAAGAAATAAATTCAAGGAGACTTCCCTCCCCGCCACCCCCTCCTCTTGCAGTGCTCCTTAACTGCCTCGGGGTAATTACAAGCAGGAGACACAGAAGTATGATACGTTCATAAATCTCCACAAGGCCTGTGTGTCTGTTCCCCAAATGATCAGTCACTACATCTGAGATTAGAAAATTCTTGGGGTCTCATAAAAAAAAATTGATGGCCTTTTCGCAATTCCCCCGCTGTGTTTGTAATAAGCTTACGGCCTGCATAAAGTCAATAAGAAAATAATTAAAAACAATACCGACTTTTCAGGCTGTGAATGATTATTACAGATGCTGAGACCGGGTGTGGGAATTGGGCCCACAAGTTTCAACCTAAGAAAGCAGGTCTTAGTCAAGAACTGCCATGCTGGGTGGGGCGAGGCAATACTGTCATGGCAGCGGGGGTGCCTGGAAGAGAATTGACACTACTAAGCTACTATTACACATGGAAAATGAATTCTACTGCCAGCTTTGATTACAAACGGGTATGTTCTTGGGGCAAAAATAGTTCTGGCTTTGTGTCTGTTCTTCGCTGTTTAGCACTTTAGAGTGGGGTAGATATTCATATCCCTACAAACTCTGGGCTGTGCCATATGTTGTAGTGTGCTCTGCTGAACAGATGTTATTGGCCTCTGCTAAATCCATGCTGTTTCCTTGCTCCCCTCTCAGTCTCCTTCTTGAACACATCCCAAAGAGCAGTTCAGCTGTTGTAAATCTTGTGGTGATTTATTTATTTCCAGCTCTTCACCCCAAGGTGCCAGTGTTGGAAAACAACTTAGCCCAGGCCACGTGAACCCTTCGAGAGCCCCCTCCTCAAGAGCAGCCTGGGTGGGAAACGCTCCCCAGGTCTTCCTTTGCTGGGTCAGGCACAGTGGTGGCTTCTGCAAATGCTTACTCAGGGCAAACCCACCAGGCTGCCCCTCCCCACTTCCCAATATGCTTGCAAATTCAGTTGCGTTCAATACAAATAGTGCCCTTGAATTATTGAACCGAAGTGGTCAGGGGCATCAGTATGTCTCATCAAATGACAATAATGATGCTGATTTGCACCAGAAGGTTCTGATGATTCCATTTTGATGGTTTTGAGGTTGGGGTGGGGGAAAGAGACCGACAATGCTAATGAAGTGATTTTTGGCTGGAACCTTGCATTTCCTATTAAACAACATTAGATGAATGGCTCTTTTAATTCCCTTTCCTGATTGGGCTATTTAGTAATGCTTGTGGGAAGAAGTGCATCTGTCTTACAGCTGCGGTGCAGAAATGCTGAGCATCACAGAATGCTGAGAGCATCCAAGGAGTGCTTTATTTTTAGGTCCAGATCACAGAGACCAATTCTTGGCAATCTCCTGCATGAGGCTGTGCGTATTCTGAGTGTGTGTGAATTCACGAGGGTGCTCTCTTCCTTGAGTGGTGGGATGTTCACAGTGGCCTTTGGACTCCTGCGTTCCTCTGGAGGGAAGAGCAGCGCAGACTAAGCACCTGGTCCTTAAATACACTTAACACGTTAACATTCACGATGACTATGCAATCCTATCTGTGAACTGCTCACACATGGAACTGAGCAACTGCTCCTGTCCCCTCAGCATGCATGCTCTGAGCACATGACGGGCACCATCCTGCTATGTGTTTCCCAGGAACCGTCCTTCCATTGTGATAGGTTTTCAGAATAGCTGGCCGGTGTTCACTTGTACAGGTTATTCCGTAGCTGCTAGCATGGTGCCCAAGTAGTATTACTACAAAAAACTTTTCCCAAAACCTAGCCTGCTCCAGCTTACCTCTTTTAGCAACTTCTCAACTAAAACCCAGCAATCATTTACATGCAGTGAATTACGCCTGGTAGGAGAGTGCAACTTGCTGGGCACATGCTGTGAAGTGTAGGTATAATATAGTTAGTGTGTGTGTACATATGTACTGTCCAGAATTCTATATTGAAAGGTGGGATATAAACAGAATAGCTTGCATAAGACTGGAAGCTAGAATAGATTGAAATGCTAAGGAAATGTCCTATTTAATTTCCTTACGTTGAACTATGCATTTGAGAGTGGTAGCCTCAGTCCAGTGCTAAAGAGAAGGATCCAGACTGTGAACACTGTTATACTGTTGCAGAATTAGGCACCCAGAAAACAACTTTCTAGATTAAAAACAATGGCTGGTGAAGACGCCTTGGTTATAAATCCTTTCCCAGCATAATTTTCTTTATCTGAAAGCAGCTGTTGGAGCCCCAATTTGGGTCAGAGCTGCAGCATAGGAGTTGGATGGGGGTTGGCTCAGGATTTCTCCCCGTGACACGACCTCTTTCCTTTTAAAAAAAAAAGTTTGGGGCCCTTCCAATGTCCCTTTATTCTTTTTTATTTTTTACTAGTGGGAAATGCAAATGTAAGCAAGAATCTCAACATTCATGCAAGCACTGGAAGTGGAAGAGAGGCTGAAAGGTGCTAATGTCAATATGAAAATGCAACCATATATTATGGGATGTGGCAGGTACACTTTGTGCTCTAGAGTCTTTGTGGTGTGCCTCTTTCCAAACCACTTCCTCAGAGCCATATTGGTGTGTTTTCTTCTCCATAGCTAGCAGCCCTGCGGGGGAATTTGCATTGGGGACTGAAGCGCAGAAGAAATGGGTCAGCCCCCTCTCCCTCCTTCTGTGCCACGGCTCTGATCCAATCTGGGGCTCCAAAAGCTGCTTTTAAAAGAAGAAAATTAAATTGGGAGACCCAAACATTTGTTGCTTGTGTACCACATAGTTCAGCCCTTAAGACTCGCCAAAAACATTTAAATGATTTGAAAACAGATTCGTTCAGTGTGCATGTAGGCAGTTACTGGCTAATCTGTGTAGATTTATTCTGAGTGCAGAATCAGGACTTTCTTGCATCAGAACTATCTGATCCCACATTCATCCTAGCTCAAAAATTGCTTTGTATTCTGAATCTAATAAAATTCTTAACCAATGCATCAGGCGAGATATTCTCTGCTACTTTTAGCTTTAATTGAACTGGCATTGGTCCATAAAAATTTAAAAATCATCTGAGGACGTGTGTCTGTTTTTAAAGGCTAATTATGTAACAGTGTGAAAAACATTTTGAAAGAAATGAGAAAATCCATTTCAAAACTGAACCCTGATAGCTTGCTGTAAATAAGCAAGCTTGTACTTCATGGTTTTTAGTAGTGAATGGTTTCTTGCTCAGGTACTTTCAATCAGCTTTTACATCTAGGGCAGCTCAGATGAAGGTTGACAGCTGTAATTTCTTTTCGAGGAGAGCCTGTTTTATGTGTCACAAGTGTTCAGTACATGTTTGATAGAAGTTTATAATACTGTTGTGAAAGCCAACACCCCTGACCAGAAGGCACAGCGATTCCATAGCAGGGAAGCTGCCAAGCCTGTCAGGTTGGATATTTGTATTTTCCACTTAATGTAGAGAGCAGAAATGGTTTTTCCCATGAAGTTCTTTTCAGTGACTGTGGACCTTGAAGCTATGGCTTGACTCATTTTTCCACCACAAACTCCTTGCTCGACTCTTCAGGGTTGTTCAGTCAGTGTGACCTCTCCCAGAATCAAAGAATCCATAGCGCTAGCTTGAAAAAACAAATGGCTTTGTGAAATCCTGACTCTTTGTTGGTCAAAAGCCGTTGTAGACTAACACATGGAAAGTACTTTCCCCTTGAAGGACAACATCTGTGAACTCCCCTGAGACCTCCGGGTATAGGGAGGTATATAAATTCAATAAACATTAATAAATAAAAATTAATAATGATAACATCTGCTGCCTTTCAACTGGCCAATGCTAAATTTCCCACAGTATCAATATATTCTTATTGGAATGTTATTTCTAAGCTGCAAGCTGAATTCATTGAATCATAACTAGGTTGTAAAATTATATCCTTCCTGTCTTCATTTTATTTTGAATGGAGGACTGTTGTGGAAGGTGGTCCATTCTATGCATGCATTTCATCCAATTACCAGCTCTGCCTGCATCTTTGCCATCCTCCTCCACCACTCTCTGCCCATCTATCACTGCTGGCTTCATGGCAAGAGTGGAAACAACAGCGTTTCATGTGGGTAGCCAGAGAATAGCTGTTGCGTTCAGAGCTGGAACCTCCAGGAAGTTTGTACCGCACTTCTGGGGAAGAGAACAAACTAAATTTCTCGTCTTCTGTTGTCACTGGGCTTCATGCATCGTGACTGAAACTTTCTAAAGTCCATGAAGAAGAAATCCCTCAGAATATATTATTTTCTTTAGAAAACTGTTTCAAAAAGCTTTTCTACAATATAGCTTCCAATTCAGGACCGGGTTCATTCTACAGCCTCCTTTAGTTTTCAACTTTCATTTAAAAGAAAAAGCAAGTTTCCAGTTCTCATGATCATAGTATCTTAGAGTTGGAAGGTACCCAAGGGTCATATAGTCCAACCCCCTGCAATGAAGGTCGAGAGAATCCTGCCCAGGTTTGATGTCTGGGAGCTAGAAGAGGGTTTTTACTCAAGATGAGTCCCTGTTCTCATGCCCCTGCCCTCACACAACTAGCCTTCCTCCATTTCCCCAAATTACTGGTAAAAATCAGGATTAAAAATTCTAAATTGTGCACATACACACACAAAAATGTGACTAAGCAAAGCTTGTTAATAAACCTGTTCATGCAAACGTGCCCATATCACATCAATTGCCCTGCTTGCAAGTTTTGTTTCTCTAGTTGCTGAATTTGACACTTCATAGTTCAGTAATCCTATTCCTCAGCTATAAAACCCTCAAAGGCAGTGTGCTGTGTTAAGACTCTGGGGAATCCAACTTATTGGCGAGATATGGACTTCAGTTCCATGGCAAACAGTGCCTTTGAAGCTTGTTAATCTACAAGAACTTGCCAACTGCAAGAAAGCTCATGCCCTTTATAGCTTTCTGTGACATTCACTTTTAAAAGAGGGAGATGTCCAAGACTAACACAGAGCTTTATTACATGCCCCACTATAATAGCAGAGCTTTAATGCATCTTGTGAAACATCCACTCCGCAAACACTTTCACATCTGTGGGGAAGAAGATGTTACTGCGCAAAACATGGCTTTGAGACCCACTTTCTTCACTGTTCTTTCAGCCTTCCTTCCGTCCTAAATTCCTCCATGAAGCAGAGCAGCTCCATAGTCAAGGTTTTAAGGTATTGTCTGTGTGTGTGTGTATGAAAAGCTGAGACCTCTTGTGTTCAAGCAAACCTAAGACGTCACCATGTATGGGCAGGCATGTTGCGTGTGTTGCTTTGTTTTTTACTGGCAATTCATGCGTGCCAACCAGACCCTAATTTTCTAAGAGTAAAGGGGTCATATGGCTGAAAGCAACAACAGCCATACATCCTGTAATTCTCTGCCCCATAATAGTCTCATAAAATAAAATGTGTCCTTGCACATTTTTCAGTCCCTGCTGCACTTCTTTGGCTGGCATTCACAGGGTAGGAAGCTTGCAATGCAATTATGTTCTGTCAGACACATATAGGTTAGTTTACCAGATGCTACCTAGAGAGAAGGGAACCAAGTTCACAGAACAGGAGACACATGCCCTTGGTAACACCCCAGTTTCATTAATATTTTGAGACCCGTTATTTATTTTGAAAATGAGTCCAGCAGGTGAGGAGGAGGTCCATGAGGAGACCAAGTTTAGAATGGTCGAAAGTCTCCTGCTTGCTGCTGGCTCTTTAAGCTCCATGCAAAGCAGAGGTCACTAGGCATAAGTTACCAAGTTTCCCCACGGTGGTCAGTGTCCAATATACTGTACCAGGCAGACTTAGGTCTGTGACATCACCTTACAAGAATCTTCTTTTTTAACATGGGCATTTAAAGAGAGAAAACTGCAGTTCACATATACCTAAGTAAGTTTATTACCCCCCCCCCCGTGATGTTACTGAAAGTCAATAGGAAGCATTTTATTTATTTTAGTCAGCCACATACAGAACTGTTAAGATAAGATCTGTTTTTTGATTAATTATATAACACAAATGTCTTTTTATTGCTTTGCAGCTTTATGCTACAGAAGCAACTTCTCGGTGGCTCAATGCCAACGGCATTCCCGTGTCTCCAGTCGCGTGGCCATCACAGGAAAACACGGACCCCACACTCCTTCCAATCCAACAGTAAGACTTTCAGCAAATTTGCAGTAAGGGGAGTGGAATCTGAGAAAATAATCTTGGGCTTCTGGACATGTTATTTTTGGGCCTGCTGTCCCACTTTCAGCTGGGAAATTGACCTTCCCTCTGTTGCCTGACAGTAGTCCAGCTGGCTCACTGGCCTACCCAACACAGGGTTCAACTGGTGTGAACTGTATACACATGGAAAAGCAAGTTTTTGTGACATCACAACTCTTCTTCCGCACAGCTTGTAGTTTCCTGTTTCATGGAAGACAAGTTTTAGTTTTGAGTGATGTGATGTTATTAACACAAGTGAGCAAGCTGGAATATAGCCTGGCTGTAATTCATTTGTCATATCAGGAAAATCTATTTTATCCACTGCACATAGACGACAGAGGAGCACTGTTTCCAGATGAATGTTTTACAGCCAGACATTGTGTGGGGTCCTGTGTAGTTTAAAGCAAAAAAAAATTAAGATGGAGAGAGCGGGATCAGGACCTGGAGGAATCTTGAACGCCTTCAGCTCCTGTTGGCTTTGCAGGCATATGAACTTCATCCTGATCATACGGATTAGTTTAGTTTAAGCTGCTGCTGAGCTGGTAGTGGCTGCGGAAGCACAATCCTGTGCAGAGCTGAATACGGCCCAGAAGACTCCATGCATCTTTCGTATATTCCACTCACTGCTGTGCTTGTGTCTCACAGTGTTTGCTTTTAAGTTTGAACATCTTCATCGGAATGGTAGGCAGGTAGCTTCAAGGTGCTCTCACGCCTTTGGACCAAGCTTTAGAGATGCAAAATACCTACATAGTACAAAGTTTTGTGCTGATGGAATATTGGAGGGGGGGCGGCGGTGGAAATACCTTATTTTGCTTTGCTGGACTTCGTTATCTTTTATTTTTACACAAATATCTTGTGCCTTTCATTTCAGGCTCATCAAAGATGGGAGCATAGACTTGGTAATTAACCTTCCCAATAACAACACAAAGTTTGTCCATGACAATTATGTGATCCGCAGGACAGCTGTTGACAGTGGTCTCTCTCTCCTCACTAATTTGCAGGTATATTGCTCACCATTTCCCACAATCAGGTTGTTGATTTTTAGCATGACTGGGGTTAAGGCCCATTTTAAAGCCCTAATTAATGTTTGAAAGCCAACTATTTTAAGCTTCATCCAGCTCACTGATTTAAGACATTTCCTGTCATCTGTGTTGTACTTCATAGGCAGCGCCTCTTTCTTGTGTCTCTGTTGCAGTTCTAAGGCCAATTCTTTAATGAAAGCAGGGTTGCTGGTTTTCAGCAGATCCATATACATAAAAGCTAGTGCAGTCCAGAGGTTAGTAGTTCAGATCTAATCTCTTTGGTAATCTCGCTAGCTAGCTTTAGGCAAAAGCCTCTGTTCCTGAAACTCAGCCTGCTATATGCGGGGCTGTTGTAAAGATTAGAACAAGACAATTTTCTGGGAGGCGGTGGCAGAAGTAGCAGCAGGAGCAGAGAGCAGGAAGCTTCCTCCTTCGCCTGACTTCCTTCTCTGTTGCTCTGATGTTCTCCTGTGCTCCTTGGGGAACTACATTTGCCATGCTGGGATTTTAATTTTAAGCTGAGCTGGAGAAGGTCTTTCGGGCTTGTAAAGCTCCCCTCTCGCTCCCTCCTCCCTGCCTCTTGCTCCCCTGCAGCCGCTCATACTGCAGAAATGGCCCCCAAAAGTATGTGAATTTTCACGAGGATCTTTTTAGATTTATTTTTATTTTGCAAATTGCTGCAGAAATGTAGAGAACCAAATTTAAGATTAGTAAATAAGATGCTCAGAGCACCGAAACTGACCTATGCCTGACCTATACCCATTACCAGCCCTGCTGGTAAGGAAGATTCTTTGAGCCAAGCAGCAGTGAATGGAGGTATCTTGGGAGCTCCCCCATCATGCAAGCCTGCCCCTCATGAGTAGTTGGTTTTCACAACACGTGAACTAAAATATGATTAAATATGATAGGAGTGGGGAATTGAGAAATACAGTAGATTTGGAAGGTGAGAATGCAGGATATAAATACCCAAAATATATAAGTATACGTTTTTTGTATTGTATAGTTCCATTTGCTGCCCTGTGATGCGTACTCTCCCTTATTTGTCCAACTGAACCTTTTGAGAAGCAGGAATTTGTCTTGTTGTTGTATGGACTTGATTTAACCGTGCTGAGCCCTTAACATGTGTTGCTTACAAATCACTACAGCAAAATAACCCCCCCCCCAGTTCAGCCTTGGTGATTGGACTGTAAATCTCTATAAGAAGTGTGTTTTTGAATCAGCAATTAAAAAAAAGTTATTAAGATGATTTTTTAAAAAATGGATAAACCTGCATAAAAGAACCTGTAGATGAGGCCTAGATGTAGCCTAATTCTCAGCAGCCTGCTTTGTTAAATTAATCCTTTAGAATCATAGAATCATAGAGTTGGAAGAGACCACAAGGGCCATCGAGTCCAACCCCCTGCCAAGCAGGAAACCCCATCAGAGCACTCCTGACATATGGTTGTCAAGCCTCTGCTTAAAGACCTCCAAAGAAGGAGACTCCACCACACTCCTTGGCAGCAAATTCCACTGTCGAACAGCTCTTACTGTCAGGAAGTTCTTCCTAATGTTTCGGTGGAATCTTCTGTCTTGTCGTTTGGATCCATTGCTCCGTGTCCGCTTCTCTGGAGCAGCAGAAAACAACCTTTCTCCCTCCTCTATGTGACATCCTTTTATATATTTGAACATGGCTATCATATCACCCCTTAACCTCCTCTTCTCCAGGCTAAACATGCCCTAAAAATGGTTTGTAAACATGTAAGCAGCGCCTTGATTTTTCTGGTTTCAGGTGGCAAAGCTCTTCACCGAAGCTCTCAAATACTCTGGAAAACTCGACTCTAAAAGCCTCTTCCACTACAGACAGTTCAATGCCAACACAGCAGTGTAGAATAACATCCTTCACTGATCCTGAAAGGAGGAATGACATTCCCGACTGATGACATCTGCCCAGTTCTGTAGATAATGACCGCAATGAATGCCTGTGTGTCAAAGATTTGTCTTCTACTTCGGAGACACTTTTGTACCCACATATTCTAAATGCTGGATATTTGTAAAGGTTGTACCCTTGGACTGTATTCCTCTGAAGGCTTCCTTAGATATATTCCATTGAATAGAGTGGGACTTACTTCTAAGTACATTTGCATTGTGTTTGGGTGGTAAGTTGAAATCCCAAAGAATTCTGAAATTGATTAACATGTTAAAGTATGAAATCAGTGTCTGGTTTTAATTTTTGGTGTTGCATCTGAGCATCTCCAAGTTCATTTATGTTACAGATGGTAACTTTCTAGGAATCAGAGATTATGCATACGATGGAATGATTTCCCGGAAAAGACCATAAAAATATGAAATGTCATGAGATATAGCAGCATTACATACGTTTTAACCAACAAACCTCAGAAGTTGCTCGGAAATATTGTCTAAAGAGAATTTTTTTAACTGTCATGTAGTCTTAATCTATTTCCTTCCCACCACAGCTCTTTGTGAAGAATTTCCTGCCTTCTCCTTGGCAGTAATCAGCCTTCTCCTGCTTGATTTACCTCAGCAATACTGCAATCACTTGCTACTGAATATGATGAATGTGACAGGAACTCTTTCAAGTAAAGAGAACAGCAATTCACAGCTTTTCAGTGACAGCAGATGACAGTAATAATGCTACTTCTTTTTGTTTGTTCTTAAGCCTCAATTGGCCTACTGTCTTCCTCTGCACATGGGGGGGGGGTGGGCAGTTCTCACTCTGCCTTGTTATGTGATGCAGGAATGCCTCCACGAGTTGCTCTTATGATGACAAAAGATTTGTGGGGGAAGGTTTTTTTCCCAGGACACCCTCACAATAACCTTGTGTTATGTCAGGGCTCAGGGAGAAAGTCTCCTTTGATAACTTGCAAAGATGTGGGAGGACCGACGCTACTGATACAGTGCCAGGTTTTTCACACAGGAGGTCCCATTACACCAACAAATGGTTGTTGTATCGTTACTTGTGCTGCAAAAATGTGTAGAGGCCACAGTACAGAACAACAGGACACCCAATAGTCAGCCACATCTAGCAGAACGTCTGGCAGAGGTTTTTCATTAGCAAAGTGTTTTTGGAATATGAGGAATGGCAATAGAATGCTATTCAGTATCTGTCAGTGGGACCATGCATATTTATTCCAATTCTGCTTCCTTCCCCACCGCCTTTCATTCCTTTATTGGCCCTTACTCCTCCTGCACTGATAAGGAATGGCACAAATAGGCCAAGAGCATTGCCTGTGAGGGATCTTCTAGAACCCTTCTCCCTGGTATGTTACATTTTCTGTTCTGCTTTTTTGCACACACAAAGCTTCATGTGCAATGATTCCTTCAGAGTGGAAGCTGCCTCCAGACTTGTCAATGTTTTGCAGGAGGAATTATTGAAGTGCACACCAGAATTTTAGGCCTGCACAATTAAAGCGGATTCAAGTAGATTAAAGCTCTTTTGCCCTAGTACAACAAATCCACTTAAAAAAACAACACTTTTTGTTTGTCTGAAAAGTGATGAGGATATGCAGTGATAAGTGGGGGTTGAACAAATTGATTTTGTGGAAACACCACACAACTAAATTAAGATGAATGCTAATTATCATTAAAATGGCCCAGAAATAAATCAGAATGAGTTTTCAATAAAGACTGAATGTAAGCTACTGTAGCCTTATTGGAATTCACCGATTGGGTCAGCATTGCTCCGGGACAGGAGGAAGGAAGTCAAACGACACCTGAGTTTGATTAAAAGAAAGAGTTTATTCTGCTCTCCGGATAGCAGAAGGCACTTGTGTGATCAAGTCCACAGCAAGTCCAAAGAAATGACAAGTTTCATGCAGTATATATATCCTCCAGGCACCCTCTCCCTCCTTCCAACTACGTCAGCTTGTATACGTAGGTTGACATCACATATGTTCCTGCTCCGGCACTCTTAACCATAAAAGGGATTTCCTTCCTGCACTCCTGACCATAAAAGGTTATTCCTGTTCCTACCCCTATCTTGGAGCAAGAGGTCACTACTTCCGAGAACATGCTCTGGCGTTAGTCCCAGACTTGGGTCTCTGCGTCATTTGTGGTCAGGACAAAAGATATGTCTGTGTCTGTTCTACTGCTAAAGTCAAGGCCAGTCTTGCCGTCAAACTGATAAGGGAGAGAGCTGTGTTCTTGTTTTGCATTTGCTCAACGGCTGAAGTTTATGGATTTTAGCTAAGGAGAAATGGGGATTTTGGTGCAGTTTAAAAACTGCCTGCACAGTCAGTTTTGGGTTTTGGAAACCCATTCCTTCACTACCGCGTAAACTTCCTGCAAGCAAATATGGATGAATAAGCAGGTCAAGTAGAGGAGCCCTCAATAAACAAAGGATTGGGCTATAAATGTGTGCAGTGCCAGTTGAACCAGGAAATTCTTCCTACATCTCTAAATTCTTACACAAAAACCTTAGACATTGCCTTCTATGTCTGTGATTTCCACAATTAATGTATAGGGGACTTTACAGTCCCTTTAATATACCTTTTGCATAGGTCACATACATCAAACTTAAACCGAGATCTTTTCCTGGTGTTCATTCTGCTTGTGGCAGCTCCCTTCCTGCACAGGAAAGAAAAGAATGGGGATCCCTACTCTGACTTGAACGTTCATTTACCTCAACAGCTGCAGGTACTTGAACCACACTTTCTGCAGCGTCCATAGCCTCTCATACAATGGATGAGGAAATTAGCTGAGAAACAAACCAGGATTGAATGCATGCTAAATGCTAGTTAATTGCATACCAGTATTTCCATTTTGCAGCGAGTGCCAAGCTTCCCGCAGGCACAGGTGCTATCAATGCACCATCCTTCTGCAATCACCCCTTTAATTACACGCTGCACCAAAGGCCTCTCAAATGGCAAAGATCTTCTTACTCACGGTGACCATCGCTCTGCTTTTTGTTCTGACTGAACAAAAAAGGTTTGTTCCCTCCCTCGCCCTGCTGCGCCCAGTTCCTTATGCCAAATGATACAATGCACTTTTGCAAAAATGCTCACTTCTGTTTTGATATGTATCCTGGGCATGCAAGCTCTGATTGTATCTGCATCCCAGGGCCCTCTTATCCAGGAGGAAGGGTATAACCTTAAAGCATTCTGGGAGAAGGCTTCAAGTGCTTGCAGCTGCTGTTGGGATCAATGCAGATTTCAAAAAAAAAAAAAAAAGCCTTTGCCTGCTGTGAAACAATTTTGACTTCTAAATTTTCAGTCTTTATTATTCTGCATCAGAAAGTTGATGTAGCAAATATAAGCAGCGGCCATTTGCTAATTTATAAAGAGCCAAGTCAACTGTTTGTTTTAATGAAGGTTGAGGACCAAAAAAGGGGATGAGGAGGCAGTAAAGAATAGAAGTTTTATTACTGCAGAAGCTAGGAATCATGAGTCTCTTATCATAAGCACAGGCTGGGGAAAGAGGAGGGCCCAGTTTCCGGTAACAAACCGTGTTCTGCAGGAGGCTTATACTACTTGATAGCATGTTCTTGCAATGCCTACAACTTGAGGCCTAGTTCTCACTGGGGTGCTGGGCCTGTTTCTGGGCTGCTGGCCTCAGGCTGCAGGCAGAATCTCATGACTGAATGCTCCTTCTTGTTAACGCCACTTCCCTCTATGTCAAAAACCAGCATGCCGGGGAGAAAAGTTCTTTTCTAAGCTTCTTCCCAACATTCTAATTTTCTGGGTCCCCTCGGAGTCCTGCATCCAACAGCCTAGTGCTGACAGAAAGTTCTGCCCTTCACCCATATCTGTCCTGACTCTGATTCCTAGTGTATTTGTTGACATTTTACAAACTGATAAAAACCTGGGTTGTGCCTCGAGACAGAGCAGTAAATGGTGCTGTAGAGGGCCCACCACTTAATACCACCAATTAATAATGTGGCGGATCACTCCTCCAACTGCCCACTATTAAATGTAGTGCACCCATAGCTGTCAACTGTCCCTTATTTGGCGGGAAACTCCCTTATCCCAGCGTCGTGTCCTGCTGCTGTCCTGTAAATTTCCTGGGTTTCAAAGGAAGCAGCTCCTCTCCCTCCCTCCCTCCCTGAGTCCGGCTCAGCCCCTCTGACCCTTCTCGCCGCCGCCGGTGGCAGCAACAACTACACCCCTCAGCCACGTTGCCCGCCAGGCAACAGCCCCCTGTGGCCCAAGGCCCCGTGTCTTCCTCCTCTCCCTCTTTGTCGCCTCCTTTCTCCAGCAGCAACAGAGGTGGCGGCAGCAGCAAAAGCGCCGCCCCCCGGCCCCAACACATCACTCCTCCAGTTTCCAGGATCCCTGAGTCCCGGCGCCTCTGCACGATCCCACCGCCTCTGCATGCCCAGGGCGCTGTCACTTTCAAAGAAAAACCCCACAGGCCACGCGTCGTGGTTGCGGGGCGAGCAAAAGGCAACTGAGGCAGGAGGAGCAGCAGTCTCCACCCTGCCGGGGAGGGAGGGGGGTTAGCAGCAGCAGCCCGATGTCCTCCCTGCCCTCTCGCCTCATCTCTCCTGGCGGGGATGCAGCTGTCCTCGGCTTGCGGCGGAGTTGGGGAGACCGTCCCCTTCCTCTCTCCCTTCCTAGGAAGTGTGGTGGGGAGAGATGAGCGAGCGCGGAAGAAGCGAGAGGCAGAGGGCACGGCGAAAGGAAGGCTTGCGGGGAATGAGGGGAGCTGGGCAGCCCCCACTTCATGCTGGTCACAACATGGGAACCACCGCTTGAGGCTTGTCTAAAATCCCTTATTTTGGCTACTGATCTCTTATTTTCGAGGCTGCTGGCCCCTGACACTCTGGAGTTGTTGAACAAACAGAGAAGTTTATTGAACAAAAGAGGTTTATGAAACAAAGTGGGTCAGGAAATGTGTTCCGTCAGGTAGAAGTTAACTTGTTTACTCTAACTAACTTTAAGATGTCCTAGGCTTAAATGCAATACTATAGGCACATCCTTTCTTGAACTTCAGTTACTAAAAGTCAGGTGTTACACTTCAAGTGGTAAATATTCAGGTTTCTAGGATAGTAAAATCTTCGGCTCCATTTTTGTCCTTCACAGCTTAATTGTTTGGTTTGTGAGCGAGGGGCACTCAGTTATCCACTCTTTTAACAATCCCACAGCTGAGGGATTCCCAATGGTGCAACACACCCGGGGATCCCCTCACCCCTTGTCCCTGGACCCAGAAGACCTCTCCCTCCTGGCTAGACTGACCCAGGGAGCCTGGATTCCCACAAGACCCACCTCTCCCGCTTCAGTCACAGCCCTCCCACAACACTCCTTTCCCAGACCCTCCGCCCAGCCTCCCTATCCAAGCTGTGAGGCTCTGTGCTCTCGCTGTGGAGAGTCTCCTCAGTGTGGAAGTCTCACTCCACCCAGAACACGTTCTCCCTATCTCCCAGCCTGAAACCTGTTAACGTCTCAAATCCAGCCCTAGCCCTCTTCTCCAACCCAGCCCTGCCTCTCATCTTAAATCCAGCCCTATCTAACTCATTCCCTCAGAAACGGCTCCTTTTATTCAGCAAGAGGCTCCAGCCCTTCAGAGGAACTGCATCCACAGACTCTAGTCTGACTCTGCTGTCCATCACAGGTGCCTGCCCTTCCCCCAAGGTAAAAAGTACCAAAGTACCAATAACAAAAGTTATTGTCGCACCTAAGGAAGAAAACCCCACAAGCATTTCTTCCCCGGTCTGACGGTGAAATCATCAGCATCAAATAACGGGCAATGTGTTGTCCCCTGGTGACACTCCTCAGCATCAGCCTGAAACAGCTGCTTTGTGGACATCCCTACTTGAACTGGGGTTTCCTTTATTACATCCAGAATTTATTACATCCAGAATTTCAGCATGCATCTGCCAAAGCCAAAAGGGAGCCAGTGTTTTCTTGATTGGATCCATTCTGTTTACACAGACATTGTAGGCTACAAATGCATGGATTTTGCCTCCCCATATAGCTGGACTTGAATCACAGCCAGAAATATAGTGGCAACAGAGATGAGTGAGAGAGAAAGGAGTGGGGGCGGGGCGGATACCAGTTCAGTTAAGAGGTAATAAAGATTGAAGCCTCAATAGAATGGAGAGTGGCAATTAGACTAACATGTGTCCAGGAATTCACTTGTAAATGATTGCATGGCAGTCTTGTTTAACCCACCTAGTCCTCTGATGCACCATGGTTAAGATATATTCATGCCAAGTAGAGTCATCTTTAAAAGAAAACAGTATTTATCATTAACTACTGGAGAAAGAGCCAACAAATTGAGAAAAGTTATTGAATAGAGTCTATTAAAATAATAGATACGTCTTCCATTGTCAAATAGTCCATAATGAAATTTTGTCTTTTAAGTACTTCGGATTAATTGTTTCCACACTAATTTTGGTGCTTTTAGACTGCTTGAGATGAGGAGGAATTTCTTTTCCTTGGTATTGCAATCTTCTTACATAAAATAAGTAGTAGCATTATGTCGCCTGATAGAGGAAATTCACTGCCTGACCCTTGAATAATTTTTTTAATGGTGAGTGGTGCTGATATAATATGTAGTCCTCAATCATCATAATTAATGGAACAAAAAACCTTTACTTCAGTGAAATAACAAATTCAACAACTCATGCACAGAGACTTTAAAATACAACATTAAAATCCAACTAACAGTACTATCCTAGCCATGTCTACTCAGAAGTCAGCCCTACTGAATTACTCCTAGGCAAGTGTGGTTAGGAATTCATCCTAACTTAGTCAGTTGCATTTTACTTGCCAGAATAATGACAGGATCAGCCAAAGGTGGATATTGAGCTGCCATGGGATCACCGCCCGCCCACCCATTCAGCCAAAGACATGTAGTCATGAGGCCAGGGGGTGGGACCATTTTAAGGAAAGTAAAAAATTGGCTAATTCTTCATGAGTCAGCAGAGATTACTCATTCCCCACAATACAGCTGCATGCATCTTGTGACTGTCTTATCAATGTTACCGGGAAGAACTAGCATGTACCGTATATATGGGGGGCTCAGGTTACAGCCTTTGGTGTGGTGGGACAGTAGTTTGAAGGAGAACAATTGGAACTGTTGAAAAGACTGAAGCATAGGTGCCAGTTCCCTAGGTCTCTGGGTGCCTGAGCACCCACAAAATTCCCCATGAAGTGGCCGGGCACCCACACATTTTGGTGCCAGGGTCATGCGCACTGTATGGCACCAACAGCCGCGGGGCCAAGATGGCACTTCTGGACTGAAGACTGTGAAGAACTGCAGGACTGAAGCAATTGATCTTAGCACATGGCTATGGACTTTAACACAGCCAGGACTTTGAAGCAAAGAACCTGCTCTGAGTACAGAGACAGAGAAGAGACTACTCGTAACATCTGTAATGTGTGTATATAATGACGTATGTTGGAGTTGGCCTAGTAAATACAACTCTGCTGAATGGCTGTTTCGTGTGGGGAGCGTAATTGCCTGACTGAGCTTCTGGGGCACCCAACATCCAACAGACCATTCTCATATGCCGATTTGTTGAGTAAAAGAGTTCACCTGAGCTGGAAGCTATGCTTACAACCTGGGACTGCAGTTTCTTTTCTGCACACTACATAGCCCGACAGAGCAAGCGTTCCTTGAAATGTGCTTTAAGTAGCTTCTCAGATAAGGGCTCCATCACAATAACTGTTTAGTACTGCCGGTCCTAAACAGTGGCCCACAAACCTCACTGCGTGTCTGTGAAGAATCCAAGGAGCAGGGACTGTGAATGGCAGACGCAGTGGCTGCTCCGAGGTCTGTTCACCAGGTGGGCAGGATGGACCAGAAGTGAAGGGTGGCAGGAGGCAACTGAAAGGAGTGGAGAGGACTAGAAGTGTGAAAGGCAGAGCAGGAAGGGAACAAATACAAAGAAATAAAAGAAGCAATAAAAATACAGTTTCAAATCATCCAGCATTCAGCATAGCGAGTTACCATTGCTACAAAATCTTCAGCTGGAACACCAGCCAGAATTCACTAAAATGCATCAATTACAGCAGAAATTCATTTAATCACACAATTAAGCTGCTAAACTGCCCATAGGGGTTTAGATAAAAAGAATCCATGGAGGGATCAAGATGTAATATCCTGCAGTGTGAAATTACTAGAATTAGACCTAGAGCAAATTTTCTATTTTGGGAATCTCAAAACAAAAATGCTTTTTAGATAAAAGAATAAAGACACTCCCCCCCAAAAGAAATAAAAAAGAAAAGAAAAAAGAAATCTGTGAGTGAATTCAGGAAGATAATACCAAGCATACAATAAAATTATTATTATTAATGCTGTTATCCTCTGCTCTGTCATGGAGATGTTATGGAGATGCGAGCTCTGGGCCTAGTGTAGAGTGTCCTCAAGGTTTGCAGGCATATAGGAATGTGTGCTCCTCTCTCTGCCATCCTCTCAACCCTATTTTAGCTGTTCCACCGCTGCAGCCAGTAGCAGAGGAAGTAGATCCCTGGAGTATCGCCCAGCAAAACCAGAGTTTCTGCCAAATCAAAGCATTGTGCCTTAAGATGACCAAACTGTCTCTCTCTCTCTCTCTCTCTCTCAAACAATTTGATGGAATCTAATAACAATTAGAAGCAAACAATACATGACTTTTTATCCAAAGCAAAATAATATGAACACAAACAGTGTATATTTGCCAGATATCAAGAATATCCATTTGTGATGTTCCCTTTTGATTTATATATACAACATTTGGTTTACTGTTTGTTGAGACCAAGAGGAAGACCACAGTCAAAAGGCATCTGGGCTTTGCGATACAGTAGTTTGTTGGCTGAATTTGTTTTGTTTGTTGGCATTTTGGGGCTCTATGATATCTTATGAGATTTCTTCAAGTTTGTTGATATTTTAATGCAACAGAAATAAGTCCAGCTGTGTTTTTTGCCAGTCCACAAATGGTTTGTAATTGATTACTTCCCTCTTTGTTTTTAAACTGTGTTTCCTTTGCATTGGAACAAATGGTGTGGAAACAATTATGTTTAATACTACTATTACAAATATTTATAGTAATTTCATTATTTGTCCCCTCCCCATCTGACTGGGGTGCACTTGTCTTTAATTGTGTTAAATTCCTAACTTACATGACTTACGTAAATAATTTTGTATATTATTATTATTATTAAATTCTCCGTACTGCCCTTCATCTGAGGATCATAGAATAATAGGAAAGGGCAATCACAAACAACCTGTAACAAGGCACGTGCAAAAAACCCACATATCACACCCCGGAGAATCTCACTGAACTCTCCACTGATAAATTTCAAATGTAAATTCTTATGAAATGATGGGCAACCGAGGCAGCTGGAAGAATAGGACTGGCTTTTAGCACAACAGGGAGAGAAAAAAGGATCTCCAAGAATATGTTTATCTAGTGCGTATTGCATTTTGGTTTTGATTTGCTCAAGAAAAACCTTGATCACAGGAACTGATTTTACCAAGCACCTCCAAATATTTAAGGCCAGAACAGAAGGCATTTGAAATAAATGGTGTCACTTTTGCACTGATCTTCCCACTGCGCTGGCAACGCCCTCTGAGTAATCAATTATTTTAGATTGTAATGGCATTCCTGTTTTGTGGTTCATTTGGCCAGTCAGCTTCTGTGAGCTGGGGAAGGTCATGCTGTAAATAAGAAGAAAAGGTTTATGTCCACCTTTAAACTCCAACCAAATTATAGCTCATCAACTGTCACCCCAAACTAATTGATGCTGGTGGGTTTTATTGAGCTAACACTCCTTTCTCATTACCTGTAATCACTCTGCTGTCCTTTTGTCTGCAGTGTTTTGGAAGGAAACTCTCCCACATTCCCAAAAAAGCCATACTGGAACCTGCCTAGCAACTGGTACGCAGTCATGGGCTTAGGATTTGCTCCTTGGCCCCCACAAGCTGGGGGAGAAGTGAAGTAAATGAGTCAAGAAAGAAAGCAGGAAAAGGCAAGGTATATTAAGTATATAATAATAATAAGTAAGTCAGGGACAAACAAAGGAAGACATAAACTGAAAGTGCAACAGCAAAGGAAAACCCAAGAGAAACCAAAGCACAGGAAGATAGTAAAAAAAAATAATAATAAGTAAAAGTACACAGTTATTTGGGGTGGGGGGTGAGGAGTAGAGTTTTATATTGTTGCTGGCATCCGTCTGCCTCCAGAGACATTGGAATGCACTTCCAAGGTTAAATCAAATTTCTGCTTTACCAGCACCAAAGTGACCTCCTGGGGGGCAAGACTGGGAAGTGTGGATGGAGGTTCTGGGCTGCTCAGATGACAAGACCCCCTCTTGGCCTCGAGGACGTGCTCCAGATGAAAGTAGAACAACACGCTTGGCACCAGCTTGGCATTGTCTTGGATCCTGGGGCCCAGAAACCACCTGGAAGGAAGGCGATGCTGGACTCAACCCCGAGGGGCACCCAAGACATGGCAGTGCTGTCAATCATAGCAGTGAGTGGGTTTCTCCAGTTCTGCTCCATTAGTGACCCTCCATTCTGATATTGTTTGGGACATGGTAGCTATTGATGAACCTGTGTAAAAATTAACAGAGTGAATTAATCCTTCCTCTCTCATAGCTACCAGTCCTACCTTGCTTTTCCTATCTCTGCACGGGGCTGAATCTCAGATCTTCGCAGATACATTTCCCTTTTATAGGGAGTATCTGCTGACACCTCAGCAGACTGGAAAAGGCAAGCAGGAAACAGACAGCTGTTGTTTCATAGCTGCTAATGCTCTACTATTCCCAGAGGCTGTGGTGTGAGCATTTTGCACACAGATGCAGAAACCTGCAAATACCTCTCCTCCTCTGCGCAGATTGTCTTGATTTTTGTCAGGTCAAATCCTGATCAGTTCTCCTGCCTGGGTCATGCCTGGGTTAATGGCCACCTCCAGATGCAAGTCAACTCAGCTAGTTCCCCAGGCTGTCCCCTGGAAGTTTGGTGGCCCATCTGCTCCCCTCTAGGCTTCAGGGCAGAACTTGCATGCAGAGCCCTTTAACAGGGGACCTGGAGATATCACACCTGTGGGAAGGAAAGAGGGTGATGCACCACTTCACCCCCTCCCAGAAAACAGACTCCGGGATTCAACCCAAAGTTGTGGTGATTGATATGAGGAAGGCAAACACCCTAAACGGGCCCAATTTGTTTACATGCAGATTCCTTCCCAGCCGTGAATACAGAGACCAATTATGCCACAGCAAGGTGTTAAAACCCCAGTATCCACAGACCCGGTGGCTGGGCTGAACTGGTGCCAACTGTGCCGCTTGGTCAGAGTGCAGCAGCAAAACTAGATATGATGGGGCAGATATGTTTGTTTGCTTTTTCACCTGTCTGGAGAATTCACATGTGTGAGCCACTTAGATCATAAAATCATAGAATCATAGAGTTGGAAGAGACCACAAGGGCCATCGAGTCCAACCCCCTGCCAAGCAGGAAACACCATCAGAGCACTCCTGACATATGGTTGTCAAGCCTCTGCTTAAAGACCTCCAAAGAAGGAGACTCCACCACACTCCTTGGCAGCAAATTCCACTGTCGAACAGCTCTTACTGTCAGGAAGTTCTTCATAATGTTTAGGTGGAATCTTCTTCCTTGTAGTTTGGATCCATTGCTCCGTGTCCACTTCTCTGGAGCAGCAGAAAACAACCTTTCTGCCTCCTCTATGTGACATCCTTTTATATATTTGAACATGGCTATCATATCACCCCTTAACCTCCTCTTCTCCAGGCTAAACATGCCCAGCTCCCTTAGCCGTTCCTCATAAGGCATCGTTTCCAGGCCTTTGACCATTTTGGTTGCCCTCCTCTGGACACGTTCCAGTTTGTCAGTGTCCTTCTTGAACTAACTGTGGTGCCCAGAACTGGACACAGTACTCCAGGTGAGGTCTGACCTCCAGTCTGCCGGGACTTCGCCTGTTCTCCAGGAATTCTCAAAGATGACTGCCAGTGGTTCTGAGATCACATCTGCCAGTTCTTTTAATACTCTTGGATGCAGTTCATCTGGCCCTGGAGACTTGAATACATATGGGGAGAGGCTCAATTCTGAAGGGTGGGAGTCGCACTCTCATTCAGCACCCACTGACCATTTTACACCTAAATGAAGTGGTGTGAATAAGAAAGGTGCCTGGCTTTCTCTCCTGAGAAGAGTAAAAGTCAAAGAGGTGCAAGACCCACCAGAAGAGCCGCAGAAGGTCCTGGAAAGATGGGATGATAATCTACAGATGATGGTATTTTGGAAGGTCAATGGAACAAAGGGAGTCAGCGGACATAAAATGTTCAACTGGCAGATCATGAACTAAAAGTTTAGTTGTTGAGGCCTTTTAATGGACTAGCATTTAAAACATTATCTCACTGGATCAGGGAAAGGCAGAGAAGATGAGCTTCTGCTAGGCAATGAAACCCCTGCTGTTGCTATAAGGATTTAATTACTTGCCACATTACAGGAGAGTGAATGAAGCTGGCACTGGAATAGCTGAGGATTTATTTTTGTCAATGAAGGCTGCAAAAAATATTACAAAAAGGTGGCTAATAAACTGGATTTTATTAGCTGTACTTATTAACAGTGTTTATAGGCTAGCATGCTGATTGGCACTTGGATGGAATTGCACTCCTCAGTTGCGATCACTTAGGGACTACTAAACAACAAGAAGCATGCCAGAAACCTGAAAAACATAATGTGCGCATATGTGAAATCAACGTTTATATATCCAGACAGTACATAATTGGTTTGGCAGCAGGTGTGAAAAGCTGCTGAAGCAGTTGCGGTATTGGTCTTATTTGATTTATACATTGTTTTGAAGCAGGATTAACCACCCTGATGAATTTAAACTTAGAATAGAGGCAGGCAACCGTCTTTTAATTTTTTGCAGTAAAACCACAGTACAAAACAATGTAGTGTAGGAAACAATGACATCAAAAAGAAATAATACAGAGATTACTTTTAAGCTATTGTACATAATTTATACAATCTAAAACTAAACTGTTCTCAGAAATTTGTATGGTTCAAGATTATCTTGTGTTTGTTGCACCAATACATAGTACAGAGCAGCAATACATAGCACAGTGAAGCAGTCACTGAATTCCTTCCCTTACTTCACTGGTTAATTTTATCATTTGTACCACTTTCCATATTCATGATATCCAGCTCTCCAATATCAGTACTCGCCCCCAGTTATAATTATCTAACATCGGTTTACAGGATAACCAGCCTCATATAACCAACATGGTTAAGTCTGATTAATGCACAAGGGAGTCAATGCCATGGGGTAAGCTGTCTTGACAGGCTTAGCTAGGTCAGTCCCCCACACCTTGGGAGGAAGGTAATCAAGCCTATTGTTGCACCACCAGTCTACCCGAGAAGCTCAGTTTGTGAGGAAATCTGAGCTCAAACCACACGGGTCTAACAAGTGTCTTTTGAGTTCCTATAAATTTAGGAACTTCCACCGCTGTAACCAAGCCATTCTGCCTGTGCAGCTATTTCTCAATGCTGAACAGAAAAGCACATGAAACTGACTTTTGGAGAAATTGTAAGTAAACCATTGTTAACCTACAACTGTGTGGTCTTTTTCTATGCTAGTGGAAGGGGGAAACTTTGGAAGGAACTTGGAAGGGCATATTTTAAAGATCTAAAAGCCTATATTTCCATGCTTTATTTTGCTGCGTGTTTTGTGATTTTAAATAGCTACTGGGGTTCTCTTACTAAAGAGCACTTGCCCCCAACCTGGATCTTGGCATCTAGGAATTCTTCCTTTATATACTTATTTTTCTTCCTTGCCACCAACATGGTTAACTGATGTATTACCATCCCTCTTTCTCTATTAAAAAGATCTTTTAACAGGCTCATACAGTATGACTTAATTACTCCATGGCTAGATCACATCCAGTTGGGACTTCATTTTCTCTTATTATAGCAGATCAGAAGGATCAAAAATATGTTATATATTACCTTGGTTTCCTTTATATCTCCAACATAAATTGTTACAACCTCTACAGATATTATTTGATCTCCGTGGGTGTTAAATATCATCAGACAGTAAACTTATTAATGATTTCTTTCAAACTACTGCCAATAGTTTGCTGTAGAAGATTTTGCGTGTCGAGGTCCTCAAGCCACCCCCAAATAAATCACAATTCACACAGAATTTTTGTTTAAGGTTTTTGTGTTAGAGGGGGATTTTCCACTGGTGGCAGATGACAGAAGACTGTGACACAATGAGACCGGTGTAAAACCAAATAAAATAAAGGTTTTATTTCAAAACAGCAAACAGTAAAGCTTGTGGGTGTTTTTCTGCAGGCAGAGTTCAAACTGCAGCTTTTCTCCTTTTGTAGCCATGGCCAGCTGCAACCAATTAGCCCAGAGCTCACAAAAATTGTTCTTAAAGGTACAAACATCTTTATTGTTTCTGTGCAGAATGTTTCCCAACATTTTGGCATAATTTTGGCCACAACTTTATTAAAATACATAAATGTGAGTGGTTGCTTAGGCATTGGTTCCGACTATCTGTCAGAACTGACTTGCGGATTCCAGCGAAAGCCAGTAAGGGAAAACAATATTGGGGAGAAAATGGGGCTGAGCCCCAGGCCCTCACCTCTCACCGCATGCTCCCAGGAGCTTGTGCGGCCCAAGCCCCATGCCCAAGATTCGGACAAAAGCATGGTGAGCCACTCTGCTATCCACACGCTTTCTAGCCCTCTTGGTGGCAGCTGGGCAGTGGCTAAAGCCGCAGGCTGCAATAACTGGCGCACAACGTGAGCAATTAGATGCCTGTCTAATGAGAACCCATTTTCGTGCACTAGGAGCGAGCCTGCCCCCAGGGGAATGAAAAGCCAAATATTTCTGGTATCCATAACAGGGCAAGGGCCCGCCTCACCTGTGACCAGAAGCCTGATGGTGGCAACCCTGCCCACTAGGTCTGACTTAGAGCTCCAGACACTAATGACAAGCTCCAAAGCAGATTAGGAGAAGTCCTGAGGCAATAAACCTCCAGACTCACAGCCCTGTACTGGCTCCAACCCGACGGTCCCTGAACTCCTCAGTCCAGATGTGCACTGCCACTACAATGGGGAAAACTCAAGAAAAGTTAGGTCACATGTGATTGCCTTGCCCTGTCAGGCTCAAGGCCAGTGTACATGATGATGAAGGGACCCCGGGCCATGAGACAACCTGGCCAAGCAAGTATGGAAGGGACAACCTGGAGCAACCACCCTGCATGCAAAATTTAACTGACCTAGCAATGATAGGATCTGACGAAGCAACACTTGCTTCAGAGGAAGTATTACAAGAATAGCTTCCTTCAAGGGAAACAGCTTTTCCACAGGCAAGCAGATGTTTGAGCAATGGTATCTATCGTATTTTTCACTATATAGGACACACTTTTCCCCCTCCAAAAATTAAGGGGAAATGGGTGTGCGTCCTATGGAGCGAATGCAGGCTTCTTGGCTTCAGCGATAGCAACGCAAAACCTCCAAAGCGCAGAGGGAGCGCTCCCTCCGCGCTCCGGAGGCTTCGCATTGCTTTGGCTGAAGCCTGAAGAGCAAGAGGGGTCAGTGCCTGAAGCCTTTGGAGTGCAGCACAAGTTCCCGCTGAGCTCTGCAGGCTTCGGGTTTCTTTTGCTGAAGCCGGGAGAGCAAGTCTCTGCTGGCTTCAGCAGAGAGGGAGAACTGCGCAGCGCCCCTTCAGCCAAGCGGGAGGAGAAATGGAAGGGGCTCTGTTTCTCCTGCTGCTTCACTGAAGTGGCGCTGAGCAGAGAGGGGGAGAATTTTTTTTTCTTGTTCTCCCCATCTAAAACAAGGTGCGTCCTATGGTCCGGTGCGTCCTATAGAGCGAAAAATATGGTAGCTAGCCCCCAAATACATTAAAAGGGACAGTAGGACCCACTGTCCTATCCACTGCCAACGGAACACCCAGCTCCTTCCCTCAGTGAGGGAATAAAGGGCGTCCAGTAAGCAGAGGCTGGTGTTACATGAACCAGCCAGTAAAATAATCCAGTTAATGGTACCCCCAGTTAAACGAGTCTTGACTTGCAATGTTCAATCCAGAAGGCTCTAAAGCACCTGAGTGCTGCACAGGCTATTGCGCAATCCATCAGCATCGCCTTATCACTATAAGGAGCTCCATCGAAATTAAAGCCCAACCACTTAACATCTCAAGGGTGAACTAGCAGCAGCCTAATGGCCAATTCAATATCACATATTGCCAACAAGGCACCTCTTCCAATTTGTTGGTAAGCTCAACTGCCTGATCCTGAGACGCGTATTTCATGGAACAATTCCGGAGGGATAGCATCACTCACTGAGGTGTCTTTGGGATGCGATAAATATGACTCAGATGGAATTATATGGGGATTTCTTAGGGCGATCCCCAATGGGGATAAATGCAAATCAGGAATAGAAGGAGAATCAAAGGGGATCCCACCATACGTCCCAATGCAAGCTGCTTCCTAACCTTCTTTCTGGCTACCTCACATTTGATTTGCTGTATTCCGAGCCACTGGCTGAAAAGCCAGAGGAATCCTAAACCTTGGGAAAACCCTTCCCACAAGCACAAAGCCGCTGACCAATCTGGATAACCTTTCAGCCAGGTTTTCAAGGGAGATAATTTTATGGGAATGTGGGCAAGAGGTATTGAGCTATTGCTTGACAGCCCCCAGCCACCGCTTGTGCTGCCGCTATGAAGTGTGAATTTACAGGGCCAATGCTGGCCAGAACCCCTAAAGAAGTCTCAACAAAGCTGCCGCCGGGGCAGCTTCCTGCATACCAGCTTCAGGTTCTATTGCTCAGGGAATTTCCATTCGAAATGTGGAGCTGCGCAAATGGTCCACATGTCCCCATCCCTGCGATCCCGGCGAGCCGTGGGGATGATGGCAGCCCTACGTCTAACACTCCCATCATAGTGAATTGCCACTTATAGAATCATAGAGTTGGAAGGGACCCCGAGGATCATCTAGTCCAAATAATAATAATAATAATAATAATAATAATAATAATAATAATAATAATAAATTTATTATTTATACCCTGCCCATCTGGCTGGGCTTCCCCAGCCACTGCGGGCAGCTTCCAACAAAGTATTAAAATACAGTAATGCATCAAACATTAAAAGCTTCCCTAAACAGGGCTGCCTTCAAATGTCTTCTAAAAGTCTGCTAGCTATTGTTCTCTTTGACATCTGGTGGGAGGGCGTTCCACAGGGCTGTCACTACTACCAAGAAGGCCCTCTGCCTGGTCCCTGTAACTAGGCTTCTTGCAGTGAGGGAACCGCCAGAAGGCCCTCGGCACTGGACTTCAGTGTCCAGGTAGAACGATGGGGGAGCATGCAGCTGTTCCATATGGGGACCAATCCTGCAACCTAGGCATTACCGGCACTATGTGCTGACCAGCTAAGCTATCCAGAATGATCCCTAAAGACCCAGGTCATCCTCACCCTGAGCCCTGTTGAGGTCCAAGTTGACGTCGAAATCGTCATCAGAGCTCAGGAATGATGTACCTGACAAGGAAGTGGAATCACGTTCCCTGCTCCTCTTTGCCCTCCACCTGGATTGCCGCCTCCGAAGATGCTTCCTTCCGGAAGAAGGCACCTGGGGCATCAGCAAGTCATCCTCTGCAAGAGAGGCAAGCTCTGGAGGCATCTGCAAAGGCCCTGCCATAGTCTGCAAAAAACTAAGCAATGTGAGGAACCGGTGAAACCAATGCTTTGTGCACCACATGGGGGCGCTACCTTCCTCCCTAAGGACCTAGCTCGGTTCTGGAAAAATTGTGAATCAGAAAATCCTCTCCCTCTTTTCTAGAGATGGAAGGCCCCTGATGAAGAAGGCCTCGGGGGAAGGTAGAAAGCAGGCTGGAAACACTGCCAGAGTACATCGAATTCTAGGGCAAAGCCCCAGGATCACCTGCTAGGCCAGACATAAATGTTTCCAGTGACATAACAGACTTGAGGCAGCCCACCACCTGTCCAGTACCCCTGCTTGCCCTTTTAGAGGGAAGCACCCCCTCAAGAAACTCAAAGTTCTTTTTTGGAGCAATATCACAAATGGGCCAAACTACCCAGCAACAGAATAGTCCATAAGGAGCAGTTTGTTTTGTTTTGTTTTGCTTTGTTATAACAATGGCTAAGTCTGGGATATGAACCCTGTCTCCCAGGTCCTAGTCCTGCACTCTAGCCACTAAGCCACAATGGCTCGTCTCTAAAATGGCGATCACCACTATCAGGGCAAAACAAACTTGAAGAAAATAAACTTGTTCAGAAACAGCATAGTTAAAGAGCATACACAGAGTGCTCATTGGAGGCATAGAGAGCCTCTGGCTCCACTCTATCTGCCTCAGATATACATTAACAACAACTGAGCCTGCAAGCAGATACATTCTTACAGAGAGAATGAGTCACGTGTCACAGAGACTTACCAATTTACTGTACTGCTAACTGTAGCAGATTTAGGATTGAATGATATGTGCAGGCTGTGCAGGCTTCCCTGCTTCTGCTCTTAAGAATCTTTGTCTTATTGCAATATTAAAGGAAGCTCAAAATAGCGCTCCCGCCCAAGGCTAGATTAAAATTTGGCCAACAGCACTGCATGCACCCAAAATAAAGCCAACCTTTGGGGATACTATAAATGAAAGTGATTCCAGCTAAGCTGGGAACAGCCCTGGCTAGCCCCACAGTTAACAAACAGGCGAAATGGGGAAAACCTTTTTGTGAAAGAAAGCCCCTAATGGGGGCTCTCCCCTATTGGGAAAGGCAAGCCAAGGAGGATTACGCACAGGCAGCGCTCACAGATACAGGAAGAATCTTCCCACAGGGCAGGGTAAGGGGTGGGGTGGGAAATCAAACAGGAAAAAAGGGGAATTAAATTATTTAAGAAACTAGAGAGGATTAAAAAGAAGGGGGAAATAAAGAAATGTAACCAGACAATGAGAAGATCGCTCCACTGTCCTCCAGACTTTCCGAGTGCTCCAGGTGATCTGGTGCAATTCTGGGCTGCATCAATAGGAGTATAGCATCTAGATCAAGGGAAGTAATAGTGCCACTGTATTCTGCTCTGGTCAGACCTCACCTGGAGTACTGTGTCCAGTTCTGGGCACCACAGTTCAAGAAGGACACTGACAAACTGGAACGTGTCCAGAGGAGGGCAACCAAAATGGTCAAAGGCCTGGAAACGATGCCTTATGAGGAACGGCTAAGGGAGCTGGGCATGTTTAGCCTGGAGAAGAGGAGGTTAAGGGGTGATATGATAGCCATGTTCAAATATATAAAAGGATGTCACATAGAGGAGGGAGAAAGGTTGTTTTCAGCTACTCCAGAGAAGCGTACACGGAGCAATGGATCCAAACTACAAGAAAGAATATTCCACCTAAACATTAGGAAGAACTTCCTGACAGTAAGAGCTGTTCGACAGTGGAATTTGCTGCCAAGGAGTGTGGTGGAGTCTCCTTCTTTGGAGGTCTTTAAGCAGAGGCTTGACAACCATATGTCAGGAGTGCTCTGACGGTGTTTCCTGCTTGGCAGGGGGTTGGACTCGATGGCCCTTGTGGTCTCTTCCAACTCTATGATTCTATGATTCACACAGCGAAAGAGAAAGTGCGAAGGTGCGAGCCCAGCTTAAAAAACGTTTGGTCCATCCCACAAATTGACAACATCAAAATTAGCCCAGTAACCCAAACAGCCCAATCACTGCCAATGGCTATCTAAATGATTCCGCCCGGCAACTGAGGGGGTGGCCTGCCAGACCCCACTGCAACACGTGCTCTCCATGAAGGAGAAAACGCTTTGCCAAATCCATTTTCATACTGGGATATGATGCCATATTGTACAACAGATCCTATTCTAAATGTTCAAATGCTGTTTCCACATCAAAAAATAAAATCCTGTATGACTGTTTTATTAATGAGGTTTCTTGAGCTTACTTATATTTTTGAGATGTGTGTGTGTGTGTGTGTGTGTGTGTAAAAAGGTAAAGGACCCCTGGACGGTTAAGTCCAGTCAAAGGCAACTATGGGCTGCAGCGCTCATCTCACTTTCAGGCCAAGGGATCCGGCGTTTGTCTGCAGACAGCTTTCCAGGTCACGTGGCCAGCATGACTAAACCACTTCTGGCGTACAGAGGACCGTGATGAGTGCCAGAGTGCACGGAAATGTTGCTTAACTTCCCACTACAGCGGTACCTGTGTGTGTGTTCAAATATGGAACACAAGTAACATGTACAGCAATGTGCCAAAAAAGTAATTTGACAAGTACAGATAAATCTTATATTGTAAATACATAACCATATTTACAATATAAAAGGGAATAGGTAACCAAGTCTTTTGCTCTCTCCCTCTGCATGTGGGCTTCAGCAACTAAGCAACTTTTTAAATTGCCTGTGCATCTTTTCTGACTGCTTGTATGTAAAAGCACATGAATCTGACCTTTGAAGAGATTTGTAAGTAAAACCATTTTATGACTTACCTGTGCTAGGCAAGTGTGAAAGTTTGGCAATAACTTTTAAAAGGGGACATTTTGAGGGTTCACTGGAAGAGCACATTTTAAAATGAAGGGTTTTTTGGTGCGTGTTTCGTGATGCCCCATGCCCTGTATAGTCTATGCCTTTCCCAGAGAAGTTTGCCTGGCACAAATGTTGATTTCGCTTTGGCACCAAGTGAATACTTTTTTATTTGCCCAGGCAATCCCAACAGTGTGTGAATTTTTTAATGGCTTGATGGATTTTATGGGTTCACTGTTTTTTACTGGTTCTTGGTTGCTGCTCCTTATTTGTACTGATGTTTTATGGGATCATCACTTTATTTTAATTACTTTTGTTGTATTCCATCCTAGGAATCTTTGTATGGAAGGGTAGTCTATGCATCAAATAGCAAAGCAACCAAATCATTGTGGGATGAGACGTCACATTTGAGCTCATGGTTGTTTCACTGGTATTTCAGAGAATATGCTTTGTGCAGCATACCCGAGTATTGTTTGTTAAGTTATGTAGGAAGACCATTGCCAGCTCATAGTTTTTATTTTGGAAACTGTTCTGGAATACAGTGCTGACTGGGTGCAACAATTTATATATTTTAGAAAATGGCCCAGAAATAATAAGAGCTTCAGTCTAAGGATGGCTTTTGGAGTTATGTAAGAGTATGGGACGCGGGTGGCACTGTGGGTTAAAGCCTCAGCGCCTAGGACTTGCCGATTGAAAGGTCGGCGGTTCGAATCCCCGCGGTGGGGTGCGCTCCCGTCGCTTGGTCCCAGCGCCTGCCAACCTAGCAGTTCGAAAGCACCTCCGGGTGCAAGTAGATAAATAGGGACCGCTTACTAGCAGGAAGGTAAACGGCGTTTCCGTGTGCAGCTCTGGCTCGCCAGATGCAGCTTGTCACGCTGGCCACGTGACCCGGACGTGTCTCTGGACAGCGCTGGCCCCCGGCCTATAGAGTGAGATGAGCGCACAACCCTAGAGTCTGGCAAGACTGGCCCGTACGGGCAGGGGTACCTTTACCTTTACTTTTTAAGAGTAGATTGCAAACAATGCTAGGCAGCCCTGCTCTCCTTGTATCCTCTGAAGTTTTTCTGAGTGCCCAATTTTGTACTGAGTAAGCATTGCAATTTTTTTTTGTATCTTGTAGTTAATAAAAGTTTGCCAAAATGACATGTGCTAATTTAAGCAGCTGAAAGGAGGGAAGGTAGTAAGTATGGATAATTAGGGACCAGTTCTGTCAATCTGAGACTCAAAGTTAACAGAAAAGTTTCTTTCTTATTTGTGTGATTAGTGGGATGGTGAGGAGGACCATATGTGTTAACATCTGTACTGGGAGATCGAGGACTAATCATGCAGAACGAATGAGATTCACTCAGTGCAATGCTCTCTCCCTCCATATGCTATGGTAGAAATTGCAGGTGGCTACCAGGACTTGCGATAGGGACATACGGCACCATTATCTACAAAGAGGTGGCTTCGTCTGGCTTAGAGATTGCAGACAGTTAAAATGTGTTGTTGACAAAAAATAAAACATAGAGCTGAAGAGTAGGAGAGACATGTGGAGTTATTGATTGTCCCATCTTTAAGTTACCAAACTTTTTCTCAAACAATTTCCAACCCCATGAGGCCCAAGCTTGTTAGAACTCCCTAAGGAATGGGTTCAGAATTTGTTTCATACTTGTGGTATTGGTCAGCATTTCCACAGTGGTACAAATCATATGAAACTTTTGATTAGATATGTCTTCACCCAAAAGACAAGTGATGCCCAGCCTGGTGATAACAGAATAAATGATGTAAGGAGGGAACTGCAGCCCAAGATAGGAAAAGAGGTAGCAAGGGAACACCAGGCTACTTGAAATGAAGTCAAATCTCCAGGGAGCTGCATCCAAGGGTTCTAAAGGAGCTTGCGGAAGTAATTTCAGAGCCTTTGAGAATTCTTGGAGAACAGGTGAGGTCCCTACAGACTGGAGGCAGGTAAATGTTGTTCAAAAAGGGGGGAAAGGAAGACCGGTGAACTTGACATCGATACAAGGGAAGGTTCTAGAACAAATAATTCAACAGTCAGTCTGTGAGCTGTGGTTATTCTTCTTTGGCGATCACTCGTAGCCGAGTAAGATTGTCTTCCATAAACATGGTTTTAACAATGCGTCTTTAAGTGACTGTGGAGGCCAATTCTGGATCCTTACGTCCTTCCATTCGGGATGTCACCATTCAAAATTCCTAATAAATATGATTCTGCTCTTTTATTTTGTGATGTTTTTATTACCTTTTAAATTTCCTCATATATCATATTCCAATATTTCTTAATTTCCGGACATGACCACCACATATGGTATAAGGTTCCTGTCATTCTATTACACCTCCAACACTTATCACCCGGTTTTTTCATTTTTGCCAACCTGTCTGGCGACATATACCATCTATGATGCTTCTTCATGAAATTTTCTTTCAATTGATAAGCCATAAAATTTATATTTTTTGTCCAAAATTTAACCCAATCTTTGTATTCAATTTCATAACCTAAATCTTGTTCCCACTTTAACATATTCTTACTTTTGATTTCTTGATCTATTTGTATATTATTTAGTAATTTATACATTTTTGTAAGTATTTTTTGTTTACTCTGTAAGATTTCTTTATCTAACTTCGATATTTTATTTTCAAAACCTCTGCTTTTTATATCTTTCTCAAAAGTCGCTTTCAATTGAAAATATTCCAGCCAATTTATTCCCATCTTTTTTAATTCTTCATAATCTTCTAATTTTGGTTTTTCATTCATTTCTTCCACTAACTCTTTGTAGGTTGGCCACAGTTCAGTGGCATAGCATGGGTTGTCAGCACCCGGGGCAAGGCAAGTAATTTGCGCCCCCTACCCCTAACCCCCAGATGTTGCGCCCGGTGCGGCCGGCCCCCCCTGCACCCCCCACGCTACACCACTGCCACAGTTTTCTTGCATTATTCTTGAGTGTGGAGGTTGCCTCTACTGGGGAGGTCCACCATGGAGTTTTATCTATGATTTTCTCCTTTGTTCTCTCCCAAACTTCAAATAGAGCCTTTCTCACTAAATGGCTCATAAATCTTTTGTGTACCTGTATTTTCCCATACATTAGATAGCCATGCCATCCGTAGATTCTATTCCAACCTTCTAATTTCAAAATATCCATAATTTTAAGTAACATCCACTCATTCAACCAGCTCCAATAATAATAATAATAATAATAATAATAATAATAATAATAATAATTTATTTATATCCTGCCCATCTGGCTGGGGTCCCCAGCCACTCTGGGTGGCTTCCATGGAAGCTCCAACATGCAGCTTCATAATATCTTCTTAAATCTGGAACTGCAAAGCCTCCTACAGTGGTACCTCGGGTTACATATGCTTCAGGTTAAAGACACTTCAGGTTACAGACTCCGCTAACCCAGAAACAGTACCTTGGGTAAAGAACTTTGCTTCAGGATGAGAACAGAAATCGTCTCTGGCAGTGCGGCGGCAGCAGGAGGCCCCATTAGCTAAAGTGGTGCTTCAAGTTTCAGGTTAAGAACGGACCTCCAGAATGAATTAAGTACTTAACCCAAGGTACCACTGTATTTCTTCAGACCCCGTCATGATTTCAGATTTAATTCTAGCTTTTCCCCCTTGCCAAATAAAATTGGTTTCCTTCCTTGAAGCCTGCGTTGAGTTATGATCCTGATAGCCATCATGGAGCATATTAGTCGGTGATCTGTCCAGCAATCATTGGCGCTTGTCATAGCTCTGGTAAAGAGCACATCACGGCGATCTTTAGCACGGACAATAACATAGTCTAAGAGATGCCAGTGGTTTGACTGAGGATGCCTCCATGAAGTTTTAAATTTATTTTTCTGTCAAAAGAGTGACTACTAATTCCCAACATGGGTTTCTCAAAAATAAGACCTGCCAGACCAATCTGATTTCTTTTTTTGATGGAATTACATACTTGGTGGTTCAGGGAAATGCTGTGGCCATAGTGTATCTTGATTTTAGTAAGGCTTTTGACCAAGTCCCCCACGTCGGCATCCTTCAGGGGTCGCGAAGACAGCTGGCTAGCCCCCAGCTGCATTATGCCCTTCCAGCCGTGATGATCCCCCAATCTCTGGTGCGACCTAAATCAGTGACTCAGACTTCAAAACCTGAGCACACTATATCAGCAGAGCATACTGCGCAAACCGAAGTGGCATAAGCCTTGTGTAAGCATACTAACAAGCTACAGATTTATTAAGCATAAATCAGGACAAGGAAAACATGTCATCTCTCTTTCGTCTCATCAGAGAGTCAAAAGCAAAAACTATACACAACGGAAGTTCCCAGCAAACTGTGCTGGAATGTAAACAGACATGTGACATGTAACAATCCCATGTCTGCTCCTTAAGGTGGAATAGAAATTCCCAACAGATATTCTCACAAGGAAGCTGGTAAAATGTGGATTGAACGAGGTATCTGTTATGTGGATTTGTAGCTTGTTGACTAACTGTACCCAAAGAGTACTCATTAATGGTTTCTCGTCATCCTGGAAAAAAGTGACAAGTGGGATGCCACAGGGTTCTGTTTGAGGCTTGTTGTTGTTTAACATCTTTATAAATGACTTGGATGAAGGAATTGAGGGGATGCTGATCAAATCTGCAGATGACACCAAACTGGGAGGGGTAGCTAATGCCACAGAAGACAGAATCAAAATTCAAAATGACCTTAACAGATTGAAGAACTGAGTTCAAGCTAACAAAATGAATTTCAATAGGGACAAATGTAAGGTTCTGCACTTAGGCAGGAAGAACCAGATGCACAAATGCAGGATGGAAGACACTTGGCTTACTAGCAGTACGTGTGAGAACAATCTCGGGGTCTTGGTGGACCACAAGCTTAACATGAGTCAACAGTGTGAGACAGCAGCAAAAAAAGCTAATGCTATTCTAGGCTGCATCAACAGAAGTCTAGTGTCCAGATCAAGGGAAGTAGCAGTACCACTCTATTCTGGCTCAGTCAGACCACACTTGGAATACGGTGTCCAGTTCTGGGCACAACAATTGAAGAAGGATGTTGACAAGCTGGAGTGCATGCAGAGGAGGGCAACCAAGACGATCAAGGTCTGGAAACCAAGCTTTATGAGGAGCGCTTGAAGGAGGTGGGTATGGTTAGCCTGGAAAATAGAAGACCAAGACGATATGATAGTCATCTTCAAATATATTAAGGGCTGTGACATTACTCTTGAAGAGTAATTTTATAGTAATGGGCAAATCTATTATATTTCTGTTTGTGTAATTTTCACATATTTATCAGTAATTCAGATCAATTTCCACATTAATTGATGATCTTAAAAATTTCCTCTCAATTTCAAATTTCCTAAGCACAGGCTTAGAACTTTTATGTATTTTCTTTCAAAGCACTTTTATGTATTTTCTCTCAAAGTATTTTCTTTTAATGCATATTATCTCTCAAAATTCACATTTAAACATGCATTTTAGAATGTTTAAAGGAGTGTGAAATTTGAAAGATAGTAAAATTCTGATTTACATATTTGTTTGAACTTGTGGACCATGTTATTCCGCATAGGAATTCCCCAAAAATAATTTTCTCAAGTGTCCCTGTGATTTTTCTATATCCTTTCTGAATAAAAGTTTTGGTAGCATCTGGAAACTAGCATCAAGCTGTTACGGAAATTACGGGGTGGGCACATCTTTAAAGTTGTTAAATGATACAAATATTATGCCTCAATGTATCCTTCCAACTTGACAGCTCAGGGAAGTTACCTAGCTTTAAAATAATATAAAATCAACTCCTTGCCAGTTTCCTCCATTCCAAAGCTATTTTCCCCTTGAAAAAGGACTCCAGGAAGTTCTCAGAGGTGACAATTGCTGGGCTCATTGTTAGCCAAGGGAAGCCAAATCTCATCATCTGACTTGCTTCAGACTCCAGACATGCAAAGGAAGTTCTATTGTACTTTTGGGTGGTGGGTACTTAAGACATATTTGTATATTTTAATCTTATACCTGAGTCTTGCCCCGCCATGTCTGCTTATGCTAATCTTGTACCAAGGACTTGTCTGGACATGTTTGCCAAAGTTAAGCCCTCCCCTTTTGTGACATTTCAGTGATGTAGCAATGATGCTGTACGGACTGTATTCTGGGATATGGTGGGAAAGTTTTAAAGTCTTTGTCACCCCATCCTCAGGGTTCAAATTTCCTCTTTGAACCTATTGCACAATAAACTTTGGTCTACAGCTATTTGCTCCGGTTGGCTGGAATCCTTCCTTTATTCCGCAGGGACCTGCGGGCTCTGCCCGACCAGCTGGGGGACTGAGCAGCCTCACACCTAGATTTTTCCAAAACAAAACCAAGTGTTGCTTAGCGGTGATGAGCAGAGTCCCTGGTCAAACTAGTAAAAAGTATGATAGAGTCAAACATATTGTAAACACAGGTGCCCAGAGAGTGCCTGTCCAGGTGTGCAAAAAAGTCAGCTGGGTAATAGTAGGGAGACCACACGGCTGGCAAAGGTGGCACATGGTAGGGGGCTGAGCAGTGGGCATTTTATGTGCCAAAATGACGGTGCCTGGGGGGCTGGGGAATAGTTTCAATTGGCTTAGATGAGATGAAATGTGACAGAGGGGAGGAAGAGGAATGCCTTAAGAAAGAAGTTCAGTGTTCCTTTAGGAATAGTGGTGTTTAGTCGTTTAGTCGTGTCCGACTCTTCATGACCTCCTGGACCAGAGCATGCCAGGCACTCCTGTCTTCCACTGCCTCCCGCAGTTTGGTCAGACTCATGTTTGTAGCTTCGAGAACACTGTCCAACCATCTCGTCCTCTGTCGCCCCCTTCTCCTTGTGCCCTCCATCTTTCCCAACATCAGGGTCTTTTCCAGGGAGTCTTCTCTTCTCATGAGGTGGCCAAAGTCCTGGAGCCTCAGCTTCACGTTCTGTCCTTCCAGTGAGCACTCAGGGCTGATTTCCTTCAGAATGGATAGGTTTGATCTTCTTGCAGTCCATGGGACTCTCAAGAGTCCCTCCAGCACCATAATTCAAAAGCATCAATTCTTCGGCGATCAGCCTTCTTTATGGTCCAGCTCTCACTTCCATACATCACTACTGGGAAAACCATGGCTTTAACTATACAGACCTTTGTTGGCAAGGTGATGTCTCTGCTTTTTAAGATGCTGTCTAGGTTTGCCATTGCCTTTCTCCCAAGGAGCAGGCGTCTTTTAATTTTGTGACTGCTGTCACCATCTGCAGTGATCATGGAGCCCAAGAAAGTAAAATCTCTCACTGCTTCCATTTCTTCTCCTTCTATTTGCCAGGAGGTGATGGGACCAGTGGCCATGATCTTCGTTTTTTTGATGTTGAGCTTCAGACCATATTTTGCGCTCTCCTCTTTCACCCTCATTAAAAGATTCTTTAATTCCTCCTCACTTTCTGCCATCAAGGTTGTGTCATCTGCATATCTGAGGTTGTTGATATTTCTTCCGGCGATCTTAATTCCAGCTTGGGATTCGTCCAGCCCAGCCTTTCGCATGATGAATTCTGCATGTAAGTTAAATAAGCAGGGGGGCAATATACAGCCTTGCCGTACTTCTGTTCCAATTTTGAACCAATCAGTTGTTCCATATCCAGTTCTAACTGTAGCTTCTTGTCCCACATACAGATTTCTCAGGAGACAGATGAGGTGATCAGGCACTCCCATTTCTTTAAGAACTTGCCATAGTTTGCTGTGGTTGACACAGTCAAAGGCTTTTGCATTTTCAATGAAGCAGAAGTAGATGTCTTTCTGGAACTCTCTAGCTTTCTCCATATTCCAGCGCATGTTTGCAATTTGGTCTCCTCTGCCTCTTCTAAATCCAGCTTGCACTTTTGGGAGTTCTTGGTCCACATACTGCTTAAGCCTGCCTTGCAGAATTTTAAGCATAACCTTGCTAGTGTGTGAAATGAGTGCAATTGTGCGGTAGTTGGAGCATTCTTTGGCACTTCCCTTCTTTGGGATTGGGATGTAGACTGATCTTCTCCAATCCTCTGGCCACTGCTGAGTTTTCCAAATTTGCTGGCATATTGAGTGTAGCACCTTAACAGCATCATCTTTTAAAATTTTAAATAGCTCAGCTGGAATACCATCTCTTCCACTGGCCTTGTTATTATCAATGCTTTCAAAGGCCCATTTGACTTCACTCTCCAGGATGTCTGGCTCAAGGTCAGCAACCACACTACCTGGTGTATACGAGCCATCCATATCTTTCTGGTATAGTTCCTCTGTGTATTCTTGCCACCTCTTCTTGATGTCTTCTGCTTCTGTTAAGTCCTTTCCACTTTTGTCTTTTATTATGGAAATCTTTGTACGAAATGTTCCTTTCATATCTACAATTTTCTTGAACAGATCTTTGGTTTTTCCCATTCTATTGTTTTCCTCTATTTCTTTGCATTGCTCGTTTAAGAAGGCCTTCTTGTCTCTCCTTTATTTTTGGGAAATCTGCATTCAATTTCCTGTATCTTTCACTATCTCCCTCGCATTTTGCTTGCCTTCTCTCCCCCGCTATTTGTAAGGCCTCATTGGACAGCCACTTTGCTTTCTTGCATTTCCTTTTCATTGAGATGGTTTTAGTTGCTGCCTCTTGTATAATGTTGCGAGCCTCCATCCATAGTTCTTCAGGCACTCTGTCCACCAAATCTAAATCCTTAAACCTGTTCCTCACTTCCACTGTGTATTCATAAGGGATTTGACTTAGATTGTATCTTACCGGCCCAGTGGTTTTTCCTACTTTTTTCAGTTTAAGCTTGAATTTTGCTATAAGAAGCTGATGATCTGAGCCACAGTCAGCTCCAGGTCTTGTTTTTGCTGACTGTATAGAGCTTCTCCATCTTTGGCTGCAGAGAATATAATCAATCTGATTTCGATGCTTCCCATCTGGTGATGTCCATGTGTAGAGTCGTCTCTTGTGTTGTTGGAAAAGCGTGTTTGTGATGACCAGCTTGTTCTCTTGGCAGAACTCTATTAGCCTTTGCCCTGCTTCGTTTTGAACTCCAAGGCCAAACTTGCCAGTTGTTCCTTTTATCTCTTGACTCCCTACTTTAGCATTCCAATCCCCTATAATGAGAAGAACATCCTTCTTTGGTGTCACTTCTATAAGGTGTTGTAAGTCTTCATAGAATTGGTCAATTTCAGTTTCTTCAGCACCAGTGGTTGGTGCATAAACTTGGATTACTGTGATGTTAAAAGGTCTGCCTTGAATTCGTATTGAGATCATTCTATCATTTTTGAGATTGCATCCCAGTACAGCTTTTGCCACTCTTTTGTTGACTATGAGGGCCACTCCATTTCTTTTATGGGATTCTTGCCCACAGTAGTAGATGTGATAGTCATCTGAACTGAATTCGCTCATTCCTGTCCATTTTAGTTCACTGATGCCCAGGATGTCAATATTTATTCTTTCCATCTCATTTTTGACCACATCCAACTTACCCAAGTTCATGGTTCTTACATTCCAGGTTCCTATACAATATTTTTCTTTACAGCATTGGACTTTCCTTCCACTTCCAGGCATATCCGCAACTGAGCGTCCTTTTGGCTTTGGCCCAGCTGCTTCATCAGCTCTGGATCTACTTGTACTTGTCCTCCGCTCTTCCTCAGTAGCATGTTGGACGCGTTCCGACCTGAGGGGCTCATCTTCCAGCATCATAACTTTTATATGCCTGTTGTCTTTGTCCATGGAGTTTTCTTGGCAGGGATACTGGAGTGGCTTGCCGGTTCCTCCTCCAGGTGGATCACGTTTGGTCAAACTCTCCACTATGACCTGTCCATCTTGGGTGGCCCTGCACAGCATAGCTCATAGCTTCTCTGAGTTATTCAAGCCCCTTCGCCATGGCAAGGCAGTGATCCATGAAGGGGGGAATAGTGGTACATAATTAAAAATGCTTATGTCTCCTTGAGCAAAGTTGCATCTGATAAATTAATCTCCAAACTCCACACTCAAATACGTTCTGATTACTCCTGTTTTTCCCAGTTTAGCAGCTTCTAAGCTGCTGAAGTGCAGTCTTTTGTTCATAATGTATATCCTCTATTGGGATAATTTTCTTATTGAAAATGGAGTCCATTCAGCTGCAGATAAGATAATCAAATGATCACTTGCCTCCACAGAACAAAGCACTGCCTTCCCTCAATTTTGCCAGCTGCATCCAATTCAACAGATCAGCCAAGGGCTGGGGTTTTGTTGTAAGCAATAGGAAATGGGCGTGAACAACAGAATCTGAATTGGAACATTCTTTCCTGGCTTTTCCACCTCCTTTCCTCTGGCTGTCACTCACACTGGTGCTTTTCCTTTAGTGAAAGAGGAACACATCCCATTAGTTAAAAAACCTTCCCATAAACCACCAAGGACAAATAGCTTCAATATAATCTGATTCATAAACTCAGAGAAGAAATAAATCTCTCTCTGTCTACTGAATTACTCTCGAGTAAGGTGGTGCTGTGGTCCACAGAGCCTAGGGCTTACCGATCAGAAGGTTGGCAGTTCAAATCCCCGTGACAGGGTGAGCGCCCGTGGCTTGGTCCCTGCTCCTGCCAACAAAGCAGTTCAAAAGCACGCTAAAAAGTGCAGGGTAGATAAATAGGTACCGCTCCAGCAGGAAGGTAAACGGCGTTTCCGTGTGCTGCTCTGGTTTGCCAGAAGCGGCTTAGTCATGCTGGCCACATGATCCGGAAGCTGTGCGCCGGCTCCCTTGGCCAATAAAGCGATATGAGCGCCGCAACCCCAGAGTCATCCGCGACTGGACCTAATGGTCAGGGGTCCCTTTACCTTTATGTAGGGTACTGCCTAGCTATGTGTTCCTCTCTCCAGACTTGCTTGGTGAGGCCCCAGGTCCTGCAGTTCCCCTCAGAAATAAACACACCGACACAAGTATGTTGGGTTAATGGGATAAATAAGGCCACAACTTTATTGGTTACAGATGTGAGCGGTTTGGCTAAGGCATTTGGGTCAAGCCAGACTCTAACCTGACTCTCCTGCCCATCTACAGGAAGTCTCTCAAGGGTCAACCACTGACAGGGGGAGCCCTATGATATGCACCAATTAAGAGCACCCCCAGGGTCGCCGATGGAGTCGTGGCATGGCCCTAGCCCACGCCCAGGCTTCGGACAGGAACCACAACCCCGGATCCCTTTAATGAGGTACCCCTAACGAGGAGGGGCAGGCGGCAGCAACAACCTCCCTTCCCACACACAAGGCTTACCCAATGCCTAACCTTACAATGTTGTGATGATTGCTACAAGGCAGGCGAAAACCAAATGCCTGGTGCCAATTTGCCAAGTGGAAAAATTCCTACCTGGCTCTGCAACTAGGGGACCAACATTAGTCCATAGCAAGGCCAAAGTCAAGCAACGCATGAAATAAGAGGGTGGGCGGGCTGGGAGATCTGGCGAGAAGAGGTTGCACCCTAGCTGTGCGGCGGTGTAAACGGCAAGCAGCCACGCCCCCCGGCTAATCCGATTGGTCAGTCAGGGGTGTGACACGGTTGGGCAGCAACCATCCACCCACTCTCAGGTCACTGCGAGGTCCCAGATGTCCGCCAGCAATGCTGCGCCCCCGGGGAAGGGGAGCGGCCAAACACCTGCTCCTGAGCCTCTTTTTTAAAAGGCACATGGACCCAGACTCAGAAGAAGAAAGAAATGATGTACATGAAAGCAAGTCTGAAAAGTAATTGCACAGATTGAATGGGAGGAATTTGCAGTAGAAACTCTTCAGATTATCAAATAGTTAGGCTGCAATCCTAACCCCACATACTTATGGGGGTAGGCCCCACTGAATTCAATAGAACGTGGTCAGGATTGCCCTAAGCACCCATTTGGTCATTAACTTACTCCAACAGTTGCTGTCAAACACTATACAACTTTACAGAACATGCTGAATTTCGATGCTCTGTTTTCTCTGCACTTTCTGCTTCCACCACATGGTGGAGTGTGCTTGTGTTTTTTTTGTTTTTTAATTGGGTTTTATAAACAAGAATAATGTTATACAAACAAGTATACCAAATTTTCTCATGTCATTAGTATATCGCAAAAATTGCATAATAAATGTGGAAAAATATCTACAACACGTTTCATTATTAGTGATCAGTGTATAAGTTCTTGATTTATGAATTGGTTTAAACAATTAGGAAGAAGAAGGGGGGAGAAAAAAGGGGGAGTGGCGAGTGGTGTGGTGTGGTTATGCTTCTATTATTCTACTTAGTGTGTGTGAACGATTTTGTCAGCATTACTTGTGTGGGTTCTCTTACTAGTCACTTGTTGTATTTCCTTGGTGGTGAGAGGTTGGGGGTGGCTTAGGGTGTGGTTGGTTGCCTTTGGTTGGCTGTAGTGAGAATTGTTTTTGTGTGTGAGCGGGGTGTGAATGTGTAATTTGAATCAGGTTGGCCAGACTGATTCGTATGCTGTTGGCGGATTCTTGTTGTTGTCTTGTTGGGCTGTGTATGTGATAAAGTGGGACCATACTGGAGTGAAGGCTTCTTCTATTTGTTCCTGCATCAGTTTCACTATTGGTTAGTTTTTCTAAAAAGGCTGTTTCCCATACTATTTGATACCACTGGTCCATGCTTACTCCTGACAGGTCTCTCCAGTGTCTGGCTATGATGTTTCTTGCTGCTGAGAGTCGGTGGGTTATGAGCTCTTTATGGTGTGCTTGTTAAAGGGTTGCACAAGTCAAAACATTTTCCTATTCATATTTGTTGTGTCGAATATGAGTTGAACTGTTTTGGACCCAACTTTTGAAGAGAGTAATCTGAGTTTCATTTAGGGAGAGCATTTTTGGAGTCATGTGCAATACAGAAAGGGTGGTGTCTTTCCTCCAGCAATGTTTTAAAACTTTTCATTCTTTCGAAAGCCCTTAGGGTTACAACAATCGTGTGCATCTTCACAGGTCGTATCCCTGTTGTGCTGCAACAGAGAAGACCCTCTTCCTGCTTACCACCTATCTCACCTCTCCATAGGCAGGTGTCCTTCCAGGAGGAAGGAGGATCTTCAGGTTTGAGCAGTTTCATGGAGAGCTAGGCAGTCCTTTAAATACCTGGGTCTTAAGCCATATAGATTTCAGAGGTTGTACAGCAATTCAATTTTGCCCAAGGAATGTTCATTCCTGAGTGATTATTTTGGTGGTCCTCCAGACTGACGAGTTTATGCACATTTAAAAGAAGTCCAAAACCCTTTCTGGCACATACAGAGAGGCAAGCAGTACAGGTAAGTGAGAAAGCTCTGTCCCCATCACTGTTCTGATAACCAGGAAGTAGGGGACCTCCTATGCTCATGGAAAATCGAGGTTCTGAAATGCATGGGAAGCAGGGTTTGTTTTTCCCGGGGGAACTCACTGGAACTTAGTTCTGGCACCTCTCAGGTGGGTGTCATTGCAATTCTAAGAGAAAGAGGGAATCTTTCAAGAAAAGTTGCACTCCCCATTTCAGAATATCACCCTCCAATCTCTGGAAAGTGATTAGACTAGCAATTGGGGGAAGTAGAATAAGCTTGCCCTCTCATGTGTTTACTTAATGTGAATAGTGAATGTCTGAAGAAGGCTACAGTGTCATAGCTGGCCATGCAACTGTGGATTACAACAACACCTACTCTTTACTGGACTGATTTCTTATTCTTTGAAAATGCTCTCCTTTGTTCTCTCCCTCTTTTCTCCTATTTATCAGACATGTAAAATTTCCATTGTGTGCTTTTTATTCTGTTTTGAAAACGCATACACCTGGGCTCAAGCCAAGCATTGGGGGCAATGTGCTCCTCACAAGATAACTTTTTCCGCAGAAAGGTTTCCTGCTGGAGCTGAAGAGTTCATTTGTTCAGTCGCCAGGCTGCCCCCACCGTTCAGCTGATATGAGGCCCTTCAAGGTGACAGAAAGCATCCTCTGTAATAAGCAGATCTGAGACCATCCAGAGCTTTGAAGAGCCTGATCAACCCCTCAAATAAAAAGTATGTATGACATAACCTTCAGAAAGACAGAATATATTTTCGTCACCATTCCAAGAGCTCCTCTGAGAATTAGAATGAAAAGCTTGTCTGAAGGAGGGGGGGAAGCATACCCAAAATCTTCAAAACCCAAAATTTCTCCAATGAGCATATTATTCCAAAATGGCTCTTCAGGAACAGAGTGAAATGCAACATGACTTCTCCCCATAAGTTTGCCTGTTAATATCCCAAGATCTCCCCCAATAAATAAAGACACAGAATTTAGTTTAAGGTTATTGGCATAATTTTGGCCACAACTTTATTGATTACAGATTGTGAGTGGTTTGCTTAGGCATTGGCTCCCGACTAGTTGCCCCTGACCTTAGCAGGGCAGCACTGATGAGTGGACACCGGCAGAGGTCAGCACAGGTAAACATCCTGGGGGAGCTTTGGACCAGGCTCAGACTCAAGTTCACCCCCCAAATGCTCCCAGGGGCTCTGGCGTGGCCCTAGCCCCTGGAAGGCGAGCCCCTGGATTCCTTTAACAGAATGCCCTTTCGCACATTGGGGGGGGGGGCAGATGTAACAACCTCCCCTCTCCTCCACACTGAACCAATGCCTAACTGCCAAACCTTACAAAGTTGTGAGGATCTGCTACGTGGCAGGCGAAACCCAAGTGGCACCAGCCAATCTGCCAAATAGGAAAATTCCTCCTGGGCCCCTGTCTCAGAAACAGACGACCCACGATGGCATAGCAAGGTCATAGGTAAAGGCAAAGGTACCCCTGCCCGTACGGGCCAGTTGTCACCGACTCTGGGGTTGCGCGCCCATCTCACTTAAGAGGCTGGGGGCCAGCGCTGTCCAAAGACACTTCCGGGTCACTTGGCCGGCGAGCCTGCACCAGCGCAGAACACAGAAACGCCGTTTACCTTCCCGCTATAAAGTGGTACTTATTTATCTACTTGAACTTAAGGGTGCTTTCGAATTGCTAGGTGGGCAGGAGCTGGGACCGAACGACGGGAGCTCACCCCGCCGCGGGGATTCGAACCGCTGACCATACGATCGGCAAGTCCTAGGCGCTGAGGTTTTACCCACAGCGCCACCCGCATCCGGGTCATAATGAACCCTAAATAGAGGGAGGGTGGGCGGGTGAGCCGATGCACGAGGCAAAAAAAGGAAGCTCAGCGCAACTTGCAGTGGTATATATAGGTCCCTTGGATAATGCATGAACAATCCCAATGGCCAGAATTACCGCTGCAGCTGGGGGACCACCAATCGGGTTGTTGTGGCTATCCAGTCGCTCCTACCCACACAAGCAGTGAGGTCAGTCCTGATGATCTCACCGCAACACATGCTCTCTGTGAGGAGGACCCCCTTCTAACACCCCCTGCTTATTAGCAAAGGGAGCCCTATAGCAACAAACACAGATCCAAGGAGAAAGCAAATTATATAAAAACAGTTACAAACTTCATAGAAGATTAGCAGTGTTTATTACAAATCAGTTTGTTGCAGAAAACTAGAGATTTATTCTTATGTTATGATGAAATGTACACTCACACCTCCTCCCTAAAAATGCAGAGAATTTTACCGGGGGGGGGGGGTCATACTTACAGGTATGCCAAACTTGCAAAATACACAGAAAAATGGCTGTCCCTTTTGTAGAATTGGTGTGATCCAGGATTCACACGCTATGACAGCTTATGGAGCAGTGCTATTGCCAGCATTAATACTTGGAATTGATCAGGCTTGCTTCATATAGTCTGAGACCGAACAGGTTGCAAATGTGGCTGTTTTTTGTGGTCTTGGCACTTTTTTAAAAAATTGAAGTGGTATGTGAAGTGGCCGTAACTCCCCCACCCCACCCCCGGCATGGGCACGTAGTGTGTTCTCCTCAGCACTGACAAATGTTTTCACTGTTCCCAACTATAAAAGGAAAATAAATATGCCGTTCTATTGGGAAATCCCAGCAGGCTTTTGGGAAGTAATGACTGAGCAGGAAGGAAACTCCCATTGCAGTCTCTCGTCCTCCCTCCCTCCCTCCCTCTTCTCCTCAGCTGCCAGGGCTCAGGGCTGAACAAGGCTGGCTGCTTGGTGAGAGCTCTGAGCCACCTTGGCGATGATTACCTGGTGACAATTTCACAGGCTGTCAGTGACCGTCTTGCCTGAGTGGGTCTCCTGAAGGGTAATGGGGTTTAATTGCCCTTTGGAGGACAGAGGAGAGGAAATTTTTGTTGGTACTGTGGATACCATTAAAAATATATATATATTTATGAGGAAAAGCTGGAGGGACAAAGGAAATGCTGAAAGCTGTTCATTTATGGAGGGGGGGGGGGTTAGAGGTGGAAGCTGCTCTGTTAAGCAAACCTATCCCAAAATCTGCTTGAAAATATTTCCCGTGCCCCCCCTCCCTCCGGTTTCCAGGCAAGATTCACATCTGACAGACGTTGGTGGAGCTCCATCAACACTAATCTGTGCTGGCTAAAAATTCTATCCATCTTCATTTAACTATCTGCTCCACTGTGTCCCATTTATCTCAAGCTGGAATGCTGGACGATGCCGTGCAAGGTTAATCGGCTCACCCTCCACCTCTGCAATTCTGTTACATGGAGAAGAGTTCAAATGCAATTCTCACACCTTTCCCAACCTGCACTTGCCCAAATTTCAAAATCACCATCCGAATTCATCTTGGCACCATTTGGTACTTTCTGCTGAGCATTAGAAACCACTGGAGGTCAAAAGGAAGTGGGGCCCTGGCAGAATCATGAGAGGGGGACAGCTGCCTGTCCAGACGAGTTTTGCATAATAACTAACTCCCTGTATACCCTGCAAAATGATTCCAAGCCTGCCCTTTGCAGGGCAAGTGTCTTCTGTGAGCAAGGTCAGTCTGCACGTTCCCTCTTTGTTCTCCTTGCCTGCTCTTTTGACTGGTGAGACGGGCCCTGGCAAATCCAATTTATTTGTTCATTTTTCACTCTCAGTAGTGCATTTGAAACTCTAACTGGTACCTTGGGAAATGATCTGCAATCACCAAGCAGGAGAGCCCCCTCTGGATGCAAGTTAGCTGGAGTACTGATGGATTAGGCAGTCCAGCCCTGAAAACCACCAATGTATTTGCCATTGGAAAAAGACTAAGTAAAAGCCCACCTGACTTTTGCCATTCAGAGAAATATGGATTTTTGTTGTAGTAGTAAAAATAAAAAATAAAATGCCTTCCACCATTTGTTTTATAATGCCGTTGCCATTTCATTTATTTTATTTCATTTTACAACATTTGAATATTTTACCATCAGTCATACTTCAGCTATATTACCTAAAATGTCATTGGTTTTTTGCTGGTGTGTGTGTGTGTGTGTGTGTGTGTGTGGATGAAGTTCTTATTTGCCTTTTATTTTGGGGAAAGATTTCAGTGTAACTAGCCTTTAGCTGAGGAAAATACCCCATCTTTTTATTCTGCACTACACTTGCTGAAGGGCCGTGGGTGGCGCTGTGGGTTAAACCACAGAGCCTAGGACTTGCCGATCAGAAGGTTGGTGGTTTGAATCCCTGCAACGGGGTGAGCTCCCGTTGCTCGGTCCCAGCTCCTGCCAACCTAGCCGTTCGAAAGCACGTAAAAGTGCAAGTAGATAAATAGGTACCGCTCCGGCGGGAAGGTAAACGGTGTTTCTGTGCGCTGCTCTGGTTCGCCAGAAGCAGCTTAGTCATGCTGGCCACATGACCCGGAAGCTGGACGCCGGCTCCTCGGCCAGTAAAGCGATATGAGCGCCACAACCCCAGAGTCGGCCACGACTGGACCTAGTGGTCAGGGGTCCCTTTACCTTTACACTTGCGGAAAACGTCTGAGGCAAGCTAAACAAATGGTATGGATAATTAAAGCTTGTGGGCCGTATTCAATGAAATTGTTGTGCTAGTGGAAGCCAGTTCAGTGATTCCCACTAGTGCAACAGGGCTTCCTCCCTGCTCCATCTCCCCGTATCTGCTCTGGAGGCCTGGGGAAAACCCCAGAACTGTACATGGGGGAAAAGGAAATGTTGCTCCGTCAAGCGAGTAGAAATGCTTCTGCTGATGGAAAAATTTCTGTGGCACTAATTGGAAGACAGTCTTTTGCTCTGAGACAGAAGACGGTTGCCTGGCAGACTCTGGTGTATTATTAAGGGACCGAGTTTGGTTGGCAACCCACCTTTGCTAGGAACTTTCTAGGTCAGCCATTATCCACCTGCTGTCTTCCAAATGTATTGGGCGGGTTGCTGAAAGCGGCTTTAGTTGAGCTGATACCAGACTTTATTAATTTCACTGCATTAATATCCCACCTTTTTCTCATGATTCTGCCCCCCCCATCTCATTTAATCCCCACAACAACCCAGTGAGCTTCATGGCCAAGTGGGGATTCGAACTGTGGACTCCCAGGTTGCAGTCCATCACTAACTGCTATACCACACTGGCTCTCATGTGGGATCAGCCTTCCCCTATAATAGGGGAATAATATAATATATGTGCTTTACAAAGTTGCTGTAAGGAGATAAGAACAATCTAAGCAGTGTATATGAATTCTAATCATTATTCTATTAATCCACAAAAATAGATATGCACACATTTATTCCTTATATAATCTAAAAATTATATCCTGCTTTTATTAAAAAAGCTCTAGGCAGCTATCAATGACAAGTTAAAAGCAAAATGAAACCAACATGACAAAACTGCATACCTGTCCACACCCTTCCCTCTTAGAAGGCATGCTTTTAAAAGCACAGAATCGCCAAGAGGGATTAATTTGAGCTAAAGTTGACCACAACCTTGCTCCACCACTTCTTTCGAATGCTAAGCTCCAACATATTCATGCTGGAACAGGCGAAGTAATAATAAACGTAAAGGCACCTCTGAGTTTATGCTTGAGTACCAGGGTTTGTATTGGTCCCTGAACTGTGTCTTTAACATCTGTTTGATGGTACATAGAATAAATTATGTGGAATATTAGGATATTTTCCTGTGCAGTTTTTAAAACTGAAAGCAGCTGCAAGTAAAGCTGTATTGTAGTGGGTGTGCTGAGTGGCCACACTTAATTCTGTCATTTCAACAACTCAGAATCAACATCTCTGACTGGTTTTTCACCTCCACACAGGGAAATATGGGTCCTCATATATGCCACTTGTCTACAGTAAGCGGTTTACAAGAAGAATGAAAATTACCAATAAAAAACAATTGAAACAGTTCATTTAATTATTTTTAGATGTTTGTAATTTTACATTAAAAGTAAAAACAGTAAAATTCAGATCAAAACTTTTCAACTTATTTCAACAGGACATGGCTGGCTGAAACCCCTCAATAGGAACATTCTGTTAGAGAGTGATGGTGTGTAAAAATGTTTTGTAGGAGATAGAATTGGGGGACAAAATGGACTCAATTCACATTTAGAAGTAAATGTATGTAACCCACACTTTCTGAAACAATTCACAAACCAAAACACCCACCCTTCCTTTGAAATTCTGCAATGCAGTTTTCCAGGAAAGTAATACATGAATGATGCTATGGTCAGGTAAACTGCATATAAATGCATACAGTAGTGAAAATAATATACGAAAATACATTCTATTAGTCATACCTCGGGTTACGAATGCTGCGGGTTGCGTGTTTTCAGGTTGCAGACTGTGCCTAACCCGGAAGTACCAGAACAGGTTTCTTCCGGGTTTCGGTGCATGTGCAGAAGCGCATAATGACATCACACATATGTGCAGAAGCGCCGAATCACATCATGTGTGTGTGCAGATGCAGCGCTTCAGGCTGCAAACGCTGCGGGTTGCGAATGTGTCTCCCACATGGATCATGTTTGCAACCAGAGGTATGACTGTACGGGAAACTGATTTGCAAAATCACATATGAAAATACATGTGTCAGGAGAAATTTGCACTAAGATGATGCTGAGCTTTCATGAGGATCTTTAATATATTTGGCAAAACTGATGTGGAAAACTGAACTTAAGAGATACCCAACTAGAGATCTTCCCCGATCCCTAGCTTCAGGTACCACTTGCACCTCTGATGACCAGATCCTGGGGACGAAGAGCCAAGGGGTGCTGCTGCCTTCATGGCCTCTTTGTGAACTTCCGAATGCATCTGGCTGGCCACTGCTAGCCACAGAATAATAGACTAGATGGAAATTGGTTGGGTTGAGGAAGAAATACTTAGGCTCTTGTGATGAGACATAATTCATACTTCATATAGCTCTTTGCAATGTGCAGGCTATTTTATAAATTGCTTCCTCCTCCTTCTGTGAGCTATTTCTATTTTGCAAGTGTGGAGCTGAGGAAGAGACTTGTCTGGGAAAGCATTTTTCAAACTTTCTACTTTCAATGGCACTTTGCAAATTGAATCCTTTGTCTGGGTCATGTAGGGACATCACACTCAGGTCATTGGTTTGTTTTTTTTTAATGAGCCCATTGAGCTTCACTGTTACCCCCTATGAACTGAGACTTCAGCTCAGCACCAAAGATATATGACATCTCTTCAAATGTCTTTTAACATTTGTCGCGTGGCTTAATCCTTCCTTTCTAAACAGGGTCAGATCAGTAAACTGAGATTAAAACACAGTTTCCCAGTTTTAAACGAGAACATTGTGGCTTAATGGGAGGAGAGGAGTGAATGTGCAAGGCTCATTCTTTGGCCAGTAAATCATGGTTGTTATAGCAGAACCAGTTTAGGCAAATTATAGGTCCTGGGAGAGGAAATAATTATAAAAATAATAGGTCCTATGGAGAGGAAATACCGTATTTTTCACTCTATAATACGCACCTAACCATAACACACACATTGTTTTTAGAGGAGGAAAACAAGGGGGGGGGGATTCTGAATGAAACAGTGGATGTATCATTTTTGTGCTTCATGCTGTGGCCACAGACATGTGATCTGATGGTGAATTTGGGGTGACCCAATGCAAAGATCCTGAGGAACCATGTGGATCCATGCTCTGTAACCACGTTTTTGCACCATTGCAGCCCCAGGCAACAGTGGGTGCGTGATTTTTTTGGTGCAGGCTGTAGCCATGGACATGTAATGTGATCTGATGGTGAATTTGGGGTGACCCAATGCAAAGATCCTGAGGATCCATATGGATCCATGCTTTGTAACCACGTTTTAAGTGGGGAGGGAAGGAAAAACACAGAAGGGACAAGGAGCACGAGAGGGGTGTGCAGAGAAGCAGCTGGCTAAAAATGCAGGGGAGGGGTTTAACGGGAGGGAGGAAACGAAGGCAAAAGTTTTCCCCCACCCACCCAAGCCAGCCCTCTCTCTCCTTCTCCCTCTCCCTCTCCCTCCCCCCCCCTCTCTCTCCCACTTGCATGTTTTCCGGCTGCCTGCGAGTCCCTAGAATGCTTTCCTGGACGCAGCAGCAGCAGCAGCACCGGAGCACGGAGAGGAATTAGAAGGAAGACCGTGATCCTTTCCTTTCCCCTCTGCTTGCCTGGAGGGCAGGGGATTTCCCTTCTCTTTGTTCTGTTTGAGCAACCACAGCAACGGAACAGAAGAGGGTGGGCAGTAAGACCCTGAGGCAGAATGCAGGAAAGCAGCAGCTTCCTCTCTTCAGACTTCCCTCCTCCTTGACGCGCGATTTGATTTTTGCCTGATTTTTACCCCTGTACTCGCGCCAGTCGGCTCCAGGGACCACACATTCGCTCAATAACATGCACAGACATTTCCCCTTACTTTTTAGGAGAAAAAAATCTGCGTGTTATAGAGAGAAAAATACGGTAATTGTGAAACCACTTTGGCGGCTTGATGATTCTCATCAGTGTTAGCTCTCCATGTGTGCCCAGGCTCCAAAGTTTACTTACAAAGTGTTAAAAGTTCCTAGTTAATTGGTATAGGAACTCAAGAGAGTCTTGCTAAAGCCATGTGGCTGGAAGGAGCAGTTCAGAGTTCCTCACACAACAAAGTCCACATGTAGATTGCAGTGGGTGGGACAATAGGCTTGCTGAGGGTAAGTAGATATAGTTTAGCCTGGCAGAACAGTTTACTCTATGGTATTAATCCATTCATGTATTAATTAGACTGAAGCATGTTGGTTTTAAGAGGCTGGCTATTCCACACCTGTATTTTGTACAGCACCCAGAGACAGAAACGGAAATAGAAGTAAGTAATATCAGGACTGAAGTAAATAAACCTGTGTCAGTTACTTTGCTGGGCCAGGGGAAAAGAAATGATAGGACTTAGTGGAAGAGTTATACTGCTGTTCCTTCTGCCGCTGGAGGGAGAGATTTCCCCCTGGGGATTTCTTAGTAGGCTTCTCCCACCTGGCACTATCTGCTGCACTCTGCTCTCCTTCCCTCTCTCCCTGGGGAGGAAGCAGGGAAGTCTTTTTTTATTAAGGATGGACCTGGCATGCTCTTTCCAAGCCCCCTTTCTGTGTGGGACGCTCCCCCCTGCCCTCAGCCTTGCTCCCAGTTAAGTCCTGGAGTGGGCAATGAATCATCGAGCCCCCATCCCTTCTTAACTTATATTGAAATTTCATTGCAGCACCAAATAAACTAAATAATGTCTCTTTTAAACAATTCCTATGAATGGGACCATTTTACACACACACTATTTGAAAAGGCTGCCTCTTGCATTCACCATGCTGACAGAGGCATTAAAATGTATTTATAACAGCCAGAGATAGCTTGGCCTGAAGAGTGAACTTAATTCTTTGTCTGCCAGGCATTCTTTTATGTATGACAGTGATTTGCCCCTGGTGTTCTCTCTCCCTCACGTGCCTTTCTCTATTTCTCTGTGTCGCTTATAAAGCTGTACTTGACAGTCTAATTTCATATAACTAATAACATTATGTGGTAAACTGACTCTTTATTAGTCTCGCAGGAAACTACTTGATAAACACTCTCCTACTCCATTGTTTTCCTCACCTCTTCTATAGCCTGTTGGTTCTACAAATACGCTTGATTTAAAAAGTTAGTTTTATCTTGTCACCCGGTGACTTTTCAAGGAAAAACCTACGGAGGCAACCACCAGTGTATTAATGACCTGCAGTGAGTGACAGGTTAGGCCTTAAAGTAACACTTTCATTTAACTAAGAGAACCGATGTGGCGGGCAAATCTGACCTCCAGAGTTGCCACTGAATTTTGCCAAAAGTGAATTTTGAAGCATATTTGCTAAGCAAAAATCTCAGAGGATCTTCAGGGTCTACCCCATTTTAAAGCCATACAAGTTGGTGGCAACATCTTTTGGTGGCCAGTTTCATTGCTGTGTCCTGAACTGACAACTTTTTTGAATGGCTCTGTGTTTGAGTTTTGTGAGCAAGGAAGGAAAACACACTTTCTCTACACACCATGCAAAATCATGCACTGTACAGTTGTGTCCTGCAGCAGTTTATTCACCTCATTGCAGTAACATAACCATTGTGCTAGCCTAACCTAGAGTTCACCAAGTCATGGATAAAATGGCCCAGATGACCTCTGCCCAGGAGAGTTTGTAGCTGGTGAAGTTGATAGAAGACCTTTGACAATGATATGATCCAGTAGAACTCCCAGGCCACGAACCTGGTGCTTTGGGGCAGTGTAGTCACATTCAGAACAGCTTGCACCCCACTTCCTTAGATAGATACGGGGCTACCTCCCTACCACAGAAGCTCTGGTCTGAGCTGCAGTTCATCAACCCTCATCCAATCCATTACTGATTCAGAATAGCATCAGCATTAGGAATTAGCAGCCAGATATGAGCTGCATCATATTTGCCAAGGATTTTAACAATAAGGTATCCTACCTTAGGGGACCTGCATAAACGAGATAAAAAAGTTATTTCTACAGTGGTTTCTGTGGGCCATGATGAGAGACCGGCTGGGAATGTGCCACAATAAATTGTGAAGTTAAAGTAGCCTGTGAGTTGTCCAAAATGCAAACCCCAGAAGACGCTGCTGCCCGTTGCCTCTCTGCCCGATTAACCGCTCTGGCTTTTTCTCCTTCCAGCTGCTCCCACTGGGATTCTGCTGCATATCGATATCAGGAGTGTTTGGATCATTCAGTCTCTGCTGTACAGAGAAATGCAGCAGAATTATCTTCCTTCAGAGGAAGCACACCCAGGTCATTCAGAAACACAAGGCAGGGAGGCAAACTTGTCTGAAGGTGGGCATGTGTCAATCAAAAGGCAAGAGTGGAATGGTCCTCCAAATTTATTTCATGAGAACAGTCAAGTGTACCCCCACCTATTGAAAGTTTGTGAGAAAACTGCTGCAAGAATTGTATTTGAAACTTGAACAGAGTACCAAACATTCTCACTAGTCAGTCAATATTTGAGAGCTGTTTCTTTTTTAATAGTTGTTCCACACCTGTATCATGCTGTTGTTTATACCAAGAACTGACTTAGTTGGTCTTTAAGGTGCTACTGGAAGGATTTTTTTTTGTTTTGACTATGGCAGACCAACACGGCTACCTATCTGTATGCTGTTGTTTGTAATGGCTTTATGGTGCCATGTTGACAGTTACTCATCTACTTCTCTTTCCATCTAAGAATCGCACCTGATGAATCCCAGTGTGTGTTTAAATAAAGACCAGGGGATCATTATCAGTTTATCCTGTTTGCAGCGGAATAAACTATACTCCACTGGAACTTCTAGAAATCCATCCAGTCAGCAGGTAATAAAATCAGAGTCGGTGTAACTGCTCCATTGGATGGCCTAAAGACCATGAGAGTGGCATTTGTTTACAAGATTTATCTTGCTGAAAAGTCAGGAACGGTGGAGGGCAACTTTCCATGCCCAAGGCTGAGTCGCTGCTGAGGAAACGATGAGACAAAAGGGCCAAGGTTACTCTGCTTAAAAGCGGAGCTTTAAATCAGAAGTCACGGCTGGTGATGGCTAAGAGGACCTGCTGGGACATTCAGTCTTCAGCTTTAATACAATGGTGTTCCTATAACAAATAGTATTTCAAAATAGGGATTTAAAATAATCACTCATTTTTTTTAAAAAAAGATATAAAACCTAACCTCTGCAAACTGGGTCAGAAACCTCATTTGTGCAAAAGCCAGATTGGGGCTATGCTCAGAGAGCAAGGGAGGAAGGAGAAGGCAGGGCAACCCCAGTGCTAGCTGGCCAGGAGAAGGGTGGAACAGAGCAGGCATTCAGGACAAAGTGACCAGGAGAAGGTCTTTGCTGTGGGTTGCTGCAGTGGTTAGAATTTTTACAAAAAAATTTTTTAAGCTGCCACATGGAAACCACGGCACAGGCATTTTCCAGACCACCTCACCCAAATGCTTGAGAAGAATGAGGCCCAAGGCAAGGCTGAAGGCAGAGAGCTAGGTGGCCACCACCAATGGAGCAGTCAGCTGCTGCCACAAATAAGAGACAGGCCCAGCAACTAATGTGGCTCTTTCTCCCTCTTCTGTCTCCTGTGGGTTCTGAGATAAGAAGCCGCAGAAGCCCCCTTGGATGTTCGGGTTCCAAAATAATGTTCGCAAACCGGAACGATCATTTCCGGGTTTGTGGCATTTGGGATCCAAGGTACGACGGTACTCTTTTGATCCTGCAGCCACACTAATTTCTTAAAGCTCTTTTAATGCGCTCAGCAGCTCAGGCCTGTTTATCACATCTGTAGGACTCATTTCTGTTTGGGAAGGTAGAAATTGTTTCTGTTTTTGGATTCCTCCATGCTAGTGTCATGTTTCTTTCTGACTCAGACAGTGGAGGAAAATGTATCCTTATGCTCTTAACATACTGTTATGAATTTGGGGTGGAGGGAAGTAGGTTGCATGCAGAGACCTTGCTAACTCTTGGATCCAGCAAGTGTTCAATATAAGCCAGTCTAGCTTCCTGTGTTGAGGCGATGCCTGGAGGATGGGCCGCAAAGGAATATGGATCTTTTGAGATAGCAAATGGCTGGGAGGGCCCTCCCTCAACTGGCTGGTAGCTAGAAAAAGACCAAGGCGAAAGCTGAGAGTTTGCAGTGATGTGACGTCGAAGTAAAGCAGAAAGCTGGAGAGTCAGAGCAACATCTGAGAGCAATGTTGAATTTCTGTTTGAATCCAAGGCTGTGGTTAGGGGTGAAACAAGACCCTTTGGGGCTGTTAATGCTGTGAACTCCTCCATCACAGACTCAGGTTGTATATATGTATAAATAAACCATAGACCATAAAGTCGCCACAGTCTCTGCTATGCCTCATTCCCAAAAGAAACACGAACCCTGGGTAAGCGCCTGGAACTCCTGGGGTCTCTCACCGCTTGGAGATGAGGGTGTTGAACAGCAGTACAGTGGACCAACTACGAGTGTAGAAAGTGCCTCAAGTACAGTGGACCACTACGAGTGTAGAAAGTGCCTCAAGGAAATAAGAGACTTTTTAAAAAAAATGTTCTACTGCAGAGTTTCCCCATCGGTCCCCACAATTTGCTACGGGGGGGACATGGGGTAGTTCCCTCCTCAATGTCTTCTTGGCTACAGAGTCCATGAAGGACATAGGTGTGCACACTACTTCCTTAAAAAACAGCAAGTGTTCTTTTTCTCAATTCAGTTCAAAGCTGGTTGGGGGAGAATGACAGGCTAGATATGGATTGCCGCTAACATCCTGTGTCCACTGCTTCCCAAAAAAGCTTTGGGGGCAGAGTAATTGGGAGTGTGTGTACACAGCCATAGTCTCTTAAGTCCGGTGGGCTTTTGTGTTCCACTGCTTGCTCTTGAGCCCCAGGGCAAAACTTCTAAATGAAGAAATCCCTGTTGCAAAGCCAGTGTTGTTTACTCCCCACCCCATGCCTTCTTTGTGAAGCCTTTTCATCTCTTCCCCTTCATTAATATGCATTTTAAAGGCTTAATTTGGAAACTGCTAATGTCCTTGATCACCTCCCTGCTTACATTTCATCAACGCTCTCAGAGCAAAGGGACTCTGCGTCCTCCCTCTTTCCACATGCTCCCGTCCCTGCCCCCCCACGCCTGCTCGTCACCCTCCTCTGAGATCAGTTTTCAAAAGATCAAGAGCAGAGACTTCAAATGCAATAAATATTGTAAGAGCTGCTGCTCTTCTGAGACCAGCATCTCTGAGATCGATATGTCTTCCTGGTGGGGGGCGGGGGCAGCACCAAAACCTTCAAAGTAAACACATTGGCAAGCCTGATCTAAACGCTCTTTGTGATAAATACATACACGCAAATTGATGCACATGGCTGGGTTAAATAAGTGTTATGTAAGTGTAACCATAATGCTAGGAGATGACGTTCCTCACAAGGGAAGGTTTATATAGGGCACAAATGCCCACCTTCTTGAAGCCCTTCGGGTCTCCGAAAAGCAGTCTTGATGACCAGAAGTGTATTTTGCTGCGCAACTTGCCTTTCTCACGAGCAAATTCGCTAGAAGAACTTCCCAGTTCAGGAGAACCTACACCCAACTCCAGGTGTATTTATTATTTTAGACATTTGATTATATTCTGCCCTACGGCCTCAAGAGACAGTGATACAGTAGAACATACAGAAGAGCCTTGGCTGGGATATAAATAAAAATTATTATTATTATTATTATTATTATTATTATTATTATTATTACTCTATTTTTTACAACTTGGAATCATTTTTCATTTCTTTTACCGGTGAAGCAGACTTGACAGGACTTTGAGAAGCCAAATAAAACTAGTTGGGTTACCATCTTGGCCTTCTTGATATAGGAGACAGAATTAAGTCCACATAGGACTGTAGTCTTAACGCACACTTACCTAGGAGTAAGTGTGTTGTTTAGTAAATCAGCAAATAATCCGGAGGCATAGTCTTAAACCACAGTTAATGTATTTCACTGTCCCTTCAAAATTCAAATTTTTTACACACCCAAAGCAAATGGAGGTGCCACTCACAGGGTCTTATGCAACTCGATCCCATCCACATCTGTTCATTAGGCAGATGGAAGAATTCCTGTGCCCTATACAACTTCCTAATGATCAAAATAACTTAATTAAAAGGCTAAAGAGGAAATTCTCATTACCTTTCCAACAGATTGATTTTAGCCATCAGACAGTACATTCTGAAGAGGAACGCCATTGTGCTGAACACAGAGTTTGAACGTATGTATTTTTAAAATTACATTTTAAAAGAAAATTTGCATAATCTGCATATTCAAGCTTTAACTTTTAGTTATTTATTGGCACACAGCAAAGCATATTTGTGATGCACAAGAAAGGGTATGATATGGGCATTGACAGAGGATGACTAGATTATATAGCAGATATACCTTATTTTTCAGCGTATAAGACTAGGTTTTCCCCCTAAAAAATAATTTCAAAAATTAGGGGGGTTTTATACATGGATACATCTCCACCCCATTTTCTTAAATCTGAGCCCCCCAAAATAGGGGGCATCTTATACATGGGGGCATCTTATAGACAGAAAAATATGGTAATGCATTTCTTCTTTGGTGCTGGAATGTAGGGATCTCGATCTGCCTGTAGACTGCTGGATGATCTGCAGTAGATCGGCATGGATTTCTAGCTCTCAGTTAACAGCAGCAGCAGCAACAACAAAAGCCTTTCTGCCTCCCACCCCTTTGCCAAATTAGCCTGCTAGAACTCTGGACTGTAGTATGTACGCTTGCATTGTGTATACAAGTCTTGCTATTGGCTTCATTCTTTGAGGCTTCATAGAATCACAGAATTCTAGAATTGGAAGGAACCCCAAGGGTCATCTAGTCCAACTCCTTCAGGGCCCCTCCCAACTCTACAGTTCTATTCATTTTGCATCTAATTCCCCGTCTCCACAGCTCTACCCCATATGACTTTTGCACCTGACTCCGCTTGCTGGATTTTGGGCTTCAAGTGAAAAACCAAGGCCTTTCTGCCGAGTGCCTAGGTCACTTTCCATGAACCTGATCTTTCACACAATTTTATTTCCTAAAATAATAATAATAATAATAATAATAATAATAATAATAATAATAATAATTTTTTATTTATACCCTGCCCTCCCCAGCCAAGGCCGGGCTCAGAGCGGCTTACAAGCAATAATAAAAACAAGATGAATGATTACAACTTAAAAACAAAAATAAAATACAACATTAAAATAATGGAACATTAAAATATTAAAATGTAGCCTCATCGCAGGAGGAGAAGGAAAAGAAAGGGGGGGGAGAGAGGGAGGGAATCAAATTGGCTCCAAGCCAAAGGCCAGGCGGAACAACTCTGTCTTACAGGCCCTGCGGAAAGAAATCAAATCCTGCAGGGCCCTGGTCTCAGGAGGCAGAGCGTTCCACCAGGCCAGGGCCAGAGTTGAAAAGGCCCTGGCTCTGGTTGAAGCCAATCTAACTTCCTTAGGGCCTGGGACCACTAGGGTGTTGTTATTTATGGACCTTGAGGCTCTCCGTGGGGCATACCAGGAGAGGCGGTCCCGTAGGTACGAGGGTCCAAGGCCGTGAAGGGCTTTAAAGGTCAAAAGCAGCACCTTAAATCTGACCCGGTACTCCACCGGGAGCCAGTGCAGCTGGAAAAGCACTGGGTGAATATGCTCCCATGGCAGAGACCCCGCGAGGAGCCTCGCTGCAGCATTCTGCACCCGCTGGAGTTTCTGGGACAGCTTCAAGGGCAGCCCCGCATAGAGCGAATTACAGTAGTCAAGCCTGGAGATGACTGTCGCATGGATCACTGTGGCCAGGTCGGGGCGGGAAAGGTAAGGGACCAACTGCTTGATGCGGTGAAGGTGGAAAAATGTCGCCTTGGCATTTTTACCCAAGGATCATCTACTCCAGCCCTTTGCAATGGAGGAATATGCAGCTGTCTCATACAGGGATCAAACCTGCAACTTTGGCATTATCAGAACCATGCTGTAACAATAGCAACAATAACAACAACAAAAATACTGGACCAAAAGATGGGACAATCCAGGATCCAATCTTCTGTGATCCAGGATTGGCTTCTGTGATTCTTGGATGTCCCACTTAAAATGGGACGGTTGACGGGTATGTAAACATGGCCTTAGTACAGGTTCTAGCAGACAGATCCCAAACATGTTTGAGCTCAAAACAGGGATACCCTTTGGAAATGCAATGTATTCTATACCCTCAGAAAGTGTAAAAATGTGCCATTATGGCAGTGTGATTCCAGCATGGCAGCCTTTATACACATTCAGCAATTTCCCAATTAGTGCTAATTCCTAAACCAGAATCTTACAATGGAGAAATATGGTTTTGTGCATCTCTTCTCCTGCTAACCCATATACAGCTGTGACTTATTTGAAAGTTGTAAAAAAGGAAGAAACAGGAGCTGGTTTTGTATGTTCTTAGAAGGTAACCCGGGATTGGGAACCTGCAGCTGTCTCAATGTCTCTGGACCACACCTCTCATCATCTGTGACCACAGGCTCCATTGACTGGGGAGGGCGGAAGCAGGAGCCAAGCAACGCTCTGGAGGTCCACAGATTCCTCATCTTTGAGCTAAACCTAATTCACGTTCTGAAAACAAATAGATGCACCCCATTCTCTCAAGAACTAATTAAGATCCTGGAAATTACAAGCACAGTGAAATTAACCCAGGCAATCAAATTGAGAGAGGGTTAATAGCAAATCTCAAAATATTAAACCCTTGGACCAAGCAGTTAAATTACATTGAAATGATAACTTATTTATGTTTGTGATTCCTTGTTTTGATTACTCTTTAATAATGTTTGCTTGGTATTTTTCTTTTCATTAATAATGTTGGTTTACTAGTGTTTGCTTGTGTTTCCTAATTGCCTTTTTGACTGGTTATTTCTCAGATAATATAATCAAAAGGGAAAGAATGAACACATCATAATCTTTGAAGTGCCCCAGAACAACACTTTATCTGTTGGCAGTGGTGGCAGTGGAGAGCAGGCAGGGGCAGGTCTGGGGCGCCACCTGCAGGGGTGGGGTACACTGCCTGCAGGGGCATGGCGCCCGGTGTGGGTGGGTAGGGGGCAGCCACGATGGCACCCTACAGGGATGGCACTGCTGGGGGTGGTGCGCTCCCCAAACACTCCTCTTCCTCCGCCAGTGTCTGTTGGATGGATGGAGTCTATCTGCTGGCCTTGGTCTCCACTTGGTTGTTTGGGGCTTGCAACTGGTTTGGACCCTTCCTTTTCCTGCCGATGGAGTCCTGATGTGGCTTATCTGTGTCTTGTGGGAAAGGAAAGAATTGGAAACCGTGTCACCGCCACAATCTTGTATGGCTTTTATTTAAGTGGAGAGAGAGGGGTGGTGGTGGTGGAAAACCGTGGGACTGGTTTACTTGAGGGCTCACCTCTCCCCATATGTGCCTATTTAACTCCTTTGGTTGTGCAGAATTTGCCCTTTTACAAATGCCCAGTGATGCTTGTTGAGGAGATTTCACCCCTCCCATACCCAAGAATCTCCTGATCATCTCCTGAGGTCTCTGCTGACTCTACAGAGAGGAGGAACAATGTACTGCTCTCTACTTAATTAGTCAAGTGAGTGAGTCTCTGTGTGTGAGAGAAAGAGTCAGTCAGTGTGTCGGAGAGTGAGTGCAAGAGATAGTATTTAGAGATAGTATTGCTGCTAAGAGCAGCTGCAGGCACTCAAAGTAGCATTGATGTATGCTCAGAATATTCAGCTCTGTATTATAGCTGTAGTTATAGAATAAAAGAAGATACTTTACAGAGCTGCTCTCCGAGTGGTTTATACTCTGCAAAACGCTGCTGCGCAACGACTGCATTATTGAGACAGTGAATCCGGTGCTCTCAGCTCCAAGCTGTGAGTCCACAGCACTGTGACCAGTTCCTGTGAGAAACAGAGGTCTCTGGCAGTGCTACCCAGCTCGCCCAGCCCAGTCGGGGCTGTAGTGCATGAGTCCAGGTGGTACACTGGCTCAAGGGCGATGCTGACACTTGTTCCACATTGGTGATGAGTCAATCTCTTAGCACAGCAGCACCTGCCTATTAGGATTTTTAACATCAGACAGGCACCCTCACCGTCTTGTTACAGACAGCTGTTGAACATTTTTATTTCAGCAAGCCTACCCAGAAATATAATTTAGCTAGTTATGCTTGTTTTAAAGGTTTTACTGATTTATTGATAATTATCTTATGTATTATTTGTTTTTAAACTGTTTTGTGAACTTTAGCTGCTTTTTACTGATAATCTTATTATGTACACTGCTTTGAGAGTTTTGTGCTTTTGTGGTCTATAGATTTTGTAGTCTATAATTCTTTTAGAATGAATGAAATAAAAATTGTATGATTGCAATGACCCACTAGCATAACAAAAGTTATTTAATTAATTTTGACCTATGCAGAATTAATTAATTTTGACCTATGCTGTGCTGCTCAACATAATTTGCCAAATATATGCCTTGACCAACCCACCTGCCAAACCAGCCAGAAGGTCTAAGTTAAGCTGAGGCCTTTTGACAATCTGCAGATAAGTTGAGCAAAGCTCTTTAGCTGCTGTCAGTCACAGAGTCTGATCAGTTGATAATAGCTCCTTCCTAAGGAAACCAATGCAAGTTATCTCAGGACAGCATGTAACCGGGGGGGGGGGGGGGACGACCTACTTGGATGAATTTTATTCTGTGCAACTGTGTGTCGGCGAACATGTGCCTGCTTTATGATTCCAGGTCCGGGGTTTTTTAATGGTTAACTCAGAAAGGAGAAAGCTGTTTGCAAGTGAGAGAAATTGCTTGAAGATACTTGCTGATCAGCATAATTAGGGTCAAGACTGGATCTCTTTGCCTGGCTTAAGAACTAGAAAAATCGTAACCCTCCTGGAGACAATTATGATGGAAAAGCAGGAGAGAGTACTTGAGTTTATTGCTTTCATACCTGTTGCCGCTTTCCCCACCATTGCTTGCGACAGGCACCCTTTACCTCTCTGGATGCTCTCATTCCTGTGGTCAGATGCCTTTGCAGACTGCCATATTATGCAGCTGGTGGCTACAACAATTGTGGAGCATTTTGATCTTTATGATGACCATTTCTTTTTCATTCCTCTTTCAGCTCTTTCCCCCCGTGGGCATTTTCATTTCCTCTCACCTGCCTTAGCCTGCCTTGGAGAAAACAGCAATGTTCTGTGAAGTTACAGTGGAAGTAGACAGGAGGGTACCAGACCCATTGTGAAAATTGGGCCTGTCAATTAATGCATATATAGATGGGGCGTTTGGGGAGGTTCCTCTGGTGGGGTACACATTGTGCTCCTTCTGGGTTAGTTTGCCCCCCTTTGGTCCCCACCCTGCACTTGTGGCTCCTAGAAGCTGTCAGCAGGTGACAGTGGCCACACCCTGGGAACGGCTTCCACTGACCAGCTAAACCAGGTGAGGGGAGCCAATGGTCTCAAACCCTTGGTGAGTTAGGGACTTCTCCTGAACTGGTTTTTTAGACATCTCCCAGTTTTCTTTCTTTTTGGAACTGTCTGCATTTGGGCCTTCAATGTTTCTCCTTTTAGAAACTCCCATCCACCTTGGACTCTTCTCTCTTTGAGTAATTCTGACCATGGGTTCTCACTCTGAAGCTCCTTAAGCTTTTTGAAATTGGCCTGCTTAATGTCCAGAGTGCATGTCCGCCTATACTCGGCTTTCTTTTGCCTCGGTGTAATGAAACCCAAGAGGACATGCTCACTTCCTCCCAAGTTTCTGAGTACTTCCACTTTGTTGATCAGTTCCTCACTGTTGGTCCAGATAGATGATCCTCTTGTTGCTTCTTCCACTTTCTGGGAAATAAAATTGTCAGTGAGGCAATGGAGGAATTTGTTGGACATTACATTCTTAGCAGAATTTGAGTTCCAAGAGATATCAGGGTAGCTGAAGCCTCCTATATATATAGTTTGAATTTGATTAATGTTTAATTGTTTTTTAATGATTGTTCCTGCTATGCCCCCATGTTTTTAGCTGTTCTTATTTTATCTACAGATAGGTAGCCGTGTTGGTCTGCCATAGTCAAAACAAAAAAAATTCCTTCCAGTAGCACCTTAAAGACCAACTAAGTTAGTTCTTGGTATGAGCTTTCGTGTGCATGCACACTTCTTCAGATACCATTTTATCTGTAAGCTGCCTTTAGTTCCTTTCAGGGGACTTGTGGGATAGGGGCCATTGCAACACACCTAGGCCTCAGTCTCATACCCTCAAACATTCCCCAGCTGAAAATAGGGACATTTATCACCCCCCAATGACCCTCCTCAACCTCCTTTTTTTCTCTCCCCCTTCCACCCGCAGAGCATTTCCTATCAGAAGAAGGGTGGGTGCTGCCACCACTTCACCAATTGGACACAGCACACACGCCCTCCACTGCCCTGAGAAAACCCTCAATCCTGATTTTGTTTTATTTTATTCTTTGGTAGATTTACAAACACCCACACACCCACACCCACCAGTAAATAAATTTTAGAAAGGGACAAGATTAGACGCAGATGTACAAAGTGTTTTTTCTTTCTTTTTAAAATCAAAACTGCTTGCACTCTGATCATCTTTCCTGCACTTTGCCCCTTTTCCTCCTGCCTGGGGCAGCCCTCCCCTCAAAGTCACATGAGGCTGGGCCTGTGCAGCCGCAGCCTCTCCCCCTCCTCCTCCTCCTCCTCCTCCTCCTCCTCCTCTCCCGTTCTCCAGCAGCTGCCATGAGCTGCCCCAGGGAAGAGGCCAGCCGCAGCCTCCCTAGCAGCCACCCCTGCTGCCGCCACTCAGGACAAGCTCAGCAGCAGCGGCAGCACTGGCAGGGGAAAGAGGGACATTCCGGGGTCAAATCGGAAGCCAGGATGCCTTTCGTAATTCTGGAACTATCCCTGGAAAATAGAGACGCTTGGACAGTATGCCATCGAGGTGGAAGGAAGGTGGGCTGCCGCTGTTCCTCACACCAGTCTTGCTGCAGTTTCCAGGAAGGGAATACTGCCAATTGCCCCCATCCCGGAATGCAAGATTGCCTAACAGGCGCTTCTGAGGCAGTTTCTCATCCGGACAGTGACCAGACGGGCTTTCCTTTTGCAAAGTGGTGGCCTCTTGTGCTTTCAAGGCATATCCTTGCTGCTTGGGTGGTGCAGGAAGGAGCCCCGGAATTTTAGTTATGTATGAATTTCTTAATTATGTATGGATTTTAGAATTTAAATTATGCATGGATTTTAGAATTGGTTTTATGCCTGTAAACTGCTTATAATCCATTATGGCTTGTAAGCAGTATATACAAGAAAGAAAGAAAGAAAGAAAGAAAGAAAGAAAGAAAGAAAGAAAGAAAGAAAGAAAGAAGGAAACACTACTACTACTACTACTACTACTACTACTACTACTAAGAGCAGCTGCAACAGGTGTTTCTAGTCCTCAGACCAAGGAGTGATATGTAGGAACATCCTGATGCTGTTAACATGGAAAATGGCCCTCTGCACTTCTAATGAAACTTATTTCAATTTTTTATATTAATTGGTCTCTTTGTTTAGAGCTGTGTCCTATTTTCTTCTCTGCAGCTGTCAGCAACTTTCATTCCTTGGAGGAGGATAAAAGAATGCCTGTGCAAAACACCCAGATCATATACAGTCTACGTAAGGGACTTCATTTCCCCCCAAACTAAGTCAATACATATCTTTTTATGCTTCATTATCAGCTTTGTAAATAAGTGCCAGGTGCTACTGGAAGCAGTAACTCTTGATCTCCCTACATACATTCTGTCCCCTGATTGCCTAGTTCCCATCTTGCAGTCTGGTTCTATACATGGGTTTTCTGTAAACACATAATAAAGCAAACACTCCAATTTATACATACATTGGTTATTCTTTGATTGGCAATGTGGCGTATCATAAGCCTATATGTCGGCATCACCAGGATGACAGCAGTGTCTCAAAGACAATATAAAGACAAAGGATTAAGTGGGAAGCGGTCTCTTGAAAGCCCAGTCAGTTGATAATTAATAGGTCTAGCATCCAGTGTTTAAAAATCTGAACACTGAGCCCTCAAAACCTTTATGCTAATCTGCAATGGGCATGAATTTTGCCACACAAAAGAAAGAATTCCATATATATTTTTCTTGCAGGTGGGAAAGTAACAGGGGGTGGGGTTGCCATTTTTTGTGTGAGAAGAGAGTCAGAAGGAAATGGTTTAGCAACCCTCTATCCCAATCCTAATTAAAGTCTCTGATTCTGATTTTCAGTAATACTGAAACATCAAAAACTGTTGGCAGACCGTTTGTATGTGTCCTGTATATAGTGCTATTTTTCTAGAAAAAGAGGTGCCAGAACTCACCATGAACACCTCCCTTGTTCTCTTATAATGGCAATGGCGCCCACCTGAGAGGGGCCAGAACTGAGCTCTGGCTGCGGGGGGCGGGGGGAGCCCTGCCTGTATGCCATTTGGATACAACACTGTGTTGCTTATTTTTGGGCACCCAATAACTGGGAGAGCTCAGATTCTGGTTTGTGAAAACTCTTACCATAGGCTGGCACCAGCATTTGTAGATGATATTAACAAAAATCAAGACAGATTAGAGTTTCAGCGCACTCTTAGGTCTTTATGAGAAGTGCAGTGGCATCTCATGCTTCAAGGCAATTCCACACTTGACCTTGTAGCTGCAAGTCCCAAATTCTGAGTAACATTTCCTTCTGGGATGACCAGATACCTTGTGTAAATAATGACCGTCTTTCAGCTAGGTCCTCCATGTCAGCTGCAGACTGTGATTCATTTTCCAACTTGTGATCCTTGCTTGGAGTGAAAAGGAGGCATGTAAGTCATGTACAACACCACAAGTAATAAGAAAAGAGCTTAGCTGTATAAAAGGAAGACAGAACACACACAAACCGAAGGAGGGAGGAAAAGGTTATCTACATAAATGGCCTGATTATATAAGACATACTTTGAGCTGTATAGTCCCCCAAAGAGTTCATTTTATAGGTTTATGAACTCTGGGAAAAGGGCCAGGGTAGCCCTAATTATATTTTGTTTAATCAGCTCTTTAAATAACTAATCATTTCCTTAGATCTTTTTGCCGTGTTGATATTGCTCATATCTTTATTACCTTGACATATTCCTCCCCCCGCCACCACAAATTCTTCTGTATTTTTTTGGTAATAGAAATGCTATAAAGATTGCAGGATTTATCAGATACGGGGGCATGCACAAACTCTGACTGGACCTCTCCACACTTTGCTCTTCTTGGTGAGGATATTAAGGGACGTTCACCTCTAGGTCCATCCTTCTGAAATAAACTGCTGCCCAGGTGACAAGACCCCACTCTCAGCCTCACTGATGGGGTTTCATCCGCTCAATTCACCAGAGGCTGTCTTCACATGCAGGGGGAGTCCCTAACTTCCCCAGGGTTTGAGACCCATTGGCTCCCCTCACCTGGTTTAGCCAGCCAGGCGAAGCTGTTCCCGGGATGGTGGATGATGTCACCTGCTGACATCTTCTAGGAGTCACAGGTGAGAGCTGAGTGCAGGGTGGGGCCCAAACTGCCCCAGAAGAAGCATAACATGTCCCTACCCCTCCCCTAACTGCCCACACCCCTATTTAAATATGGATTTGTAAATTAAACAAATAAATTGATTGGAATATGTGAAAGCCAGTGAGAGGTGTGAGTCTGGCCAGTTTGAACTGGTGTTCACAAAGGCTGAATTCCTCAAGCGTCCTTAAAGCATATACTGTACAGAACTCTCTTGAGACACTTTGCTAGTCTATCAAAACTCTTTTGGCCAACCACTTCTACCAATCAGGAAAAAAATCTTTTGTTGGAGAAATCTTCAAATCAATTTTAAATTTTGCTTTTGTTGACACCAAGCGACAATTGTCCCACCCGAATGAATAATAAAAAAACCCTGAACCAAGTAGGGTTCATTCAGTTCCATTTTAATTTATTCTAAAATATATGAACTAAGTCACAAATGTCTATACATGGATAATAGCAGATTGGCATGTAAATGTTGGTATTTATTCTCTTTTTCATATTTATTTTTATAGGCTTTTGATGAAAGTCTCTGTAGTGGGTGGAAGTTTGCTATAATTTTTCTTTCCAGACTATGACAATTTTTAACTTCAATTTTTTTGTTGTATCTACCTTGTTTCTTTTTTCCTACACAATCTAAAATTCAATAAAAATATTTAGAAAAAAATAAAAATAAATGGGACTCCCAATTCGAACTTTCACTAATAGCCATCAGAATGGGTGGTAGCTATCCCACCCCTGCTTTCATCTGCAAAATGTTGGAGAGTATACTTCCCCCAAATTGGCTGTTTATAGATCTGATGAAAGCCCTATGCGTGGAGGTAACAATTTGATTCATATTTTGCCATTTTTATTTTTTTTTAGATTGAGTTGCTTCCATTTATGATTCCTGGCCCTACAAACAGATGATGACATCTCACGTGAATTGGTGAAATGTGCCGTTCTCCTGCAGATGCTCCAGAACGCAGTATTGGTCCAGAATCTGGTTGCAGCTCCATGACACGCTTCCACATACAGCACTTCTAGAATTCACTTTGGGAGATGCTGGCTAAACTACAGGAGATGTGTGCAATATTTCGGTTAATTAAGAAGCAGCTGGTCCGCACAATGGGGAAGAAATTGTGTGCTGCTGAAATTCCTCTCTGGCTGCTTTTCTGCTCAAAACTGCCTTCCCAACTGCTTTCCCAGCTACATGAGGGGTGAGTCGATATGACGACACCTTCATTGCTATTCTCTCATTCATCATAGCTTCTTTTAATAAAAACAGACGAACGTTGGAAGGCTGTTACACACATCTCCTGTGCTGTGTCTAGTTTGGCTCTCAGAAGAGGTAACATACACAATTGTTCTCTCAGAGTACTACTCCCGTATTTTCAAAGCGCCTTGCTGAATGCTCCATTCAGAGCCCTCCAAAAAGGAGTGATTCCCTGGTGAGGTGAACAGCTGAATGATAATAATAAGTGACCTTTAAATTCAAAAGTCTCAGAAAATATCTGTAAACAGCAAGCAACTAAAACGCTGCTCCATTCAGCCCCAAGCTGACACCTCCCAGACTCCTTCACACAGCAAATGTTCTCATGTTTACCTTAGAAATGAGTTCAGATCTCTGCATTATTCCAATTTACCTCTTGGCCATTTGGATAACCCATCTATCAGGGCCTACTATTCTGTCTGTCATGCTGTGCGGACATATGTGAAAAGTGCCAGGCAGAGGAAAGGCAGAATAAATGCAGGCAGACACGGAGACAAGCAGCACAGAACAGGAAAGCGCTTGCATGTGGACACATGGCGGGCAGTTATGTGCTGGAAATGACATGGGTAGGACATCTTAAATGATCAGTTTAAGCTGGCAGTCTGACAAGCTGCATTAGCTGCCCGAAATTTGATTTATCTGCTTCATCTGTACCTCATTAAAAAGAGCCTTTCACAACTTAGCATCTCATTTTACCATTTGAGAAGCTAACTGGGGCATTTCTCTGTGGCTACTTTCCATTTTTAATAACCGAACTACTCGTTTATTAAACTCTAATTGTTAAATGTATCAGAAATCTGCCATATGGCATATCATGTTCCCTGCCTTCATTTCCTTTTTCGTGTTGGGCTGCTGTATAATTCAGCTTTAGGTATGTTAAAGGTACAGACCACCATTGGTGAAGGTTCTGCAGTTGCTTGTTTTGTTCTAGATTTGGCTACCAGGACTATTCTTCGTAACAAAGCATTTTGGGACACTGACTGACTCCAGCTACAAAAGCTGAGGCCTAACAGGAAGACTGTGTGAGACAAGCAAGTTAGGGTGAGTGCAAAACTTTCAAATTTTATTATGACTTCCAAACTGTGACAAAAGGCATCCCAAATGCAACAGGGGGCTATTCACCCCCACAACGGAACAAATCTGTATTTTAAAGGACAGATGGCAACTCTCTTCCTTTCCCCTTTTGAGCCTGCTATTCCCCTCCCCACCACCACCACCATTTTTAATTAATTTGAACCTGGAACATGTTGTGACAGAAAAGAAAGCCAGGTGAGAGCTTGAAAGGTTTGGAATCCACAAATGTTTACATTTTGATGTATTCAGACACAGGGATTATTGTTCTATCTTTCCTTGTAACCAGGCCACTGCTTCTGTCCCAATTTCTCACGCTTATGTTTTGGAAATGGATATACCACCAGGTCGCCCTCAATTTCATTTACACCAGTGGGTGTGACACAATGGCATGTGGCCACGCTTTGTGCGCGCGTTTGCTTCTGCTCCCTTGCGATTCACCCATAAGAACAGCAGGAAAGACCTCTAGGCTGGAACAGCACCCAGATTTCATCACATGGTGTGATTTGCAGCAGAAAATTTACAGCGTAAAACTCCTGTGATTTTCTGGGTTAATGGGGTTGCAAATAGTCCCCCCCCCCCATACACACACCATAAGCAATTAAACGCAGAAATGAGCTCTGAACTTCCATTCCATTCTGCTACATTTCAGAAAGTGGCTTTGACATTGTGTGGAATAGATATATTTTTGGGGGGGAATTAACACGTAAGGAAATGTTTGGGGAAAAGGAATAAGTGCTGTCTAAATGTAGCCAAAAAGAGGCATCCAAGGTACCAGTGTTTCTAAAAAAAACCATTTTCTGCCCATTCCACAACATTACTTTACAACCATGTGGGCAGGATTTTTGGTTGTTAAAAGTAAAACACAATCTGACATGGTAATTTCACAGCCAATTCCACATGCTGCATATTGAGACTCACACGCAGCATTTTAAACAAATCTGATGACAATCTCGTCCCGCTCACTGGCCTGGTGCAATGAACAATTCCCAAATCTCCCTGTGGTCCCTGGCACCACCCTGCAGCCTCCACTGCAGGTAAAAGGCAGAAATTATCTCGCTAAATCTTTTTTCTCTCCCCTTCCCCCCACTTAATTTTCATAAGGAGTGGCAGGTTCCCGGATTACTTATGCATCTGGCTCTGCCTCCAATAAACTAAATGTAATTAAAAACTAGACCGGAGCCCTGTTTTAAACAGCTTGGAGCTCTCCCTGTGGAAAGCTCGGCAAACAGTGAACGAACATGAAGATCCAGCTTTCGGCGGCACCTGCCAGGCACCCTTTGTTAAGATTAACAGCATCACACCAGGTTATTAGACTGAACATAAATACGTTTGAGGCTCTGTGGGTAGTTATGGTATCACGTTTTATTATCTTCCACAGAAATGAAATTACTTATTGTAATTGCTTGTCAGTCACAGGCCAACAAACCTGACAAAGAAAAGCCTGTGAGCTGGGAAGGTGGGCAGAGAGAAAGCGAGGGAGGGAAGAAGGGAGGGAGGAAGAAGGAAGAAAGTTGTGCTCCTCTGACATTGTGTGTAAGTAACAGAAAGTGTGTGTTTTTAATAAGGAGCCTTACACATGCACACACAAACACACACTATTTTCCAGAAGCAATGAAGTAAGGATGGATAAATGATGGGGAAATAGTGCTCTGAAAGCAAAAGATCGAAGGAAGGAATAGGGAAGAGAGAGTAAGTTACACTGGGATGGAGTGACAGGTTTATGGGTGTCGAATGAGCCAAAAGTGGCTCAGCAAAATTCCTTGATAAGATCTAAAATTATTTCCTCCAGACACACTGATGTCTGCTAATGCCAGTCGGCGGGAGATATAAGCTCAGTGTCAAGCATGAATCAGAGGCATGCGAGGGGCGGGTGGGGAGGAATCCTCCATTAGATTGTGTGCCCCTCCCCTTCTTTAAAAGAAAAGTTTGGTATCTACATTGAAATCAGGCTTTGGCAGAAGCCAGCAGGGATGTGCACAATGGGTGTCACAGACAACGCTGCGCTCATCCTCCACCTCCACACTATAAATCACGATGTGCGATGGGAAATGGCCGTTAAAGGAGGGGTGGGCAAGAAAAGGAGCAGTTCAGTGATAATACATCACTTAGAAATCCATTAGGGAGGCTGGAGAAGGTGCTGGCATCTTATCGGAGTGCCTCTGCAGCTCAGACTGAAGCTTTCAGGTGTTCACAGGAGGATACTGCAGTTACCAAGGCGAAAGAAGTCATTCAGATGGTCTGAATGCACCTGTATCCTCGGCCTTGGGGTGGGAGGGAATGATTATAATCAGAACACAGTGCATTATCTATGGGGATGAAGTTGTGATGATAATCTAGCAAGAGACTGGAGTGCTGAATAAATGGACTTTTCTTACATTTTTTAAAAGAAACCGATGCACTCCTGCTCTCACCCCTTTGCAGCAGTCTTTGGCATTTCTAAAGTACTTTTGCAGGTAGGAGGACCAAACAGACAGGAAGTATTTATTATTTAGATCCTCAGTTAGAGTCAAAATACGGAATCTGTCAGAGTTTGACCTAAATTGCAGTGGGGTACAGGAAATACCTGGAATGGTCTGGATTTACTCCTAGAGGTACAGCAATAAAAAACTTCTAGCACGCTTGCAAAGCTAATCAGGGTCTGGTACAGTTTCACATTGGATGGGGGACTGTGTGTTGAGATTGCTGCATTGCAGAGAGGTGGACTAGCTGATCCTTTGATCCAACTCTACACTTCTATGATTCTACATTGAATGTCTTTCAGGGAAGTGACAATCCTCCCTCTCCAGGGCCCCAGCACCATTTATCGGCTCCTGCGAACTACTAGCTCAGCATTTTCTACGATTTGGCCACAATGATCACTACATGATGACAACTGTATCTGTTCAGAAGTAACTCCTATTTAATTCACTGGGTCTTACTCTGAGCACCAGGTATGTGGGATTCAGATTGCAGCCTTTCCCATTTTTGTATCCCTCCCTTACAACTGTGAGCAACCTTCCTGGGACCTGTATGGCAGTGGGAAGTGGTGCCAGTTGCAGTGGTAGGCAGAGCGATGGATGCATTCCTCTTTTTTTTTTTTTTAATAATTCATCTTTATTGATTTAAAATATCATCTTACATGTACATTACAAATAATTACAGCAAAATTAAACACAAAAATATAAAGGAAATAAATATAGTAAATGAGGATAAAAAGCAAAGAAGAGTCAACAATAAGAGATGAACATTGACTATAACATCCTGTCTTTTCTAATAAAGTCTTCTGGAAGAAACTTCTAATCATTCTCGTTGTACTTTTCCTATTGTCTTAATTTTATTGCACAGTTTGTTTTATAACTTTTCCTGTCTATTTTCCTAGTATATTTACTCTGTTTATTTTATAGAAGTATCGTTCAGTTCTGCTAGGATAACGTCATTTTTACAGTATAAACTTATATATTCTTTGAATAGTCTCATTCTCTGAATATTTTTTGATTTGGGGCTCCTCTGACTTTTCCGGTCAGCTTTGCTAATTGAAAGTACTCAAGCATGACTGATTGCCAATCTATTATTGTAGGTGTTGTTTCACATTTTCAACTTCTGGCTATCAGTATTCTTGCAGCCGTAATTGAGTACATAAGCAGCGGTCTTGTATTTTGCTTTATTTCTATTGGCAGTATTACTAGAAGGAAAATCTCTGGCTTTTTTTTGTTAAAGTTTGTTGTGTTATGTATTGAAGTTCTCACCCTGGCCACCAGGAGTATTGTGTATGTAGTTTTCACTCAGGTCCACGTCAGTTATTTTAGGCAGGAAACCCTGGGTTGTTGTTGCTACAATGTTGACAGCCAGCTGCCTATAAAAGCAGGCCAGCTGAGCTGTTTGCTGTTTAGTTTGCTGTTCCAGCTTACAAAATAAAGAGCTGCTTTGGAGAAATCGCTGTGTCATCTGCCATGTCTACCCACTATTTAACACTGGCGACGAAGGTGGGATCGGTGGACATCAGAGCACAGCCAGACGCGGCCACCCTCTGAGATGAGCTGAATCATGGAGCTGAAACACTGAGCAAAATCACGGAGCAGAACCAATTCAGAGCTGACCGTTCTGGCTAGAGCACAGTGTACCATCCATCGCCTCCACGTCGGCATCGGAACCATGGCTTCACTCGTGCCTCTACTGCCGTTTGCCCCAGCCTCTGAATCATGGGACTCCTACCTCGCTCGGTTCGACTGTTACCTCCAAGCAAATGAGCTGACAAGAGGGTCTGTAGAGCAGAAGCGCAGCCTCTCCTCAGCCTTTGTGGCCCCGAAGTGTTCGCGACGGCCCAAGCATTGGTTGCGCCTCTAGCAGTCCTGGCAGCACCTTGGGACACGATTCAAGAGAAGCTCCGCAACCACTACGCCCCAAAGCTGTCCGAGATTGCTGCCCATCATGCGTTCTACCACCAGAACCAGGCAGAGGGGGAGTCAATTAACAACTACACCACCACCCTCCGACAGGCTACAATGCACTGCTAGTTCCGAGACTTAGATGATGCCCTGATGGATCAAATCATCTGTGGGGTCTGGGACATCCGTCTGCAACGGCATCTCCTCGCCACGCCAGACCTCATGCTGCAGAAAGCCACTGAGGAGGCCGTGGCCTCAGAAGCTGTTGAACTCTCCGCCCAGGAAATCCACAAGGCCAGTAGACCGTATTTAAAGGACTATGTTGTTGGACACGTAACACTGTTGGTCTAATGGAAGTATGTGAAATGTAACTGATATGCTTTGTGCCTAATTGAACCATTACGTGTAGTGCTGTATATAAGGAAACCATTACGATTGTAACTAACGCCTTATCTCGGTGGGGAGGGGTGTTATGTATTGAAGTTCTCACCCTGGCCACCAGGAGTATTGTGTATGTAGTTTTCACTCAGGTCCACGTCAGTTATTTTAGGCGGGAAACCCTGGGTTGTTGTTGCTACAATGTTAACAGCCAGCTGCCTATAAAAGCAGGCCGGCTGAGCTGTTTGCTGTTCAGTTTCTATTCCAGCTTACAAAATAAAGAGCTGCTTTGGAGAAATCGCTGTGTCGTCTGCCATGTCTACCGACTATTTAACATGTTGGGTCGTATATCTTCTGACCCACTGAGTCTGCTGCCACTCTCTGCGCACTGCCACTCTCCTCAGTGGCCGGATAATAGCAGAGTTCACACGCAGCATAAAATGGCTTGTCTGTGTCGACGTGGTGTCTTGAATAACTCAGCTCGACACCAGCGCTTCTAATATAAAACTCTTTATTTAGTAGCATTCAAAACAGCAAAGAAAACCTACAGAATCTAGCTGCAAGTTCTCAGCTTTCTGCCTCTTAAGAAAAACTGAAACGACCTTGCTAGGGTTCCCAGACAGACTGCTCTCCAGAGACAGCTCAACCCCCACAGAGCACAGATCAAAGGAAAAAAGCACGGATCATGTGGGCAGTGCACCCAGCTGATAAGAACGCTCCTTGAGTGTTAACTCCTGGCAGTCCAGAACCACACCCTGTCTCGTTTGCGATGACCTGGGTGCAAATATACAAACAGTTCAACCCATGTTTAGCCCCTCACAGAACTCTCCGTGCTTCTGGAAATCTAAGGGCTTGGTAAAACCATCAGCAAGGTTTTCTTCACTAGGACAATACCTCAGTTTGATCACGTTTGTCCTAACGCGCTCTCACACGTTTTTGAACCATATGTCCAAATGCTTGGTCCAGGCGTTAAATTGGCCTGATTCTGCCAATTTCAGGCAAGCTTGATTGTCCTCCCACACTGTTATGGGTAGGCAACAATCTCCACATATCTCCTGGACCAGACATGTGTAGAATTCCAGCTCTCTACACACTCCTGAAAGAGCGCTGAATTCTGCCTCAGTTGATGACAGAGCAACGAGTCTTTGTTTCTTAGACCTCCAGCCAATTACAGAATCTCTGTACATTACAACCATTCCAGAGATAGACTTCCTGTCTGAGTTGTTGGCCCAATCTGCGTCAGCCCAGCACTGAAGCTGTGCATCTCCCTGAGCTGACAGTGTGAGGCTATACTCCTTGGTCTCTTGCAGATACCTAAGGATCCTTTTTACACCATTCCAGGCCACCACACTGGGTTTTGCAGCCTCTCTGCTCAGGAGATTAACAGCAAAGGCTATATTGGGTCTGCTCCATTGTGATAGATATAGCAGACTCCCCAGAGCAGATTGAAACACCTCCCGGTTTTTGAACTCTGGCTTTACCTCAGACTAGCCGTCTTTCAGAAAACATGTTTCCATTGGTGTTCTGACACTTTTGCAGTCTGCCATCTTGAACCTTTGCAGTAATTGCTCTATCTTTGCTCTCTGATTTAGCAAAAACCTGCCATCTCGGTCTCTGTGAATCTGCACCCCAAGATATAAGCTCACAGGACCCAACTCCTTGAGTTTGAAGTGCTGCTTCAGCCTCCTTGCAAACTCCTGCACCTGTTTACCTGTACTGGCAACAAAGACAATGTCGTCAACAAAGATAAGAGCCAGGTCCTGCTGCTAGCCTGCCCCCTTCAGGTACAGGCAGCTATCTGTCAGACTCTTCTGGAAACCTAGCTTCCCCAGAGCTTCGTTGAGACACAAATTCCAATTTCTGGCTGACTGTCTCAAGCCATAAATTGAACGGTGCAGTCTCCATACCAGACCTGGTTTGTTGCCCTCAAACCCTGGTGGAGGTAACATGTATATCTTCTCCTGCAGTGGTGAGTTTAAATAGGTAACATTGATGTCAAAATGAGCGACCTCAGAACCTCTTTGCGCTGCTATTGCCAAAAGCAATTGTATGGTCTCATTTCTGGCTGTGGGCACGTACACCTGGGAATGGTGTAGCCCCGGTTGCTGGCTGAAACCTCTTGCCACCAATCTGGCTTTATATTGTGGCTCTCCACCTGCAGTGGGTTTCAACCTGTAGACCCAGCGACAACTCACTGCCTGCTGGTCAGCTGGCAGAGTTGTGAGCGTGAAGACTCCTAGAGACTTCATGGCACTAAGCTCCTTTTCCATGACTGCCTTACTGTGAGTAATTTTATGGCACCACTCTCCTGGAAGTAGTAGTATTCTTGTGAGGAAGACTAAAGGATTTAAGGAGCTCCCCAGCACAGTGCCCACGACAGTTCTCCTGCAAAATTGATTTATGGGTCATGGAAAACGTCCAAGAGACTCTGACGAGGCATTATCCTCCCCGAGGCCTAAGCAATCAAGAAAGGGTTCACCTAAAGGAGGGAGAGGCCCCGAGGAATGTACCTACTCAATAGCAACTCAAAATCGTTTCGATCCTCTAACTGCACTTCAAACAACATCAGAAGATGAGGCCCCTGAGATGTTACAAATTGGAAACGCTAATGGTAACACAAATGGGGATGGTCCCTATCCGAAGGAGGAGTTGGTAGCTGAATCGGACTGCACAGGATGCGAGCAACTCCATCTAATAATTAGAACTCTAAACTGTATATTTAAGAGAATTGATGGCCTATCCTCTCAGCTGCATAGCCTTCAGCAAAAACTGGATGACCTGCCGGCACAGACAGCCCAAGATGGGGCAGTAGATGTTCCATTGCGCCGGCAGAAAGCTCCACCAAACACTGATCGTATGAAGAACTGCAAATGCAATCTCAACCCCGCACTGAATCGCCAATCCCTGATTCTACATCCAAGGAAGATTTCCCTAACCTTCCGGGAAAGGGACCTAAGTTGGACAACGCTACATGGGACTAAAGAGCACCTCAGATGGCTTCTAAAACTCGAGGCATCACAAATAGATCTTTGTGCTGTGCTTCCCTTAGTCCGCCAGAACAGATATCAGAGAATGATGCTGGCTTTCCACTCTGCAAAAATCCCCTCTCTTATTATTAAGCAAAAAGTTTTTTTGAATAATCTTGGTATTTTTCCAACGAGAGTTTTCATGGATTCCAAAATTAAACCCCTCCTATCGGAGGGATTAACCAAGGAGACGGTACAACCCTCCCGCCCTGAACCACAAAAGAGGGCTGAGCTGTACACCCCATGTCTGGGCCAGTCTCATAGTACCCCCACTCCTACAACTAAACACTACGAGTGTGCCAGTAACTCTTTGACACCCCAGGAGGAAAGAGAGCTTATCGCCTCCTTTGGAGAGTTACCAGCGATGGAACAACAAGAAATTATAAATAGGCTGGATTTACTTAAACTTCAGCTCCTAAGGATCGCCTGCAACGGAGTTCCTACGAATGATACCCACTCTAATTTAGCAGTGCCATGCCCAATGGAGGTGGAAACAACAATTCCCCAATACCCAGCATATAAGGTGCCTTCTGCAGTGGATGGGAAGGTCCCACTGCTGGAGGCAGACTCTTCTCCTCCCCTTCACGCTGGTAACTCATCCCTGCTTTTAATAGACTTATCTGTTCCCTCCGTGAATAACCGATCCAAGAATGGAACTCAGGATAACACCCCCCTGGATAAATCGTTGTCCCTTCACCCCTCCATGCCGGACTTGGAATCAACATACATCGAAGACCATCCACGTCCTGAGACGGCAGTGGCCACCTCAGGCCAGGCTTCTCCACCAAAAATCCAACAATCATGTGAGGAAGACACCACAGTGCCGAGAGTCACCACAGAGTGGACTGAAGACCCAGCAGGACATATAAACCAAATGATCACAAGTGGATCGGTTAGATCCCCAAAGAGGACGGATCCAGCGGACTTGGCAGGAGCCTCTTCAGGGCCTAGTTGGGCCCGACAGCTAAAAACGTCAAATATTATCTCTATTCACAATAGCTCAAGAGGCACACCTGCGCCAAAAGGAGAGAAGTCATCTACCATTAGTCAAAGGAAAATTACTGACTTCTTTAAATTTGACAACCCACCAAGATCAGCGTTCCCCCCTTCTCCATTGTGACTACCCAAACCTCAGTCAAATCTTCCCCCGTTCTCCCTTCTAAGCTGGAATATAGCAGGTTGGAAGGGGAAAAAATCTGACCCGGACTTTGTAAAACTAATAAACTCACACCAAGTAATTCTCTTGCAGGAAACATGGGAAGAGGGGAGAGTAGATATTAATGGTTTTGATGTTACATCATTACCGGCATGCCCGTCTACTAAAGGAGGCCGGCCTAGTGGAGGATTAGTTATAGCAATTTCCTTGAAAATACAGGCAAAACTCACGCTTGTAAATGCTTCCACCTTTGCAATTACAGCCCTGGTTACGGGGAAAAACTTTGAACTTGTTATGACAAATGTTTATCTTCCTCCTGGAGGCAACATTGCAGACTTATACAATAAATGGGGAATCTTGGAGGAACATCTTACTCTTTGTCACTCCAAATACCCCAATATACCCAATGTTATAGCAGGGGATTTCAATGCTCGCATTGCAACCAACTGGGAGTCTTTAATCAAAGCCAAATGGTGGATAAGCCCAGAATTCATTAATGACCTCTCCCTCCATAATCAAAGACTTTCCAAAGACAAAAGGGTAAATGAAGCAGGAACCCTTCTTTACCAATTGGTACTACGTCTAAACCTAGTGATTCTAAACGGGAACTGCCCGCCTGACGTACCGGGTGAGTTTACACACATAAGCTCCTCTGCAAACAGTGTCCTGGATTATATGTTAGTATCTCATGACATATTCCCCAAATTTTCCCATTTTAAAGTTGAAAATATTCAATTGAGCGACCACCTACCGTTGGTCGCCATAATGACTATAGACTGGACCCCAGATGGAGACAGACACCCAACACATCTGATTACGAACTCAGTATTGCAAATCAAAAGTGTCAAATGGTCCGAACTACAGGCCCAAAAATACTCAGCATATTTTCAACAAGGACTAAAACAAGCATATTCAGGCTTAATCGAGGATTATGATGATTATGACCAAACTCTAAGACTATTCTCGAATTTGTTGGAAGATCTAATGTCTTTTTTCTCTGTCCCGACGCATAAAATAAACCGAACACAAAGGAAGATAGGTGCATTGTGGTTTAACAGTGCTTGTAAACAGGCTAGACAACTTCTTGATAACATCTACAAAGAGTATAAAGCCTCCGGGGCAACGGTCTTGCCAAAAGAATATTTCCAAGCAAAATCGGCCTACAAGCAAATTCAAAAGGAAGCCAGACAGGAATGGCAAGCGAATCAATGGCGGGCAATCATAGAAGCCTCATCATCACGGAGCTCCAGACAATTTTGGCTCCTGGTAAATAAAAGAACTAAAAGATACCCTTTGACTATTATTCCTGCCACGGTTTGGGAATCTTACTTAAAAAATTACTTTGCCACAACTGACTGTATTGCTAACACAAGAGATGAATTCCAAGATCAGCTTCCCCTCTGGCCCCCCACCGATCCGGAAGACATCCATGATTTGATCGTTAAACTCAAAACAGGGAAAGCACCTGGGCCAGACCTGATCCCGGCAGAAGCTATAAAATACCACGCGGACTGGTGGGCCAAAGTCCTGGTGACCATCTTCGATGCCGTTAACAACTCTGGAATGATCCCGGAAGTATGGAAGGGCGCTGTTATAGTTCCAATCCACAAAAAGGGCTCACCAGATGACCCGGGGAATTACAGAAATATCAGTCTGCTCTCAATAGTGGGGAAACTGTATGCCCGCTTCTTGCTGAGCAGACTTATCCAGTGGTCCGAAGAGAAAAAATTAATTGGGCCCGAACAAGCTGGATTCCGCCCAAAACAGTCAACAATTAATCATATTCTAATTTTACAGCATCTTGCCTGGAAATATTCCACCCCAAAGGGTGGCCAACTCTGTGTGGCATTCATTGACCTAAGGGCAGCATTCGATAGTATCCCCAGGAGCATCCTCTGGGAAAATCTCACCCGCTGGGGCATCGACAGAAGGCTTCTCTGGCTAATAATCAAACTCCATGAGAACTCAGCGGCTAGAGTGAGATTCACCCCGGAGGGTGATCTCACCAATTCAATTCCCATTAACAGAGGTGTCCGACAGGGTTGTATATTGGCTCCATTCCTGTTCAATTTGTTCATAAGCGACATGAGGACTCCCCTAATAGAGGCTCAAGAAAGGATTCATGCACCCCGCCTAGCACTTTATCGCTGCCCTTTGTTACTATATGCGGATGACGCAGTCATCCTTTCCTTTTCTAGAGTAGGTCTCAGGAGGGCCTTGAAAATTTTTGGATCATATTGTAACGCAAATTCCCTTACAATTAATTATGGGAAATCTAAGATACTAGTTTTCTCAAAGAGCCGGAAACTCCATAATTGGAAAATTGATGGGAGAGCCATCGAACAAGTCTATAAATTCCAATATCTGGGAGTTTGGTTACAACATAACCTTAGATGGAAGGCCCATGTAGCCTATGTTACAAATAGAGCCAAAGCTATCTCCTTGGCGATCTTGCGATTCTTCTTCACCGATGGGGCCCTTCATATCCCATCGGCGTTGAAAGTCTTCAAGGCCAAGGTGATTCCGACAATTGCTTATGCCATCTCAATTTGGGGGACTTTTGTCAATCTATCTCACCTAGAGGTTATTCAAAATCAGTTTTTAAGAGGGATATTGAAACTGCCCAACTGTGTAAGTAATACAGCGCTACGCATGGAACTTAACACTGTATCCCTGGAAAACGCTCTGTGGAAGCACATACTTTGTCACTGGTTATCTCTATGGCACAATCTCCCAAACTTGTACTTGATACAATGTATGTGGAGAGATGATTTCCAGAGCCCATGGGTAAAAAATTTACAGCTGAAAATTACAGCAATGGGAATCTCCCCATCCAAATTACTAGAGCAGGACATAGTTCCAGCTAAAAGAACAGTAACCTGTAAACTAGAGGAGATGGACTTGCAGCAGAAAATGGTCTTGGGCAACGGTACCTGCTCACCTCTAAACCTTGGTTTATTACCCCTCTTAAGGCTCCCAAACTATTTGAATTCCTTAACTTCTTCGGCTCATAGATATGCCTTTGTAAAGGCAAGATTCAACACCTTCCCATCAAACGTGCTGAGAAATAGATTCTCCAATGGACAGATATCGCTCTTATGTGATTGTAATTGTGGGGCACCGGAATCGTTGCATCACATAATTCTTGATTGTGCTTTTCACTTATCGGCCAGGAGCAAGTTTCTTGCTCAATATCTTAAGGGAATTGCCGATGATACGACTGAAGCCAAACTGAGATATCTATTAAATGATGATGACCCCCTAAGATCACTCATGGTTGCCAGATTCTTGATCAGCGTCCTATCCCTAAAGAAGAGAAACGGACTCTTGTGTGGCTCGGATAATCCCTTTAAACCATGATCTATGTTTTAGGATGTAATTAGGTATTATCACCATTGATGTCTTCTATTAATTTATGAGCAGAGGGCGATGTTTATGTTACAAATTTATTGTAATGTATGATGTTGGTCTTTTGTTTTTGTTTTGCTTTGGTTCTTGTCTGTTTTTTGTAAGTTTTGGAGGTTTTAAATTTGGAGGTTCAAGTACATTATGGTGGTATGGGAAACTGTCATGTGATGGGCCAATGGCCGTAATAAAGATCAATCCAATCCAATCCAATCCAATCCTTTTCCATGGCTTTCTGCCACTTGCTGGATTCTGCCTGAGGTAACTTCTGAACCTCAGCAAAGCTTTCTGGTTCACACTGAGCAAAACCAGCCCACACATTCATGACTGTGAAACGGTCAGGTGGTTTACCCTTCGTGCTCCTGTTAGACTGTCTTGGCCCCATGCTGGACTCCCCCTCTGACCCAGACATGCTGGACTCTGCCTGTGAGTCCCTGGCGTCTGGTGAACCACCAAGCGACTTGCTGCGCCTGCGTTGCTCTCCTGGACTGTGCTTGTCTGTAGGACACAAGGGAGACCTTCTGCACCTGCGCGAGCTAGGGCAAACCTGCGAAGATGAGGGTACACTCCTGGGTTCTGACTTCACCTCTCTCTTTGGAATTGCCCCCTCTGGCACTGCGCCCTGGTGGTGGTCGGCAGCTCGGCCTGGACCGCCAGCAGATGCATTGCGATCAGCTCCACCAGAAGGTGCAATTGGTTGATCCTCTGAACCAAGACCTCTAAACAAAACTGTGAGCACTTCGGGGTTTCCGTGAATCCTGTCCCAACCAGCCTGCTTACAAAATTAAGCGTCTCCACTTGGATACGTAAACCTCCAGGCTTTTGACCCTGGTTCGTATCCACAGAAAATCATTTTGCGTGATCTAGGGCCACCTTTCCTGTGCTGTTGTTTGGGAATCAATACCCAAGCCTCCGCCCCAAAGGTACGAAAGTAGTGCACCTTGGGTTTCCTTCCATGGAGCATGAAATAGGGCGTGTTCCCAACCACAGAATTACGGTATATGTCCTGTTCAGCGTGAACGATGCTGCCTTCACAGCCTCGGCCCAATAGCATTTGGGCAGCCCTGAATTGAACAGAAGCGCCTCCATGGCTTCTTGCAGGGTTTGATTCCTGCACTCCGCAACTCCATTTTGTTGCGGGGAATAAGGCACTGTCTTCCTGTGCTTAATACCCTTCGCATGGAAGAAGTTTTGCAGACTAGAGGCCATAAACTCCGACCCTCTGTCTGTCTGAAACGCTTTGACGCGGGTGTCAAACTCCAGTTCTACTGCCACTACCCACTCTTTGATCTCCTTGGCTGCTTGCCCTTCATCTCAGAGTGTGATAATCCATCCCACCCTCGAGAAATCATCCGTGAGACACAGAATGTATCTGGAATTACCCAAGCTAGCCAGGGCATCGGACCACAAAGATCTGCATGCACAAGCTCAAAGGCTTTCTTGGTCACTCTTTGAGACCTCGGGTAATTGGTGGTCTACACTTTGGCTTTTTTTACAAGCTCTACAGTCGAGAAACTTAGGGCACTCCTTCATTTTACAGCCCTCAGCGCACTCTACCTGTTTACATACGTATCTCCAGTTCGCGTGTGAAAATCTTCCATGCCATAAGTGCATACACTGGTCATGAGTGGGGACATTGGCACACTTTTACTGTGCTTCCTCAGAAGTGTCATCACCTGTTTCTAGTATGTACAGCCCATCGTGGCCTTGTACCTGTACTAACTGCTCCCCAACTTTGGAAATGGTGCATACCTGGTTCCCAAACTGCACTTGTCAAGCATTGTCAAGAGCATAAACAGAAAGTAACCCACATTTCATACCATCAAGTACATACACATCAATATCAGCTTTCAAACAGGGCATAAAAACAACACCAGCTTTTGATATACCTTATTTTTCGCTATATAGGATGCACCCGACCATAGATCACACCTTGTTTTAGAGGGGGAGAACAAGAAAAAAAAAATCTCCCCCTCTCTGCACAGCGCCACTTCAGTGAAGCGGCAGTAGAAATGGAGCTTAGCTCCCACTGCGCTCTGGAGGCTTCAGGCGGCTATCTTTGAAACCTGAAGAGCGAGGGGGGTGGGTGCGCACCGATCCCTCTCGCTCTCCAGGCTTCTGCAGAAGGCAACCTGAAGCCTCCGGAGTACAGATCAAAGGAAAAAGCGCGGATCATGTGGGCAGTGCACCCAGTTGATAAGAACGCTTCTGGGGTGTTAACTCCTGACAGTCCAGAACCACAACATTTTTTAAAAAGTAAGTTTACATAATTTCTTAAATTCATCATATATTTTATTCCAAAACTCGCTTATGCAAGTCCACCACATATGGCAGTAAGATCCTATTTCCTTTTTACAACGCCAGCGTTATTGGTGAACTTCCCTTGTACATTTTGGCGAGTTTTGCCGGGGTGTGATGCCATTGATAAAGCATCTTCATGGTATTTTCCCTCAAATTATAACATGATTATAAATTATAGCATTTCCCACTGTTCCATATTAATATTGTATCCAAAGTCCTGTGCCCATTTTATCATAGATGTTTTAACCTGCTCCTCTTTCACTTCTCACTCCAACAGTTGTTCGTACATTTTTTAAATATATTTTCCTTTATTATATATTAACTCTTTTTCAAAGGCGGAAGTTTCCTTGGCAAGACCTTTTCTTTTATCTGTGCTCAATTTTTGGTTTAGATGGAAATACTGTAGCCAACCTGACAGATGGTGTTTAATATCCTCATATTTTTTTAGGATTGGCATTTCTTTGTCTGGTTCTAATAACATCCTGTAAGTGTGCCAGTCTTCCTTCATGCTTTTCCTTTTGACTGCTATCACTTCTGTTGGGCACGTCCACAAAGGTATCTTAGGTTCCCAAATTCCTCTGTATTTACTCCAGATTTTATAGAGTGATCTTCTTACTACATGGCCCAAGAAACCTTTGTGTACTTTCGCCTTTTCATATACCAGATAGGCATGCCACCCAAACCGGTTGTCATGCCCCTCAAGATCTAATACATCTGTATCTTTTAGTGTAATCCATTTCTTTAACCATACTAGTCCAGCTGCGGCATGGTATAGTTCCAAATCCTGTAGTCCAAATCCACCTTTTGTCTATTAATATCTGGTGTTTGATTCTCGGCTTATTGCCATTCCAGACAAATCTGGCTAGCTCCTTTTTCCACTCCTGCAAGCATTTCATTCCTCCCAAGATTGGAAGAGTTTGAAACAAAAAAATCATCTTGGGGAGGATGTTCATTTTTATTGCCGAGATTCTTTCCAAAAGAGAGAGGTGTCATTTAGTCCATTTCCCCATATCTTTCTTTATTTCCTTCCATGTATAAATATAGTTATCTTCATAATGATTTATGTTTTTGTTTGAGATCCACAATCCAAGATATTTTACTTTCCAAGCCTGTTTTTTCCTATAATTCAGTTTTCTCTTCTTGTGTTAAGTTTTTGGTCAATAACTTCGGTTTTTTGTAATTTATCTTCAGGCCCATTAGCTTTCCATATTTTGTGATTATGTCGATGGCTGCTGGGATACTTTGATTTGGTTCCTGTGTTGTTGTTATTATGTCATCAGCAAATGCTCTAATTTTATATGATTTGTCTCCAATTGTAATTCCTTTTATACCCTCTTCTTTCCTAATATTATGCAGCAGCGGTTCCAAAGCTAGTATGAATAGCAGGGGTGACAGAGGGCACTCCTGTCTAGTTCCTTTACTTCTAGTGATATTATCTGTTAAATTTCCATTTATTATCAACCTTGCCTTTTGATATTTGTATATTGATTCTATTCCGTTTCTAAATTTTGTTCCTAGACCCATAACCTTGAGTTGTTTATTCATATAATACCATGAAACATTATTGAATGCTTTTTCTGCATCAAGTAATAAGAGAGCAGCTTTTTTGTCATTTTTAACTTCTAAGTATTCAATAATATCTACAATATTTCTAGTGTTAGCCGAGATTTGTCTTTCAGGGACAAATCCTGACTGATTTGGGTGTATTATTTCCTTAATGGCCTCTTTGAGCCTTTGTGCCAATATATTGGCAAAAAGTTTGTAATCACAGTTTAACAACGATATTGGCCTGTAATTGGATAGTAGCTCCAGATCTCCTCCTGGTTTTGGTATTAAAGTTACGTATGCTTTCCATGTATCTGGGATTTTTCCTTTATTTAGAATATTATTCCTTATTTCAGCCAGTGGAGCTATTAGAATTTCCTCCATTTTTTTTTAAATAGAATTCTGCTGGGAGTCCATCAAGACCGGGTGTTTTCCCTGATTTTAGTTTTTTAATTGCATTTTTAATTTCTGATGTTGTTATTGAAGAGTCTAGGATTTGTAATTTTTCTTTGTTTATTTCTGGGATTCTTTGTTGATGTAGGAAGTTATCCACTTCTATTTCTGCATGTATATCTTTCTTATATAGGTCTTTATAATATTTCTTGAATTTTTGCATTATTACTTTTGGATCATCTATGACTTTCTCTCCTATTTTTATTCTATTTATTTGTCTTTGATTTTGCCTCTTTCTCAATTGCCACGCCAAATATTTTTTGGGTTTGCAAATTCAAAATTATTTTGCTTCCACATTTTCACATTCCACTCTACTTCCTGTTCTATTTTGGACATGTATTCTGCCTGTAATAACCTAATTTCTTTTTTAATTGTTTCATTATTTGATTGTTTAATTTGTTCTTTTTCCCTTATTTCTTCCATTAGTTTTATTTTTTCCTTTTCACTTTCCCCTTTTTATTCTTATACCTTGTTTTATAAAATATCCCCTAATCACTTCTTTACCCGCATTCCAGGCATGCAAATCCCTGGGTATTTATACATACCCACCCCTCATTTTCCTCCATCCAGGTAGGCAAGAGACATTATCAGAGTTGATGGACACACTCCAGACAGGAAAAAAGCATTCAAGTGGTAAGGGGGAGTGAGGAGTCTTGGGAAAAAGGAGTGTGGCTGATTTTCTCTTCCATGAAACATCCCTCCTTCTATCCCTCTTGGCTCCTTTCTCTATGGCTCATGTAGTGGCAATATTCCTGCAAGTGAAATTACTCGCTTGCTTAGAAAAATTGTTAGGACTAGATCTTACAAGAAACGTAATTGGTAGCAGGACCCAGAGGAGGAATGAAATCAGCCTCAGTGGAGTTCCCTTGGTTTATTCAATCCTCGTCCTCAAAGCTGCACACACTTTGAGAGCCAGTTTCACTGAAAGTAAATCAAAGCTGGTGCCTCTTTGAATTGCTGCGGAGAAAGGTAAAGGTGAGCCGAGTTTACATGCTCATTTTGTCTGCCTCCAAAGCTTTGGAATCACTGTGATTCTTTGCTGACAAAAGCCCTTTCCCAAAGCAGAGCTGGGTTTCCAGACATTCCACGAATGCACTTAGAGGGGTGGAGTGGGGGACTTTGACATCTAGCACTAGAAGTCCGGCATTTAGTTTTGCATGCTGACAGGCCTTTGAAGCTGTTTAAATTGATTAGCCAGTCACTTTACTATTTGTATTGTGTACGTTCAAAGTGGCATTTTATACACTGCCCTGATATTTTATGATTTGGCGATAGAGAAATGCTTTTCTAAATATAAATAAATACAATCTGATGCACGTCTGCACTGTGCATTCCCTCGCGTGCTCGCAGGTGTCAGAATACGTCTGGGGTGGAGCTGCGACCACGCCCTAGGTGCATTCTTTGAATGTGTGGGACCCCTGCCACATTTGTGCCTTGGTCACAGAAGATAAAAGTCCTATCAGGGATTAGCTTAATTTCTTCAATGGGAGAAAACTTGTGCTCTGTAGCTCTTAATTGCATTATGTGGTGCTCACATGCAATAATGGAAAAGGATTTAGACCTTAGAAAGAGATCTTGTTAATCAAGTCATTCTCATAATTAACATGCATACCTTACATGTACCCCCCCACATCCGCAGTCATTGCTTTCATAGTTGCTCCCCTTCTGAACCCATTCTTACTGCTATATTTCACCTTTCCTCCAAGGACCTTAAAGTTGGCATGCATACTTCTCCCCTTGCGTGCCAAGGCCCTGTGACACCCAGTGACCCCTATATGACAAAATAAACATACACAACAACAGAATATACATTTGGGGTTCAAATAGGCCACAGCTTTATTGGACACTGTCATGACTCACAGGCTAGTGCTCCCCTCAGTCTCGAGACGTTGCTCAGAGTGCCCACCCCTTGCATACTTCCCAGCTTCCAAATGCCGCCTTGCTGGCTATGGTGGCCGGCAACAGAATATTTCTGTCTCTGTTTTGCCTTCCGCTCTAAGAGAGGAAGGGATCACCTGGTCCTTGGAGAAGGAGAAGGTTCTACCCGGCTTTCTAGTGACTTAGTGTTCACTGTGTGCTATACTGTTTCTCCGATTTCTGAGTCCTGCCTTTGTTCAGGAATAGAGCATCTGCTAGCTTGCTCCGGTTCCCCATCTGCCATTTTTTCCCATTATTTCTTTGCTTTTTCTTCTGGGGTGTGTCCTGTTTGCCACCACCATGAATCTAGGTCCATATTACCGTCACCTTCCTCCTGCCTGCCCACCTCTTACATCAAATAGGGGTACCCCCAAGGGGTTCTTGCTGGAGTTCTATGGCCCTAGCCCCGTCTGGATTTCAGACAGAAGCAACTCCTCACAGATCCCTTTGATGGGATACCCTTAACCAAGGAGGGACAGACGAGGCTGCAACCTCCCCTCCAGCCAAACAAGGCTTAAAGGTAAAGGGACCCCTGACCATTAGGTCCAGTTGTGACAGACTCTGGGGTTGTGGCACTCATCTCGCTTTATTGGCCGAGGGAGCCAGCGTACAGCTTCCAGGTCATGAGGCCAGCATGACTAAGCCGCTTCTGGCGAACCAGAGCAGCACATGGAAATGCCATTTACCTTCCCGCCGGAGCGGTACCTATTTATCTACTTGCACTTTGACGTGCTTTCGAACTGCTAGGTTGGCAGGAGCTGGGACTGAACAACAGGAGCTCACCCCGTTACGGGGATTCAAACTGCTGACCTTCTGATCAGCAAGCCCTGATCCGGGTCCCAAACAAGGGTTACCCAATGCCTAACCTCACAATGATTGCTATGAGGTAGGCAAAAACCAAATGACCAGTGCCAATTTGCCAAGTGAAAAAATTCCTGCCCAGCACCAAATATAGTAGATAACAACGTCCATAGCAGGGTCTTAGCCTGAAAGAAAAGCATGTGGAAAAGAGGAGGGAGGGTGGGAGATCCAACAGAAAACTGAAGAGGATTGCTGGGTTCATCTCAATTTATTCCCCAGGAAGCGGCCCCATGCAAGGCCCATTGGCTGGTGGGGCCTGCCCCCTGGGCAATCCCCAGAGCCAGGCCTGCCTCCAAAGGTCAATCTGCAGGCACTCCAGCAGTTCCCACCAACCAGCTGCTGGATTGCTGACTAGGCTCATGGCCAAGCTGCAGACTTCCCCATTTCATTTGCAAAATAAGTAGGCATGTTTTGCAGAGCGAAAAAGTTGCCATGTTTTGGAGAGCAAAAAAGAGGACACATTTGCTGGCTTCTACTTTTAACTATAGATCACTACCCATGGAAAAAGAGGATGTGTCCTGGAAAAAGGGGACATATGGCAACCCTAGAAGGAGCCTTAGGCTTGGTTCTTGAGAATAACAGAGAAACTGGCACTAATGAAAACCATCTAAGCTGTGCTTAAACTCTGGGGTAAGCAGGAGACATGGAAAACATACCATGATGTTTCATCACCACATATTTTCCCTAACATGATATTTTATAAGGAGCAGATTCAACTGCCCCTGGCCATGCCAGCAAAAACTTAGAATATTTTAACTTAAAAAAACAACAACACTTAATGGATATGTGTGGGTTCTCCCTCCAACAATAAGTAAAGGTAAAGGTACCCCTGCCCATCAGGGCCAGTCGTGACCGACTCTAGGGTTGCGCGCTCATCTCGCTCAAGAGGCCGGGAGCCGGCGCTGTCCGAAGACACTTCCGGGTCACGTGGCCAGCGTGACGAAGCTGCATCTGATGAGCCAGCACCAGCGCCGCACATGGAAACGCCGTTTACCTTCCCACTAGAAAGCGGTCCCTATTTATCTACTTGCACTTAGGGGTGCTTTTGAACTGCTAGGTAGGCAGGAGCTGGGACAGAATGACGGGAGCTCACCCCGCCGTGGGGATTCGAACCGCCGACCTGCCGAATACTTGGCTAGTTTAGATGTATTCAAGTCTCCAGGGCCAGATGAACTGCATCCAAGAGTATTAAAAGAACTGGCAGATGTGATCTCAGAACCACTGGCAGTCATCTTTGAGAATTCCTGGAGAACAGGCGAAGTCCCGGCAGACTGGAGGGGGGGCAAATGTTGTCCCTATTTTCAAGAAGGGGAAAGAGAGGACCCAAATAATTACCGCCCAGTCAGTCTGACATCAATACCAGGGAAGATTCTGGAGCAGATCATTAAGCAAACAGTCTGTGAGCACCTAGAAAGGAATGCTGTGATCACCAATAGTCAGCATGGATTTCTGAAAAATAAGTCATGTCAGACTAACCTGATCTCGTTTTTTGACAGAATTACAAGCCTGGTAGATGAAGGGAACGCAGTGGATGTAGCCTACCTTGATTTTAGCAAGGCATTTGACAAGGTGCCCCATGATATTCTTGTAAAGAAGCTGGTAAAATGCGGTCTTGACTATGCTACCACTCAGTGGATTTGTAGCTGGCTGACTGACCGAACCCAAATGGTGCTCATCAATGGTTCCTCTTCATCCTGGAGAAGAGTGACTAGTGGGGTGCCACAGGGTTCTGTCTTGGGCCTGGTCTTATTCAACATCTTTATCAACGACTTGGATGATGGACTCAAGGGCATTCTGATCAAATTTGCAGATGACACCAAACTGGGAGGGGTGGCTAACACCCCAGAGGACAGGATCACACTTCAAAACGACCTTGACAGATTAGAGAACTGGGCCAAAACAAACAAGATGAATTTTAACAGGGAGAAATGTAAAGTATTGCACTTGGGCAAAAAAAATGAGAGGCACAAATACAAGATGGGTGACACCTGGCTTGAGAGCAGTACAGTGGTGCCCCGCAAGATGAACGCCTCGCAAGACGAAAAAGGGTTTTCCATTTTGGAGGCGCTTCGCAAAACGAATTTCCCTATGGGCTTGCTTCGCAAGAAGAAAGCCCATAGGGAAATCTCTGGGGACCTCTTTTAAATGCTAGCGGTGGGGAGCAAAGCCTCCCCCCCCCCTCCGGCCTTCAGAAGAGGTCCAGGAAAGCCGGTGGGGGCGAAAGGCTTTGCTCCTCACCACCAGCATTTTAAAAGCAGTTCGGGATAGCAGGGAAGCGCTTCCCGCTATCCCGGACGGCTTTTGAAGGCAGACGGGGGGGGGAGCAAAGACTTTTGCCCCCCGCCCGCCTTCAAAAGCCGTCCGGAGGCTTTTAAATCGCCCCGGGACAGTCCCGGGGCGATTTAAAAGCCCCCGGGAAGGCAGGCAGGGGGGACAAAGACTTTTGCCCCCCGCCGGCCTTCAGAAGAGGTCCAGGACCTCTTCCGAAGGCGGACGGGGGGCAAAAGTCTTTGTCCCCCCTGCCTGCCTTCCCGGGAGAGCGGAGAAACGCAGCGCTGGGACTGTCCCGGGGCGATTTAAAAGCCCCCGGACGGCTTTTGAAGGCAGGCGGGGGGGAGCAAAGACTTTTGACCCCCGCCAGCCTTCAGAAGAGGTCCAGGACCTCTTCCGAAGGCGGGCGGGGGGCAAAAGTCTTTGTCCCCCCTGCCTGCCTTCCCGGGGGCTTTTAAATCGCCCCGGGACTGTCCCGGGGTGATTTAAAAGCCTCCGGACGGCTTTTGAAGGCAGGCGGGGGGGAGCAAAGACCTTTGCCCCCCGCCCGTCTTCAGAAGAGGTCCAGGACCTCTTCTGAAGGCTGGCGGGGGGCAAAAGTCTTTGCTCCCCCCGCCTGCCTTCCGGGAGAGCGGAAAAATGCAGTGCTGCGTTTCTCCGCTCTCCCGGGAAGGCAGGCAGGGGGGAAGCAAAGACTTTCGCCCCCCCGCCGGCCTTCAGAAGAGGTTGAGGGACAGACTGTCCCCGGACCTGGTCTGAAGGCGGTTTCCATAGGAACGCATTAATTGATTTTTAATGCATTCCTATGGGAAACCGTGCTTCGCAAGACGAAAAACTCGCAACACGAAAAGACTTGCGGAACGAATTAATTTTGTCTTGCGAGGCACCACTGTACATGTGAAAAGGATCTAGGAGTCTTGGTTGACCACAAACTTGACATGAGCCAACAGTGTGATGCGGCAGCTAAAAAAGCCAATGCAATTCTGGGCTGTATAGCATCTAGATCAAGGGAAGTAAAAGTGCCACTGTATTCTGCTCTGGTCAGACCTCACCTGGAGTACTGTGTCCAGTTCTGGGCACCACAGTTCAAGAAGGACACTGACAAACTGGAATGTGTCCAGAGGAGGGCAACCAAAATGGTCAAAGGCATAGAAACGATGCCTTATGAGGAACGGCTAAGGGAGCTGGGCATGTTTAGCCTGGAGAAGAGGAGGTTAAGGGGTGATATGATAGCTATGTTCAAATATATAAAAGGATGTCACATAGAGGAGGCAGAAAGGTTGTTTTCTGCTGCTCCAGAGAAGCGGACACGGAGCAATGGATCCAAACTACAAGAAGGAAGATTCCACCGAAACATTAGGAAGAACTTCCTGACAGTAAGGGCTGTTTCACAGTGGAATTTGCTGCCAAGGAATGTGGTGGAGTCTCCTTCTTTGGAGGTCTTTAAGCAGAGGCTTGACAACCATATGTCAGGAGAGCTCTAATGGTGTTTCCTGCTTGGCAGGGGGTTGGACTTGATGGCCCTTGTGGTCTCTTCCAACTCTATGATTCTATGACCTTTCGATCGGCAGGTCCTAGGCTCTGTGGTTTAACCCACAGCGCCACCCGCGTCCCTACACACAATGGGATGGGTCAATATTGATTGTTTACCTTTTGCTTATATGGGTAATGCTTGACAGTCTTTTAAGTAAGTGCATGCAGTGCTTTTTTTCTGGGGGGTGCAGGGGTACACATACCCCTAAACATTTTATGAATCTAAGCTTGGTCCCATTGAGGGGCAGTATTTCAATATGAGTAGGAAAATGAGAGTACTCCTAAACATTTTTTAAAGAAAAAAAGCACTGAGTGCATGCCAGCAGAAACTTGGTTTTAATTAAGACTGAAGCCCTGAAAAGTACTAAATGCAGTACATACTTTTCAGTTCGTCTGGCCCCTTAATAAAGCTGGCTTACAATTACGGTATGTGGTGTTGACAGTCAGTGTGAGCCTGCAGGCCTAAGGTGTTTATGAGCTCTGGGACTAGCGAGTAGAAAGTTAATTGTATGACTGGCACATTGCCCTTCACTCTGTAAGGCTGGCCAAGTAACAGTTGGCACGTGTGGGCATTCATGGCATTGGGCAGAGGCCACGGAACGTTTCCTGAAGATAATAATAAAGCTATCTCTCTCTTTTTAAAAAGTTACTATAAAGCTACTCGCCCTCAAATGCATAATAGCTTTGCAATGTAATATCTGCATGGAAGAAAAATGCTGGGTTTTCCCTAGATAAATCTAGAGTTCCTGTGTTTCATGGCTTATCCTTATGGCTCCCTGATAACAATCCAGCCAGAGTCAGGCACTTGTAAGTCAAATGTATTTGGGAGTGAACCATGTGTTCAGCTCTCCCAGTGAACTCAGTGGGATGTTGAAATGCTTCATTTTCAGTGTGGTGTAGTGGTTAAAGTGATGAGCAAGGACACTTAGCTTTAAATCCCCTCTCTGCCATGAAACTCACCAGGTGGCCTTGGGCCAGTCTCCGTGTCTCAACCTAACTTCCCTTCACTGAAGATTTTTGTGGCTTTAGCTTTCCTCATATGCCTGAAGTTTATGCCCTGGGCTTACCTTCTGTTTAGATTGTGCACACTTCCTCCTCATGTTTAAGGAACAGAAGCCTAAAATAACATTAAGAATGCTAATCTAGCATGAACAAAATATACCTGAGTAGTTTTATAAAAAATAGCTACCATTTATTTAGAAAACGGAGGCTGTGTTTCTTGTCTGAATTCTCTTTTGGTAGATTAGATGCTACAGAGAGCTTTGGCTGATCAAACACAACTATGACATCACAGAGGCAGCTTCTGAAAATGTCTCTTTATATGCTCTCTTTCTCTCTAGATATAACAACTGCCTCATATTGTTCAGAGGACGAAGTGTACTGTACTGTCTTATCTCACAGCCTTTGACATCAATGATCTCCTACTTTGTTTTTTAATTGATAAAAAAACCCCACTCACTTTCATATTTTCTCTGAATGTAGGCTTTTAAAATGTAATGTTAGGTATCTAAGCTGGGGAAAGCTAAGAGTTCTCTTAATACTCAATGAAATGAAATAGATTGCATTTTGTATTCTTGGGTTGTATCCCTGTTTTCTTGTGCCTTGGGACTATTTTGAAGTTACCTTTTGATACGAAGACGATTCTGATGTATGGATGATGAACAGTAAAATTCCTGCATGTTGCATAGTGAGATGAAAAATCTGATTATACGGGGGGGGGGGGGGGAATGCCACCAGAACTTCCTTCAAGCCATAAACTGTTTTTCACACACGCCCTGATGGCTTCCCTTAAGCAGCGAGGGGGTTTTGATGGATGGGTGGTATTAGAAAACTTTGTTTTTCTTCCTTGCCCCATTAAAATCTGTTCTCTTTTGGAACTCAGAGCATGCAACAAGCTGCCTATTATCTTTAAATGCATTTATAACCCAGGCACTCCATAGAAGAGCTCCAAGTTTATGAGATTAAAAGATGTTTGGGAAGCAGAAGGCCTGATGATTTATTGCATTTGACAAGGTTTTTATAGGAATGGTTTTATAGCGATGGTACCATGACAAGCTGTACATGACAAGCCATATCAAAAGTACCTGCCGTTTACAGAAATTGATGTTGTGTTCCTTGTCTGAATTACTTTTGGGAGAGTGGATGCTACATAGTGTTTTGGCTTATCATGGTGGGACTTTATTCAAAGGGTATAGCTTGGTTTAGTTCATAATTGAGCTTCATTCAAGTACATGCTACTAGAAGAGAAGATAGCTCTCACATAGCTTCTGCTGCCAGCAAGAAATGTGTAACAGGAAGGTGACTCATTGGAACAGATTTTCATCTTCTCATTCATCTGTAATTCTCATTGATTTTTGGTGGTTGTAAGGATGAACCTTATAGATGATGGGGAAAGAAAATTTCAATCCATTTCAAACAGGTTTACACCCGCACTGATTACTGTATCATTTCTGCTGCACTTTGTACATATTTTAGAATCTGGGACCCCCCAAAACCATGTCTTGACCACTTTATATAGGATTTTGGTTTTTTAATATCACTCTATAATGACTAGAGGCCTGTAGTTAATATTCGGACTCTGCCCCCCCCCAAGGGTTACCTACTGCACTACAAATCCCTTGGCAACTCTAAGTTGCCGCCTAAGTTTTGCTGGTTTTCCTGCAAGAGATTGACATCTCTTTCTCTTGACTGACACTTTCTCACCCATCTCTCTGGCCTAATTCTCACTGAGATGATAAATCCATATCTGGGTTTTAGTACTTCAAATTCTAGTGGAGGCTCAAGTGATAGAATGTTCTTCAACACAAAATATTGGGGAATGTTCTCCTGATAGCTGAGGATTTCTCTTCAATGTTTTCAGAGTACATGACTGTTACAGGAAAATCTTCCAGGCTCACCTGGATTGCCAAACAAAGATACCAGCCAAGAATATAGGAGCAAAACAGCAGGCTGTAGGCTTCAAACTACCACAAGGAAGAAGCAGGAAGAAGCCCAGAACAAAGGATGGCTCCCTTTTTCACAAGTTTCCCATTTCACCCACAACACCCTTAGTGAGGCATCATACATACATCATAAGTACATCACAGCTGTGTCATAATCTGCAAAGGGTTTTCTGGCAAAAACCTGAACATCAGGTTTGCCTTCATCCTTCCCTTGACCTCCACTTCGCACCCATTAAGTAAGAGGTGAGTAGTACAGTCATACCTTGGGTTGAATATGCTTCAGGTTGAGCGTTTTCAGGTTACGCTCCACGGCGACCTGGAAGTAACAGAACGTGTTACTTCTGGGTTTCGCCGCTTGCACATGCACTCAAAATGACGTCATGTGCATGCACGGCAGTGGCAAAACGTAACCCATGCATGCACACTCGTGTAGTCGCGTGTTACGTTCTACTCAGGATGCAAATGGGGCTCCGGAACGATCCCATTCATATCCAGAGGTACCACAGTATGTACATGTCCCTCTTCTCTGGTCAAGTTAATCACACCCCTTTGTCTTGACCAAGATGTTTAGCCTGGAGAAGAGGAGGTGAAGGGGTGATATGATAGCCATGTTCAAATATATAAAAGGATGTCACACAGAGGAGGGAGAAAGGTTGTTTTCTGCTGCTCCAGAGAAGCGTACACGCAGCAATGGATCCAAACTACAAGAAAGAAGATTCCACCTAAACATTAGGAAGAACTTCCTGACAGTAAGAGCTGTTCGACAGTGGAATTTGCTGCCAAGGAGTGTGGTGGAGTCTCCTTCTTTGGAGGTCTTTAAGCAGAGACTTGACAACCATATGTCAGGAGTGCTCTGATGGTGTTTCCTGCTTGGCAGGGGGTTGGACTCGATGGCCCTTGTGGTCTCTTCCAACTCTATGATTCTATGATTCTATGATAACCAACATTCTAATTAATGCATGAAGGTGTAATAACCTGTGCTACTAGGCTTAGCTATGTCACTTCTCCTTACCTTGGGAAGAAATAGGTAATCAAACCTCACTATCCTACCTGAGAAGCTCAGCATGTGAAAAGGTTTGAGGCTCTCACCAGCCACTCTTGAGTTCCTATACCAATACTCTGTTATCACTTTGTAATTAAGCTATGTTTTACTGCCTGTGCAACTTTTCTGACTGATGTGTGGGAAAGCATATGAACTGGACCTTTGAATATTTTGTAAGTAAACCAATTGTTAATTTACCAAATGTGTAGTCTTTTCCTACGCTGGGGGAGTAGGGAAATTTTGGAACTTCCTTGGAAGGGCATATTGTAAAGGTCTATATTTCCACGCTTTACTTTGCAACATATTTTGTGACTTTAAATCTCAGCTGGAGTTCTCTCACTAAAGAGCACTTGCCCCCAAATTGGATCTTGGCATCCAGGAATTAGTGTGTGTGTGTGTGTGTGTGTGTGTGTGTGTATTGTACCAACACTGTCCAATGGATCAAAAGCTGCTACGTAAGCAGACTGGCTCTATCCAATGGGACATACCTTACTTTGAAGCCCACTTCTTAGGTTGCAGGCCTAAGAAGATCCGTGATGGATCAGCATCTAGTCCAGCATCCAGTTACTCACTGTGGCCAAGCAGATGCTTCTGGGAAGTCCACATAGCTTTGCTTCAGTGTACTGATATATGGAGAGAAATTTGCCATGGACATTTTTATGGCTTTGAGTGCTCCTCTAAAAAATTCACCCCAAATGCGGCCCGCTTCCAACTCTATGATTCTATGATTCTAGATCCTAATAAACTGAGGTTAGGTTTACTATTGTTTCTGGAATGGCTACCTGTCTGGCACTCAGGGGCCAGGATGCCAGAGATTATCACCCAGGCAAGGAAGCTGCTGATTACTGGTCTCAGGCTTCTCGGATTGTGGCTGCCCCTGCTCATGTCCCAGGCTGCCCCCTTTGTGGCCATTTCCTTCCTGAACAGAACAAAGTTGGAAGGTGCAAATCGGACACTGGAGCGATTTTATATGACTTTCTAACATTTTCCCGTTGAGCCAGTACATAGATACATTTATCAATGAATTGTTACATTTGGTAATGTGCAGCAGTGGTCCTTTTGAATAGAGATGGGAAAAAACTGTGTGATGAAGTGTTTTATGGGGATATCTGCAGGAGTGATTGTGTTGATTTTGGTAGTCTGGGGGAGAGTGATGTCCGCTGGAGGGGCACGCCCCCAACCTTTCCATAAATTCTGCTAACATGACACAAGTAAAACCATTTCAACAGAGGAGAGAAGACAGAAAAATGGGAAGAAAACAGTTTGCAGTTTGAATAGAGGCAGAGGAAGCATTAGCTGAAACTGTGTGTGCAATCTTGAGGAATTTATGGGAAACTAGTGTGAATGCCCAACTGCTTTCACAATTGCTTCCAGATGCTACTGGATTCCAGCTCTCATTTGTCTCAGCCAACATGGTGAAGAGTTAGGGATGATGCCCGGCTCTGTGCTTTGCTTGTGAATCCGTAAATAAAGCAAATTTTAAAGCAACAAAAATAGTCTTGGATATTTCTGCTCGAGAACGGAGGGTATCTTAATTTACATTCATAAGGGATTCTCTACTACACAGAAAAACTTGTAAAATTATTGTAAGAATATTTTGACAGCTAATGACAAAACTTACTGTCTTTGACAGCTTTAACTCTGCTTTAATCTCAAAACCCCATCATCTCAATCAGTTAAATCTCAGCCTCATAACACCTGATGAGCCATTCTTCTTTTGGATTGCAATCTTCCATATTAGGTACAGTCATACCTCATGTTACGTCCGCTTCACATTACATTCTTTCAGGTTATGTCCCATGGTGACCCGGAAGTACCGGAAAGGGTTACTTCCGGGTTTCGCCGCTCACGCATGCGCAGATGTGCAAAATGATGTGATGCGCAGACACGCCGCTGTGGGTTACACTCTTTTCATGTTGCGAACAGGCCTCCAGAATGGATCCCATTCGCAACCAGAGGTACCACTGTAGTTGAATAATATAATCACTATTAATATAAAGTTGTTAGACTACATCATGGCTAGAGTGTGGTAAGTTTTGTTTTCTTATATCTGTGTACTTTTTGACGATGTAGTTTTATGTTTTAAGAGCAGTGTTGCTCATTCCCAGCATTGCTCAAAAATTCCCCAAACCAGAAAAAAACAGTGAAATTTTGAAATAAGTGGTTAAAATCAGTGGAGTTTTGAAAGCTTCAATCCATCACCTTTATTCAAAATGACATCGAGCTGTATTCAAACACAGATGAATTTTTTCTCTCTTGATCTCAAGAACCATTAGAAAAATGTGGTAATCATATTGGGTGTCTAAATGCATAGTGACCAACAATATTCCATACAGTAGTTTTTGAATTTGCATTTTAAAAATTATTTATTGTATGTTCTCCAGTTAAGTTTATCTTATGGGATAGCACACACATGGCAAAATGAATAACCAGATAACAAAATAAACAGTGACTAAAATCCGTCAGTGAGCAATCATGCCCTCAAAGTGAGCAATCATGCCCTTAAATCCAAGTCAGTGTTTCACTTGGCATTTATACGGGGGGGGGGGGGTGTAACTGACCGCAGTTATATGTTGGCAGATACTGATAAAATGTGTAATTTGTGCATGTGGAGAATACCTGAGCAAAGGAAGATTTATTATACTTTTAACTATTCAGTGCAATTGCCTTTAAAATGCCATGTTTTTGTAAATACAGATAAGTGTGTTACTATCACTTGGTGGGAACCCTTAATTATTCTAAGGAAGAAATGTTTCATTTTGACATGAAAATGGAGTGTCTTAACCTCTGCAGAACTGAGTAAGTATTGTCATCCATATTTACATTGATGTTAAAAACAAAGTCAGGTGTTTAACAGCATGATGTTGCTATTCAAGGGGCACATAGGTAATAGCCAAGTGCTTTGTGCACTGCTGGTAGTGAGAGAAGGCAGCTTTCTCTCATTAGGGCAGAACTGTGAAAAGTTTTTGGTGCCCTTTGCCTCCTAAGTTCTTATCAGAGCTTCTGGAGTTTAACCAGAGAAGCACTTCTCACTTCTCTGTCTAGGGGTGGCAGCTAGAACAGAGAAGAAGAGGATTCTAACCCCTGCCTTCTCCTTTCCCCTGATTGGTACAACCTTCTAAGATTATACATTATACAATATGCAATATCATAAGATGATGATGATGATGATGATGATGATGATAACAATAGATGCATTGCATTGCAATGATCAATGCAGATCTCAATGCATTGTCTTTCAGCTAGATCTATTGTCTGTGCACATACATGGGCAAATGATTGCTGGTGCTTCAATATCTTTTGCGGTCACTTACATTGTATTTTCCTTAAAGCTCTATTATATGTAACAGAATGTTCTCTTAAAGCAGAAGCAACCTGTGTTTTAACCGTTCCTAAATGCTTAGCTTTGGCACATACAAAACAACTCTTCCTCCCTGCTTCTCCCCCTCTGCCTTCTCCAGGATTACCCTAGAGCCAAACCGAAGTGGCTGACTCACCTCCTTTCACTCTCATTGGCTCTAATCAGCACAAATTGTGAGAAGGCTAAAAAGTGCAGTTTTCATGCTGATTGGGCAGCTCTGTGATGCTGGAGACAGGGGACCTTGATGCACCTCTGCTTTGGGAGACCATCACAGTGGAAGCAAAACCCACCCACTGCGCGCGCGCGCACACACATACACACACACACACACACACACACAGAGTGGCTTGTCCTCTCCAGTGACATTAACCCAACAGAGGGAAGTCCTGTGGTTTCAGGTTTTGGGTAGTCCTTCGGGAATGTGTCCCCCATGAGTCCCCTTAGCCTGGAAGATGGGCCAAAAATCTCCCATGGTGCCTCTGAGCTCCTTGGCTGCATTACTGCTGGAGTAGTGGGGTTTTGCTACTCTTGAGCATATTTTGATCTCCACACTTGCTGCCCTCTGGATCCAGTCCTGTACGTGTATATGTTTTATTTATTATCTTAAACTTATATCTCACCTTTATTCAATCATGGAACTAAAACCATATAGTGGTCACCTATCCAGGCACTGATCAGACCACCCAGACCTGCCTAGCTTCAGCTAGATGGCAGCCTCACAGGCATGTAAATTGCCTCTCTCTGTGCAAAGCGCACAGAGGTGCATTGAACACCCCCCACACACACACACTCACACACATACATAACGATGGACATTTTGTTAATATGCAATAGAGGATGATTTAGTTATTTTGCAAAATCAGTTTGGTAGGTCTCCAAGAAAGGAAGCTCAGTAAAGGATGTTTACTGAATTGTTTTATTATATGCCCAAAGTCAGCAAAGGGAATAAATGAATAACTTTTCTTTTTTTTTAAAAAAAAAAAGCTACGCTGTGACAGCATACTCGTAAATATGCTGCAGGACAAAGAGACCATTGTATTGATTGTGCCAGAAACAATTTACTCGAGGTCCATGTCAGCCTGGTCATTAGAGCAAAGCATCATAAAGAAACATATTTCAAAAGCCCTTCTAGCCTATGTGACTGCGAGGAAAATGCTGAGATAGGTCAGCAGCAAATAATGAAGGGGCTGTTCAAAATGCAGCTAGTAGGATGGTCACCTCTACTAATTTTCATCACCACAACTCTTCCTTTTTTCCTAGTTGCAGAGAACAGAATGTAAACATGCTGGCCATCTTGGAGTTTTCCTGGTATACAGTTTGGGACACAGATCAGACTGCCAACTAACTATCCAGGCCTGCTCTCATGCCCTTAATAGCAGCTTGTTTTGTAGAATTATCACCCGCAATTGTCAGCAGATTGAGCTGAGGTGAAAGAGCACAAGTTGGGGGTGCAAACTTAGCAGCCTTGAATAAGCACAGCTCCCGTTGCTCAGTCCCGGCTCCTGCCAACCTAGCAGTTTGAAAGCATGTCAAAGTGCAAGTAGATAAATAGGAACCGCTCTGGCAGGAAGGTAAATGGTGTTTTCGTGCACTGCTCTGGTTCGCCAGAAGCGGCTTAGTCATGCTGGCCACATGACCTGGAAGCTGTACGCCGGCTCCCTCGGCCAGTAAAGCGAGATGAGTGCCACAACCCCAGAGTCGGTCACGACTGGACCTAATGGTCAGGGGTCCCTTTCCCTTTCCCTTTATTTTCCCTTCCATAGTTTTTTGTTGCAACTTTTCATCATCTAACACAAGTATTAATATAAATAAACAGCCTTTGTTTGATGGCTGTAGTCAACAGGATAAACATGGGGCTTTAGAAATACACCTCTTTGGGTAACTCAGCACCTACACCTGGAAGGATGACCCCTGTGGTATCTAGGATATCTCATTTGACACCTGGCCACTAACCAGCAAGCTCCGGCAGAGATTGTGGCTCAGCGCCTTTCAGTTTGAGGGAGCTCTTGCTTTCCCTCTTCCTCCTTTTGCCCATTTCCCAGTAGGCAACTGCATGCATTTTCATGGAGTTAACAGAATTATCTCAAATGAGCATTCAAATGTTACATGGTGCGTGGGATGTGATAGATTCTCCATCTGGCTGGGATTCAGGTAAGACTCTTCAACACTTCAGCAGGCTGGTAGAAATGAAGGAAGTAATTCCTTCACTTTGATCGCTTTCTCTCTGAAGCCCCCCAGAAGTCTGGGATTGCTGACCGAGCTTTGCAATATAGCTAGTGGAGGCTTAGGAGAGTCCTGCCTGGGGGGGGAAATGAACTTGCCTCTGCAGGATTCTCCCACCTTCCCTTTGTATTGCAGGTTTCAGGGAAAAGCAAAATGTAGGTAGCTTAGGATGTTAAATTATGGGCTTTGAAAGACTGAGAGTTTGTTTTAATTAGATAATTTTAGCAGAACCTATTTGTGTCTTGGGGGGTTGGGGAAGTGTGTTGCATTCATAACCTTGAAGTCATTGGTTACCACTCCATCTTCTGACTAGCCTACAAATTCCTTAGGCCTAAACTTGTGAGTCACCTGACACAAGAATGAATGCAGCTCCTGGGGCAACACACCACTATGAACAATTGATCCAAGTGCCCCTCCCCCCTTTTCTCTTTCAAGAACAGGCAGAACACACAGTAACTTAGAACCTGGCCTATGATATTTTTAAATGAGAAATGCAGCCGGCCAAGACAATGTGGTCCAATTGTAATTTAATAAACAAATCCCAATGCACCTCAAATGTCTTTGTAAGGGGAAATGGGTAAATTGTTAGACTTAAAGCTGCACCTCCCTTGAGGAGATAGATTCACCTTCAGTTTGATTAAAAACTCATTGATCTCATAAGGCTCTTTTTTAAAAAAAGTCCAAACACTATGCACAAATGCACATTAAGGTGGCAATCATATGCATACTTAAATGGGAGGTAATCACACTGAACACAAAGAGACTTTCCTCTGAGTATGCATGCATACAGTTGTGCTGTAGTAGACTTTGGCGTTGCTGTTCTATGCATTCTTATCTAGGATTAAGGCCCCCCCCCCGGAACACAGTGGGTAGGAGAGATGCAGTACCGCTGCCCCATTTCCAGCAGATGCCTCGGATAGGAAGGGAGGAGATTTCCTCTGATATGCTCTACAGCTTCCTGAGGTACATTTGAACCTCTGGAACAGATTGGAGGCAAGAATTTAGGGGGCTGCAGTGGAAAAGGAAGTGATCTCCGCACTCTTAGGTTAAAGGAGCTGTCCATGGGATAACCAGCCTCATATAACTTTTAACTGAGTTAAGATTGAAAAAGGATGTGTACAAAAAATGGAAAAGGGGGGAAACCACCAAAGAGGAATTCAAACAAATAGCCAGCACGTGTAGACACAAAGTCAGAAAAGCTAAAGCACAGAATGAACTCAGGCTTGCTAGAGAGGTTAAAAGCAACAAAAAAGGCTTTTATGGGTATGTTCGTAGCAAAAGGAAGAACAAAGAAACAGTGGGGTCACTCAGAGGAGAAGATGGTGAAATGCAAACAGGGGACACAGAAAGGGCTGAACTCCTCAATGCCTTCTTTGCCTCAGTCTTCTCCGATAAAGAAAACAATGCCCGACCTGAAGAATTTGGAGCAAATGATTCAGCAAAGGAAACACAGCCCAGAATAACTAAGGAGATAGTACAAGAATACTTGGCTAGTCTAGATGTATTCAAGTCTCCAGGGCCAGATGAACTGCATCCAAGAGTATTAAAAGAACTGGCAGATGTGATCTCAGAACCACTGGCAGTCATCTTTGAGAATTCCTGGAGAACAGGCGAAGTCCCGGCAGACTGGAGGAGGGCAAATGTTGTCCCTATTTTCAAGAAGGGGAAAGAGAGGACCCAAATAATTACCGCCCAGTCAGTCTGACATCAATACCAGGGAAGATTCTGGAGCAGATCATTAAGCAAACAGTCTGTGAGCACCTAGAAAGGAATGCTGTGATCACCAATAGTCAGCATGGATTTCTGAAAAATAAGTCATGTCAGACTAACCTGATCTCGTTTTTTGACAGAATTACAAGCCTGGTAGATGAAGGGAACGCAGTGGATGTAGCCTACCTTGATTTTAGCAAGGCATTTGACAAGGTGCCCCATGATATTCTTGTAAAGAAGCTGGTAAAATGCGGTCTTGACTATGCTACTACTCAGTGGATTTGTAACTGGCTGACTGACCGAACCCAAATGGTGCTCATCAATGGTTCCTCTTCATCCTGGAGAAGAGTGACTAGTGGGGTGCCACAGGGTTCTGTCTTGGGCCCGGTCTTATTCAACATCTTTATCAATGACTTGGATGATGGACTCAAGGGCATCCTGATCAAATTTGCAGATGACACCAAACTGGGAGGGGTGGCTAACACCCCAGAGGACAGGATCTCACTTCAAAACGACCTTGACAGATTAGAGAACTGGGCCAAAACAAACAAGATGAATTTTAACAGGGAGAAATGTAAAGTATTGCACTTGGGTAAAAAAAATGAGAGGCACAAATACAAGAAGGGTGACACCTGGCTTGAGAGCAGTAGATGTGAAAAGGATCTAGGAGTCTTGGTTGACCACAAACTTGACATGAGCCAACAGTGTGACGCGGCAGCTAAAAAAGCCAATGCAATTCTGGGCTGCATCAATAGGAGTATAGCATCTAGATCAAGGGAAGTAATAGTGCCACTGTATTCTGCTCTGGTCAGACCTCACCTGGAGTACTGTGTCCAGTTCTGGGCACCACAGTTCAAGAAGGACACTGACAAACTGAAACGTGTCCAGAGGAGGGCAACCAAAATGGTCAAAGGCCTGGAAACGATGCCTTATGAGGAACGGCTAAGGGAGCTGGGCATGTTTAGCCTGGAGAAGAAGAGGTTAAGGGGTGATATGATAGCCATGTTCAAATATATAAAAGAATGTCACATAGAGGAGGGAGAAAGGTTATTTTCTGCTGCTCCAGAGAAGCGGACACGCAGCAATGGATCCAAACTACAAGAAAGAAGATTCCACCTAAACATTAGGAAGAACTTCCTGACAGTAAGAGCTGTTCGACAGTGGAATTTGCTGCCAAGGAGTGTGGTGGAGTCTCCTTCTTTGGAGGTCTTTAAGCAGAGGCTTGACAACCATATGTCAGGAGTGCTCTGATGGTGTTTCCTGCTTGGCAGGGGGTTGGACTCGATGGCCCTTGTGGTCTCTTCCAACTCTATGATTCTATGATAACCAACATTCTAATTAATGCATGAAGGTGTAATAAGCTGTGCTACTAGGCTTAGCTATGTCACTTCTCCTTACCTTGGGAAGAAATAGGTAATCAAACCTCACTATCCTACCTGAGAAGCTCAGCATGTGAAAAGGATTGAGGCTCTCACCAGCCACTCTTGAGTTCCTTTACCAATACTCTGTTATCACTTTGTAATTAAGCTATGTTTTACTGCCTGTGCAACTTTTCTGACTGATGTGTGGAAAAGCATATGAACTGGACTTTTGAATATTTTGTAAGTAAACCAATTTTTAATTTACCAAATGTGTAGTCTTTTCCTACGCTGGGGGAGCAGGGAAATTTTGGAACTTCCTTGGAAGGGCATATTGTAAAGGTCTATATTTCCACGCTTTACTTTGCAACATATTTTGTGACTTTAAATCTCAGCTGGAGTTCTCTCACTAAAGAGCACTTGCCCCCAAATTGGATCTTGGCATCCAGGAATTAGTGTGTGTGTGTGTGTGTGTGTGTGTGTGTATTGTACCAATACTATCCAATGGATCAAAAGCTGCTACGTAAGCAGACTGGCTCTATCCAATGGGACATACCTTACTTTGAAGCCCACTTCTTAGGTTGCAGGCCTAAGAAGATCCGTGATGGATCAGCATCTAGTCCAGCATCCAGTTACTCACTTTGGCCAAGCAGATGCTTTTGGGAAGTCCACATAGCTTTGCTTCAGTGTACTGATATATGGAGAGAAATTTGCCATGGACATTTTTATGGCTTTGAGTGCTCCTCTAAAAAATTCACCCCAAATGCGGCCCTCTTTGGGGGATAAATTAATTAGTGTCTGCTGTTGCATTATACTACCCTTTCTACAGCTTCCCCTTTCCCACCAGCAACTGGATAGAATGGCAAATGTATCCCTAAATAGATATCCACTGAATCCGAATGCAGGTGTTTGCATTTCAGCTCCGACCCCCAGGCAGATCATCCATTATGTCTAAGAGAGAATGAATGCCAGTTGGAAGAGGCGGAGCTGCACCACACTGATTGACAATTAGTGCCACAAAAGGAAAATATATCCTCCATGTACAAGTTTAAGGAGAAAAGCTGTAGCTTTGTTAAGTATTGTGGATAAGGAGGCTTCTTTTAGAAGTGGATTAATTCCTTTTTTAAAAAAGTATCTTTTACCAGATTTGAAAGAAAATAACCCGACCACATCTGTTGCCAATTACTTAGTGATGTGCAGCTTTGCTGTACAAAATAGCAATAATGTTTTCTATAAAATTTGGGGATAATTATGATTTAAAGACCATTGCTCTGGAATCACGCCAAATAGATGCCTATTTTTCATCTTGAAAAATGATAAACAGGAAAATTGCACTCACATAAAAAGACTCTATCTCACACTCTTTCTGCCGCTTTTGTGGTGTGAATTACTGACTGCCACTGAAACTTGTGGCAGATGCACACCCACATTTGCAGCAGCAGAAACAAATAGCCGTTGCACTGAAACACTCTTTGACTGAAGGTGGCTCCAAACATCTTCAAAAGAGCAGCAGCTACACTATCTTGCTTCCATTCGAAAGGTGTGGATGTCATCATTTTCCTTCCACTCACATCTGGGGACCCTTGAGCAAGGGACACTTGACCATGGTAACAGCCAGCCATTCTCATCGTCTGAAGATGCCATTCCCCTTCATAACCAAATGGGGAGGGTTGGTTTGATCTTTCTCATGTTGGTGATAGAATGGACCGTACCATTCCAGCTACAGTGGGGCAATCGCTTTCTTGATGATTTCCCACAAATTAAAAAAGATGGATTGATAATATGGACAGACTAGCTACATACGAACGAATTGCATGTCGACGGAAAATAAGAATGGATAAATATGAAGAAATCTGGAACAAATATTTAAGCGATAAAGCGGATAGTGGTGGGAAGTAGGGGGAGGATAAAGAGGTGGGAAAATATTGTTAAAAAAGGTGTAGTCATAGGTATATCAGTGTATTCAAATCTGAATTGTCAAATTGCGTTATTGTTATTATGGTTTTTGTATGTGTCTTTTGTGGTTGGTGTCTGTATCAAAAAAATGATTAAATATTTTTTTTAAAAGCAAATTAAAAAAGTGTAAGTAGACTAGCGCAGCAGACAGGACTCACCTAGGATCCTATTTTAAGTTTATGATTGCTCAGAGTTTCACATGGGAAAAGATTCAAATATGTTATTCCCCACCTACATTTTGCAGTGGTACAGTCCAACTTGTTATACTTAATGTCTTGTTATACTTAATGTGTTGGTAAAAATAAATAATCTGTAGTAGCTTATTATTGTTAGTAGCTTAAATGTGCAACTTTGGTTTTTAACTACATAGAAGCATTGAGAGGTGTAAGCCAAGGTTACTAGACGTCCCTGTTTCCCGGGGACAGTCCGTGGATTTACAGATCAGTCCCCTGACAAAATCCAATCGTTCCTACTGAAGTTGAAGTGTCCCCGGATTCATTGAAAAAAATCTGGTAACCTTAGTGTAAGCACTTCCTTTTGTGCTCATGAACCATCAGATCCCAACAAACAATGGAAATAAAGCACATGGAAATGAAGATATATGTGCACTTCATCTGGGATTCAGTAGCAATGGTAAAACTTGGAATGGTAGCACAGGGAGGGAGAAGGGGGCACTATAAAACCATTAACTGAGGCAGGGGTAACTCATCCCATTTCTCTGCCTGAGGTGAAATGGGAAGGTGCCCCCCCCTTACTGGGCTCATGTGACTGCGCTTTCTGGGTTCTGGTGACATCTCATGAGAAGTCTACAAGATCTTGCAGGAACCTGGAAGCCGGAGTTGCTTCTCTTTACTTCTCCAGTGGTGGTGGGGTAGGCAAGTGCCACCCCTTGAGATTCTACCGCCTGAGGCGGCTGCCTCAGTCTGCCTCATCGGTGGGCCAGCCCTGAGTTGAGTATCTAGCTGCACCCCTGTTCAAATTCATCACTGAGCCTGCATAAGAATCATAATATTAGACTAGGGGAAAAATACAGAATATGAACATATCAGGTGAATTAAATTCCATTCTATTCCTTCCTAGCCTTATAAACCAGGGACTAACATTGGGTCCAGAGCAGAAAAAACCCCAAAGAATGTTTGCCACCCTGATTTAAAAAGCACCTGTAACTATGTATACAGACAGCCATTTGTCTCCTGATTATATTTACAAGAAAGGAAAGAAGGATGCTATCTCTGGGCCTGTTTTTGGGACTACACTGGTAATCTGCCCTCTCTAGGTACTCATTTTAGGGGCACGTCGGCTGTGGGGCTCCGGAGGGAGATTAAAAACTATCAGGCCCAAAACACCTGCCTGCCAACCGCTAGTGGTGTCCAAAGAAGTCTGAAAAAGGTGTGACAGACAGCATGTTAGGGTGTGTAATGTTAAAAATGAAAAGATTTGAAGTCTACTCTTTTTGAAAGTGATGGATAATATTTTGGTGGCCCAGGGATGTTTACTCTGACATTTTTGATCAAAGGCTAATCTGGTATTATTCATAGTATGCCAATCTCTAATATATTTAATCACTGACAGATTTTGCAGTGAATAATGTAGAATCAGCATTTTACGGCCACAAGATCAATCAAAACATCTACCCTCATCTCTCTCTGTGTCTAGCTTTTGTTCCAGTACTCACACAAGCCCCTGTTTAAGAAAGTCTATAAGGCTACCCCATCGTGCATTCATGAAGAGGCTTTTGTGAGGTGCAAGCGGCTGTGCTGTGGAGGAGGAACAGGAAATGTTCCTCCTATGGACTTCTGCTAACTTACCTTAGGATCTAAGCCAAACAGTATTTCAGTGCCAGGTTAAACTAAGAATTGTATTGCTACGAAAGAGTAAATTTGGCCTGTTTAGCAGGTTTATAAAGACATTTGGCAGATAGCATCCCAGAAGTCCAATAATGGCATAAGTGTTAAGATTAACAAATCTTAATTACTTAACATTCCCATACTCTTTTCTCATCCCTTGCTACCAATACATAATATCTGAGGAAATGGAATGGTTTAGGGAAAATGCCCAACTGTCTTCTCACAATGAAATATTAGTAAAAACTCCCACAAGAAAAGCATTTGATCATGCCTTAGGCAAATGGATAAAACTGAGTACAGTGGTACCTCAGGTTAAGAACTTAATTCATTCTGGAGGTCCGTTTTTAACCTGAAACTCTTCTTAACCTGACGCACCACTTTAGCTAATGGGGCCTCCCGCTGCCGCTGCGCCGCCGGAGCACGATTTCTGTTCTCATCCTGAAGCAAAGTTCTTAACCCAAGGTACTATTTCTGCATTAGCAGAGTCTGTAACCTGAAGCATCTGCAACCCGAGGTACCACTGTATACCAATCTGGGTATAGTTACTGACACTTGTCTTTTTTTACATATACAGTGGTACCTTGGTTCTCAAACTTAATCTGTTCTGGAAGTCCGTTCCAAAACCAAAACATTCCAAAACCAAGGCGCACTTTCCCATAGAAAGTAATGCAAAATGGATTAATCTGGTGCAGGCTGTTGAAAAGCTACCCCTAAAACACTTCTCCCCACCACCCCAGTCAGCGCGATCTTTCAATCTTTCTCTCTCTCTCAAATCAAAGCAGCTGGGTTTCAGAGTGCTGCCGGGATGCTTCTCCCCACCGCCCCAATCAGCGCGATCTTTCTAAAAACAGAAGAACAACACTAAAAACAGAAGCTCAAGTCATGTTTGACCTCCAGAAAAAATTTGAGAACCAAAACGTTCACTTCCAGGTTTGTGACGTTCGGGTTGTAAGTTGTCCATGAACTAAGGTACCACTGTATACTAAGGAAACTATGAACATATTTGGAAGATGCAACTTAAATGCTAATGCAAAACACTGGAAGAGGCCTCCTGGATCAGACCAAAGGCCCCTTCTATTTCACACAGTGGCCAAATGCACACCATTGAAATGTCACATAGGCTTGCCATATTGTGAAGAGAATAAAATAGGATGCTATGACGACTCTCATTTGAAATCCCCCTACTATATGTAGGCTGTAGAAGCTGTGATATATTGCTGAGGGGGGCAGGAGAAGAGGAAAGCAAGTCTTCAGCCACCAGTTATGTCTAGGTCTCATCCAGAAAGTAGAGCCAGAGACATTTTGACAAATATAAAAAATCCACCTGGACAGAAATGTTACCCCTGAAAAAGAGGCTGTGTCCTTGAAGCCACAACCAAAATTCAAGGAGATTGCATCTCCTTTTTTTTGTCACTTGGCGTTTAGAGGAACAGTGCCTCCGATTATCGGGATTCCTTTAGGATAGGGATTTGTTTTGATTTTTGGTGATGAGCATTAAATTATTATTAATAATTAGAGTTTTAGCACTTTGCTTATTGTGTTTTACATTTTTATGTTGTTCCTGCACTGTATTCTCAACTGTAAGCTGTGTCGAGACATCATCATCATTTATTATTTATACCCCGCCCATCTGGCTGGGCTTCCCCAGCCACTCTGGGCGGCTTCCAAAAAAATATTAAAATACTGTAATACATCAAACATTAAAAGCTTCCCTGAACAGGGCTGCCTTCAGATGTCTTCTAAAAGTCTGGTAGCTGTTGTTCTCTTTGACATCTGGTGGGAGAGCGTTCCACAGGGAGGGTGCCACTACCAAGAAGGCCCTCTGCCTGGTTCCCTGTAACTTGGCTTCTCGCAGGGAGGGAACCGCCAGAAGGCCCTCGGCGCTGGACCTCAGTGTCCGGACAGAACGATGGGGGTAGAGACGCTCCTTCAGATATACTGGGACTTTGAGGCCATTTAGGGCTTTAAAGATCAGCACCAACACTTTGAATTGTGCTCGGAAACGTACTGGGAGCCAATGTAGGTCTTTCAAGACCGGTGTTATATGGTCTCGGCGGCCGCCCCCAGTCACCAATCTAGCTGCCGTGTTCTGGATTAGTTGTAGTTTCCGGGTCACCTTCAAAGGTAGCCCCACATAGAGCACATTGCAGTAGTCCAAGTGGGAGATAACCAGAGCATGCACCACTCTGGCGAGGCAGTCCACAGGCAGGTAGGGTCTCAGCCTGCGTACCAGATGGAGCTGGTAAACAGCTGCCCTGGACACAGATTTGACCTGTGCCTCCATGGACAGCTGTGAGTCCAAAATGACTCCCAGGCTGCGCACCTGGTCCTTCAGGGGCACAGTTACCACATTTAGGACCAGGGAATCCTCCACACCTGCCCGTCTCCTGTCCGCCAAAAACAGTACTTCTGTCTTGTCAGGATTCAATCTCAATCTGTTAGCCGCCATCCATTCTCCAACCGCCTCCAGACACTCACACAGGACCTTCACCGGTTCTGATTTGAAAGAGGGGTAGAGCTGGGTGTCATCTGCATACTGTTGAACACCCATCCCAAACCCCCTGATGATCTCTCCCAGCAGCTGCATGTAGATGTTGAAAAGCATGGGGGAGAGGACAGAACCCTGAGGCACCCCACAAGTGAGAGCCCAGGGGTCTGAACACTCATCCCCCAACACCACTATTTTTGTGTGTGCATAAGGCACATTTGCAAATCAGAGAAGCTATTATGGGCACCACACAGAAATCACACTCGAGCACAGACTACAGCTTATACTATTGTTGACAACAGAATGCTTCTTTCAAGCCTAATTTCACCAGGGGGAGGGAGAGGTGACCCTTGGGCATCAGGGAACGTTTGTGTGGGTAGATGTGTGCTCAAGTGCACTGCTGGCGACCCTGGTATAAGGCGTTGAACAAATGAAAATAATTTTAGATGGTTATACAATTGTTGTTGTTTAGTCATTTAGTCGTGTCCGCCTCTTCGTGACCCCGTAGACCAGAGCACGCCAGGCACTCCTGTCTTCCACTGCCTCCCACAGTTTGGTCAGACTCATGTTTGTAGCTTCGAGAACACTGTCCAACCATCTCGTTTTCTGTCGTCCCCTTCTCCTTGTGCCCTCCATCTTTCCCAGCATCAGGGTCTTTCCCAGGGAGTCGTCTCTTCTCATGAGGTGGCCAAAGTATTGGAGCCTCAGCTTCAGGATCTGTCCTTTCAGTGAGCACTCAGGGCTGATTTCCTTCAGAATGGATCGGTTTGATCTTCTTGAAGTCCATGGGACTCTCAAGAGTCTCCTCCAGCACCAGAATTCAAAAGCATCAATTCTTCGGCGATCAGCCTTCTTTATGGTCCAGCTTTCACTTCCATACAAAACCACTGGGAACACCATAGCTTTAACTATATGGTTGGCAAGGTGATGTCTCTGCTTTTTAAGATGCTATCTAGGTTTGTCATCACTTTTCTCCCAAGAAGCAGGCAATATGGTTATATAATTTTAGATTATCTACCTCTTCTTGGCATGCAGCCAAAAATAAGCACTTGAAAATAAAATAAGTTGCCTAACTCTGACTTAGAGAAGGGTTCTTAGATGCTGGGTCCATGGTTTCATTCAAATCAAAATGTCATGTGAATTTTAAGCGAACTGAGGCTCCCTGACCTTTAAAATGCAGCACTGTAAATTCTGCAGCATCATAATTCTGATAGGAATACCTCCAACTCCATAATAGCTTGGATATTGCTTATGGGCTGTCATAAAAATTCTAAAGCTTTCATGAGAAGAGTGTTTAATTCCAATCGCTATTATATTTAATACTTTAATAGAGGCTTTCACTGTTCAGGTTTTTTTTTAATAGTTTGCGACAATTTAAACTCCAAAGAAAAATGGCCTTCTATGCAGGAAAATTTGTGCTGGTAACATGAAGAAATAGGAAGACACTGTCTGCTGACTGATGGATAATTTTACAATATTTTGGAAGGTTTAATAGAAAATGGTCTGTTTGCATGGCAGTGTAGTTTCCAGTTCTCTGTTTTAGTGTTTGCGTGAAAAGCCCTAAATGACTTCGGACCCAGTTATCTGAAGAAACACCTCCTTTTGTATTGTCCTGCCTGTTATTCAAGATCAGCCTGGGTGGACCTTGTTGTAATCCCATTGTCAAGTTAATTGTGTGGAGCTGGGGTTTGGATAGGGCCTTTTCAGTGGTAGCACTTGGGTTCTGGAATATCTCCTCCGCCGCGAGGTATGGCTGGAGCTGACATTAATTAGTTTCCAGGGCCTGCTGAAAACTTCCTCTTTTTCCATTTGTAGCCATCTAGTTTGTCTTAGAAAGGAATATTTGGAGTGAATCATATATTGTCTTGCTGGATTTAAGGCATCCCTGTTTCCTGGGGACAGTCCCCGGATTTACAAATCAGTCTTCTGACAAAATCCACTGAAGTTGAAAAGTGTCCCCGGATTCATGGGGGGGGGGGGGAATCTGGTAACGTTACCTTAAGGTGTATCTTATTGTGTATTTTTGTCATCTTGACTCATCCTAAGATCACTTTGCAGGATCACTTTTACAAATAAGTAATTGGTGTGGCAGTCAAAAGAGGGTTGGTATATATGATCGATGTGTGATTCTTTGCAATCGCCATAGCAAATGTCTACTTGTATCAGCAAACTCCTGGGATCAAGATAATGGTCTCTTTTTCCTACTAGGCTGCAAAATTAGAATAGATCTCTGGAATTAGGTTTCTGAAATTAAAGCTATGATAATGACCAGATGTTGCTGGAAAATATTTGTTCCCAAAACTTTGTCCTCACTCATTTCAGCAAAGTTTTACAATACAGTTTTCCCTATGTGCTGCCTTAGTTGCTAAAGATAGTGTTATGAAAATCTCTGATGGGATTAAGTTCTGGAAATTGAATTTCACATTTATTACTTTTTGAAAGTGATCCTTAATTTTCTGTGGAGGAATGCAAAGTATCATTTTCTTCTCCTTTCAGATATTGGGCTAGCTTCTTAGATGGTGTAAGCTGGCATTTCACACTAACCCCCAAAGCAGCATAGTGGTCCATTATTCTAGAGCAACTGAGAATCTGAAAGTTCTATCGTTTCATAGTCTAAAACTGCTAACCAGGGTGCCCCATGGGGGGATATGCTAGGTACTGAAACAGGCCTAGGAGAGGAAGACATTGCTGCAGATGTGTGGCTTATCCCAAAGCTATGAACAACCAAAGGCTGCACCAAGGACTGCATCCCTGGTGCAATGAGGGGAGAATGCAAATACAGGCCCTCAGCTGCAGCGGTTTCAGGTGGGGTTGCCATTTACTGGAAAGGAAGCAAGCACTTTCTAAAAGAGGAGAAGTATCTAGAACAGCATGCCTATGGGCTGCTGGCCCATGACTGCAGCTTGGAACATCAGCTGTGAAATTGCTCCACTCACCAAGACAAGGCAAGAAGAGGACTTCCCACTTGGTCTGAGACGCCCTGACAACCAACAGTCTTGACGGCTCTTTGAGTTTCTTGCCCTGCCTCCTTCTGGCTTGTTTCCTTAACCCTGACTTCCTGGTCTTCTTCTCTTGTGTCTCTGGCTCAACTGCTCTAGCTCAGCCTTGACAGGAAAGGATCCTGACTGTGTTCTAGACTGCCTCCTTAAAGATGACGGTTGCCATTGTGAAGGAGAGGCTCACAGGCCGGTCTCTCTCTCTCTGGACAAAGGGCTCGCCAAGAGAAATGAAGAGATTGTTTTGTGCATTTCCTGACACAACTGGCAGCTATGCCCTTCTCTGGAAATGGCTCCTGTCCCTGTGAGACCGTGGCACCGCATATCAGTCATTCCAATGCCTTTTGTACTCCCTGGTTGCAACTTAGGAAACCAGGAGGACCCAATTTATTCTTACCAACTAATTGGATAGAGTAGACAGCCATAATGGCTTTCAGATTTCTCAAAAATTAAAGGGCTAGAGATGTCATTTTCTTTAAATGAAAGCTACAAATTCAAGGTGGGGTCTGGAAATCTCTGAAAAGGCCAGATCCACACAGACCTTTCTATGGCATCAGCTGTGGGCACAGCATTGTAAACTGATTGCACATTTTCATGCTGCGTCCCACCAGTTCCCCAGAGGTTGCTCTTTCAATTCCTGCCCACCAGACAAATGGCTATTTCTGAAAGATAAATCACATTTATCATTCCCATTATTATAAGTGGTTTCCCTGCCCCCCCCAAGCTATGTTTTGCTTATTTCATAGCTTCAAAATTCTCTCTCTTTGGATCTGCATTTTGGCAGATATCTTGAGTGGCAAATGTGCTCTATTGTGTTACTGGTAATGGTTGGGGACACAGTGGTGCAAAGGAATGATCTTTCACCATCATTGCACTTGCAGCCAGTGGAGGCCACCAAGATTTATGGGATTCTGGAAACTTGAGGTGTTATATGTATTCCCTGGACTTAGGTACAATATCTGCTGGTGATGTGATTTTTACAGCTGGATAATCACAGTGAATAGTAGGATGACTATTGATGGGAGGCCTTCCTGGAAATCTTTATAGCTCCTGGAGTCATTGTAAAATATGATGTCAAGGGCTAGTGGAAACCAAAGCTGCCCCGAGTCTAGTTTCTTTTTCTTACTCATATAGCATGATTCCTTTTCTATAGCCATACTTTTCTTCCACCATTAAGCTGCAACTCATTTTAAGCTTCAGTCAAGGTTATAGGGAGGAGAGTGACATTTTTCACAAAAAATAGCACACTGGGATGTGCTGTTTCAGCCCACTCGCTAGGAAACTTTGGGGTTTTCAGGTATTCCCCAACCTTGGGCAATCTTCTGAATCTAAATACTTTTATTACAGAGGTGATCATTCCTCTATTGTGGCTCAGCAATTCTCTCAGAGCTCAGGGAACAAGAGTGTTAACTCCCTCCCAATTTATTTCTTTTTCTTTTTAACCCTCCCTATTTCTGGAAAAAATAATATCCATCAAGGGGTTTAAAAGTGCTTGAATTAGGATGGTTAGGGGGTTCCTAAGGAAACCCCAGCATCATGGCCCACATCTGGGTGCCACCAGCCACTGCAAGACCACAATGCTGAGCTAACAGTCTTTGTACCTCTGACACTTTGCTGTGTTTCTTGCCCATCCAGCAGCACTTACAAGGAACCATTGGTGGCCTCCAGTGAATCACCATTGGAACTCACCTTGTGCATTCTCATAATGCCATCGTTCTCCTATTTCCACCCCTTCCCCAATATTTTGTTCAAAATCATGATGATACCACCTTGATGTCTGCAACCCATACAGCATGTGCACTTTTACACCATGCAGAAAATACCAGATCCTCCTTGCTCTGCACATAAATACTCGGCAGCAGACACTAGCAACCCACTTTGTGAGCCCATGTTAGGGACTGGCTAGATGGTGAGGAGTGGTGAAAGGTGTCAGCTGGGGAACCCCCAAGGGAAATCCCAGAGGAGGAAGGATCAGAAGGCAGGGATTGGTGGTGGGACACTGAAGAGGTTAGAGGGGGGAAATTGGGAGGAGGGAACAGTTCAGACTCTGAAGCTGAAGCAAAGGAGTGGGGTCAAGGGGCTGCTAAAGAATACCGGGACTCTCCATCTCCTGCTGCGACAAGCTCCCCTCCCCCTAGTCTCCAAGAACGTGCAGGAGAACAAGAAGGGCAGAACAGAGGTCAGAGGTGGGCAGACACAGTTTGAGACTGCTTGGGAAACATCCGGGAGAGGGAGCCTTAGGATGGGTGGAAGGCAAGGACTTTCAATCCAGGCAACCGCTCTATAGGGGCAAGACCTGCTGGGAATTGTTGCCGAGTTGTATGTTGTGTCCTTGAAGAAAGAGTTAACTTCACTGCCAACTGACTCTGCGTTGGACTCCAGGCCTGACAGCCCACACTGCTCAGTGCATGTAAGTGAATTCATGGATTTTATGGTGGGTTGCAGAATGGGCACTAGCATTTCCAGATCACCATTTTTTTAACAAATGCTGGTATCAAGAACATCAAAGTGACTTTAACATTTATATCTTATGAAAACAACAGCATTCTGATTGAATTTTGGCTTCTGCCTGTCAGTGAGGCAGAATAGATGACAACAAGGCATTTCAAATTCTTGAGTACTGTTGTGACATTTCTTAAATGATATATGTGGAGTGTATTCAAACAGCTGTTTAGCTTAGCGGTTCATGGATGGAAATTGTCAAAAAGAATAAATGGTATTCATTGAAATCCATAAAGGTAATAAAATAGTGAAAGAGGTGGCAAGAAAAACAACTCTATCACCGGCAGTGTGGTTTGCAAGATAACAGCTGTGCTTCATAACACTAAGGCAAGGGGAGGGAACCTTTTCTGAAGGTTGGGACCGATCATTATCTCCTTCCCCCTCCTGTTGCGACAAATTTGACAGGTGGGTGGGGTAGCCCACCTGTCAATCACCTGACATTAGTAAGATGTGCTGTGCTTTGAAGCCCCGATTCTTGGGACTTCAAATCACAGCACGGAGCTGTCTGAAAGCTTTTTGCAAAGAGCCCAGTCCTGCTCTTTAAAGTGCCCCAAACTGGAAGTTCCAAAAGCAGCAAGGGGGCTTTCAAAGAGAGGTGGTCCTTGAGATCGCATGCTCCTGAGCCATAAAGGGCTTTAAAGTTCAAAGCCAGTACTTTGGATTGAGCCCAGAGATTAATTAGTAGCCAGTGCAGTCAGGTCAGAAGCAGTGCAATATCACCCGACCTTCTGGTCCTAGACAATAATATGGCCTCTGAATTCTGCATAGTCTACACTGTACTAAATGTATGACCTGTCTTCAAAGGCAGCCCCGTGTACAGCATATTGCAGTAATCTAGCCTAGAGGTTACCACAGGTTCGGCAACTCAAGCTGTCTATATGGCGTAGCAGCTGGGGCACCAGTTGAAACTGCCAGTGAACCTACTTGTGCCTCCAGTGACAGTAAAGAATACAGAAGTACCTCCAAGCTGCATGGCAGCTCCTTTGAGGGCAATGCAAGCCCGTCCAGAACATGTTGAGTCCCATCCATCTAGCACTGCCCCATAGCACTACCTCAGTCTTATCTGGATTGAGCTTCAGTTTGTTGGCTCTCATCCAGTCCATTACCACAGCCAGACACAATTCAGAACATCCACTGCCACAAATGCAGATGTAGAGGAGGAAGATAGCTGTGTGTCACCAGCTTGATGATGGAACACACCCTAACTCAGCCCTTTCATATTTCAGATGTCTAGCAGCATGGGGGATAAGATTGACCCCTGTGGAACCTCACATTGAAGGCTTCACAGAACCAAGCTGGATCCTTCAAGCACTCCTCTATGGAGACGGCCACCCAGAGACCACTGCAAAGCAGTGCCACCCACTGCTACAAGGAAAGGGAAGGCCATGCAGCAGAGACAACTGACCCAGGGACTAAGGACAACTTACCCAGGTAAGACAGAAACTAATAAATAGAGAAAGGTTAATGGGGAGCTAAACTGTACATTAATTAGAAGTAAATATTTCATAAAAACAAGAGATTGCTTCCTGTTTTGTTGGCGACAGAAATGTTTCAAATTTGACAGAAACATGTATGTTGCCAAGTAATATGAATATACTTTTAAACTGAAGTATTCATGGGAAATATCTGCTGAGTATGGAAGTGAGAGCTGGACCATAAAGAAGGCTGATCGCTGAAGAATTGATGCTTTTGAACTATGGTGCTGGAGGAGACTCTTGAAAGGAGGAGACTCCCATGGACTGCAAGGAGATCAAACGTATCCATTCTTAAGGAAATCAGCCCTGAGTGCTCACTGGAAGGACAGATCCTGAAGCTGAGGCTCCAAGACTTGGGCCACCTCATGAGGAGAGAAGACTCCCTGGAAAAGACCCTGATGTTGGAAAAGATCACAAGGAGCACAAGGAGAAGGGGATGACAGAGGATGAGATGGTTGGATAGTGTTCTCAGAGCTACCAACATGAGTTTGACCAAACTGCGGGAGGCATTGGAAGACAGGAGTGCCTGGCGTGCTCTGGTCCATGGGGTCACGAAGAGTCGGACATGACTAAACGACTAAACAACAACAACAACAATGAGAGGGACATTATAAATATTAGACAACTAATACCAGAGACCTTACTTGCAACACCTTTCAAGTCCACGGTCTCCTTGGGTGAAAGGACTTGGTGAAAGGGCAAACCAAACTTAGCTTCAGGGCTTGAAAACTTTGCTGCATGATGCCAATCTTCCAGAGAGTTATTGGGCAGAAGCGCTTGGCTGTTTTGTTTATACTTATAATCACAGATTATCATCACCGATTGGTTGTACCCCCTATGAAAAGATGTTTAGCAAGAAACCATACATCAAGCACTTGATAATTTTTGGTTCTGACATGTGGGTTTACACACCACAAATCTCCAAGTTAGGCAAACATGGTTTGCATGGTATCTTTCTAGGATATCAGAAAGGTTCTTACAGAGTAATGATGACTGACTCTAACCCAGTTAGGCTCACTAGAAGTTGAGTACAATGCCAAATGGGGGGAGAATGTGGGAATTTTCCAATGTTATCCTGATGACAGTGAAGAGAGTGAGGATAAACAACAGCAAAACCCCACACCCACTGATGAAGGTTCTGATTCTGATTCTGAAACTGACTCGGATGGTTCAGAGGATTTCAAGAGTGCTAAGGCCTCTTTGCGACCCTCTGAAGGCTCTGATCGAGAATTGGAGGAACCACTGTTCACCATAGGCCACTTTTCTCCTAAGAAAGAAGAAGAGAGCGTTGAAGACTTACGTCTAATTCTCAGGTCTGAAAGAGCCACAAAAGATAGACCTCCAAAGAGATTTGCTGATGAATTTGCTAAAGCAGCAAAAGCTGTAACTGTTGTTAATAGCTCCAAGAAGGTATTTGAACCTTCAAGCTTCCAAGAGATCCAGGCTTTGGATTCGAAGGATGCTGCGCCATGGTTAACTGCCATGAAGGCTGAGCTTGATACCTTAGAGAGGAACAAAACATGGGAGCTAGTTCGAACAGTTCCAGGGATGAAACTGCTTGACAGCAAATGGGTTGTCAAAGCAAAGACAGACCAAAATGGCAAGATAGTCAGACACAAAGCCAGATTGGTAGCCAGAGGTTTTTCACAGATACCAGGAGAAGACTATCATGAGACCTACTTACCCACCATGAGATATGAGAGCATTAGGCTTATGCTCAAACTTGCTGCAGAAGAGAATCTACATGTTTCTCATCACGATGTGAATACAGCATTTTTGTACGGAACCTTAGGTGAATCACTTTATATGCTTCCACCTGATGGCGTACAGGTAAAACAGGGATTTGTTTGTTCTCTGAAGAAGTCCCTATACAGTCTCAAACAAAGTGCACTATGCTGGCAGTCTAAACTCACTGAAGTGTTGTTTTCTCTAGGTTTTCAGCAATGTAAAGCTGATCCATGTGTATTTGGCAAAGAGGAAGGGCAAAAGAAGCTGTATTGCTTATTTTATGTTGATGATATTCTTTTCTTTTGGAAGGATGTCAAGATGTACAATAGCGCCCTAGCTCTACTGAAAGAGCACTTTGACATGAAGGATCTTGGTGAGGTAACCAACTATCTATATCTGGAAACAGAGAGAGACCAAGATGGTAATATTTTAGTACACCAGTCACAGAAAATTGCTGATGTGTTAACCAAACTGAACCTGATGGATGCTAACCCTGTAGACACACTGATGACAACAGGATATCAGGTAGATGATACTGAAGACGCTTGGTCGTAACGGAGATGCCGACAAATATATGTGGCTGGAAGTATTTGGTACGAGTAAAAAAGGTGTGGTCCAGATACGGACTCATCAAAATCGAATAAGTCCGTAAGGATTTTTCTAATTCTTCAGTGCAGAAGCCAGAGTTTCAACAGTTTGTTAGGGGTACCATATTTCAAACAGTGAAAAAAAGTTGAGTTGGTTTTTTTAGTTTTGCCAAAATCGTCCCCCAAAAGCCATTTCTGGACTATTTTTAGATCAGACCTATCCATTCTGAAGGAAATCAGCCCTGAGTGCTCACTGGAAGGACAGACCCTGAAGCTGAGGCTCCAATACTTTGGCCACCTCATGAGAAGAGACGACTCCCTGGAAAAGACCCTGGTGTTGGGAAAGATGGAGGGCACAAGGAGAAGGGGATGACAGAGGACGAGATGGTGGGACAGTGTTCTCGAAGCTACCAGCATGAGTTTGACCAAACTGCAGGAGGCAGTGGAAGACAGGAGTGCCTGGCATGCTCTGGTCCATGGGGTCACGAAGAGTCGGACATGACTGAACAACAACAAATATAATTTGCCTAGTCACTACAGTCAGTGGGATATGCCTTTCTGCACATCTCAGCAGCTCAGCTGATGGAAGAGGGGCAATAATATTCTGCAGCACAAAGGATGTGGTACTGCTCTGGTTGTATGTATAGTCCTACCAACTGGGAAGGGCAATCCTCATTACCTACAAAGTGATTATATACACACTGTGGGGAGGTGTCACTTACTGGATTTACCCATGACCTGTTTGGGCATCATATGCATGCTGTATGAAGACACATGAAGGAATTGGGATTGTGCCCATTGGCCCAGACTAACCTCCATGCATCCATCATAAATTCTGATAGGCTATGGATTACAATGAACATGTGGAAAAGGGGGCAGTGGGTGTAATCCTGCTCCTGTGAACATTTGAACACAAGACCCGTGTTGTATAAATATGGCTTCTGTGTCTTGACATTAGGTGTTAATTGTATTCTAATTGGCATTTCAGGCTTGGTCTTCTTTCATACTCTGACTTTGCTTGTCGATGTCACTATTCATTTTGTTCCTATTTGTTTGCTTTTATGTAGGGCTTATTTCATTATATTTCTGCAGCTAATGAGGCCAATGAATGCCTTCATTTTCTTGGAGTTTCTGACATTTGCTTCCACATGGTTGTCAGGTTGACTGCAATACAAAAGGAATGTGACATATTCAAATATTGCTGAGATGGCAAACTCAGCAAATTACTGATGGGCAAACTAAGGTCTATTTCATATAATTATTCTCCCTGGAATTCTGTGATTGGTAAATGTTGAAATAACATCACCCAGCTCCCATTACTGCATGCTAAAGATCATCTGCTCACCCTCAGAATAAGAATAGAATCCAAGAAGCACAAGGTGATATTGATTGTTCATTGTACAGAAGTCCTTGGCTATGATGCTCCAAGGTGAAGATATTTCATGGCTCATATGTGATTCCTTTTGTTAGCAAGGTGGGAAGCTGTTCTCTACCTATATTTCTCTAATATAATATAAAATTTAGAGTTTGTGCAGACAGGCATTGTGAGCAGTATCATCAGTGAGAGTTCCTTATCACTTCAACCATACTCTCCAAATGTATTCTTCTCTCCCCCCACCCCCGGGGCAATCTTTATTTTCTGTTTCCTGCCCCAGGTACATTGCAGTCTATACTTTGTCCATGTTGTGTTTTGTGTTTTCCTTCAATCCTGTACCTGCAAACAGATAATGATATTTTATGCACATTGGTACTATGTGCAGTTCATATGCTGATGCTCCAGAAATCAATCCTCCAGAACTGGGTTGCAGTTCCCTGACACATTGGAACTGGAATTTTATACCCAGTTTCCTGTGAGTAAGCCTCATTGAATTTACTTCTGGGTAGACATATAGAATTGCACTGTGTGAGATACATTAGCAGTGATGCAAATCACTTTTGGGAACACAGGTCAAACTAGATGTTATACAGGACATATATGTAGCTATCTTCTGCATATTTTAATTTAAGTGAAAATCCGCCAGTCCACAGAAGGACTGTGGGGTGCTGGGTACCCACAGTGTGGGGCCCAAGTCAGCACCCCTGCCCACTGACAACCCCCCAGTATGATGATGCTGTTTTAAAGAAAGCCTGACATGGTTTCTCTTGACACTTTAGTGTAACATCTACTTTGGCCCTTGGTCTGCTGGACTACTGTGGCAATCAGCTGATTGATGAGGAACTGGTGGAAATGGCAATCCTGTTGCACGTTTTAGGTGCCCCAATCTCTGTTTCCATTCATGTCTGTTTAACATTTATCTCTCTGTCTCAGACAGAGAACAGTAACATAAGAAATACAACCTGTTCCGCAATACATTTGAAAAGACTTATGGTAGCTGAACTGAAATTGACAGTGATAAATATCCTATATTGGTTAACTAGTCCCATACTGTGTCGTTGTGTATATAGAAAGCCCTGTCTTGTAAATGTATTCCCTATGACATTCCTGTCCCAAACTTAGATTTTTCTTTCTTTAATAAAGAATGTCTGCAGAATGTATTGACTTACAGTGTCATCACGAAAGTGCAATTGAATCAAGCCCCGCCTGATGGCTTGCAGCTGTTCTGAGTTGATAATTATGCTTGATTAGTATTGATTTACTAAGAATAGAAATCAGCAACGGTCTTGGTTTAGATCAAGAGCGACATTTTTCTTCTCATTTGTAGCTATCACATTTGTACAGGAAGAAATACAGAACTGCATATCCCTTTGACAATTGCAGGGAACCATCTGACTAGTGGGTGAAACCAATGGCCTGTTGGGTGCTTTGGAAAAAATTAAACTTTGCCCTTCAAATCCAGTTTGTTGATGGCATACAAATACATCTAAGCTGGGGGACATAGTTTAATTTGGGGGCAACGTCGTCTGCTGCTGTTGTCATCAGGTTTCTCCTTGCAGAGCTTAGGTAAAGGTAAAGGTACCCCTGCCCATACGGGCCAGTCTTGACAGACTCTGGGGTTGTGCGCCCATCTCACTTAAGAGGCCAGGGGCCAGCGCTGTCCGGAGACACTTCCGGGTCACGTGGCCAGCGTGACATCGCTGCTCTGGCGAGCCAGAGCTGCACACGGAAACGCCGTTTACCTTCCCGCTGGTAAGCGGTCCCTATTTATCTACTTGCACCCGGAGGTGCTTTCGAACTGCTAGGTTGGCAGGCGCTGGGACCGAGCAGCGGGAGCGCACCCCGCCGCAGGGATTCGAACCGCCGACCTTTCGATCGGCAAGTCCTAGGCGCTGAGGCTTTAACCCACAGCGCCACCTGCGTCCCCTTGCAGAGCTTACACTACCTGAAATGGGAGTTCAGAATCAATTATGATTTGCTCCATTTTGTATGTTTGTGTAATACCTAATGCTAACATGTATATCTAGACTTCCTAAGCAGAGGCCAGCGCAAGATGGTTTATAATAGTTTAAAATAAGCATTATAACAAAAACAATTGAAAATGCAATAAAACAATGGAAAGCAGCAGAAAAAACAGCAAAAAGTAAAAACATGGGCAGCACGGCAGCAAAAGATCCCTGCAATGAAAGAGCTGCAGCAGGGGAGTTGTCAGCACAGAGTTCATCTCTGGAACTCCACGCCACAGGGAAACACAAGGCTAACAGGGCTTGGGCAGGGGGCAGACAGCCTCCAAGGGAAAGGCAGCTCTCAAGCAAGAAAGCTCACAACTGACAGTGAGCCAGAGCAACACCCTTAATTTTGCCCCCCCCATGTTGCTCTGTAGTCTCCCCACAGCTCGGATGTCAGGTTAGAGGGACCCCTAAACAAGAGTTCAGCTCATTTGCCCCCAAACCCTTTAATTCCTGCATAAATGTTAGATGGCCTTTGGCGAGGTCCAGCTGGGATTTTCTTACCTTTTTGCTGGCTCTTTCAATAAAAAATACTAAGCAATGTAAAGGGAACATGGGAAGCTGCCCAAGCTCAGACCACTGATGGATTGATCTCAATATTGACTACACAGGCTGGCAGCAGCTCTCCAGGGTTTCAGGAAGGGGACCTTCCCAGCCCCACCTGGAGGTGCCACTGGGGATCAAACCTTTTGCATGCAAAGCGGATGCTCCGCTGCTGAGCTGCAACAGAAGGAGAGAAGAAGAGCCGCTGCGCATTCCAGATTTGGGGGGGCTGTTAATCCAGCAGCACCAGAGCCCCCAAAAGGGGCTCCTTATGCCTCTTAAGTGTTTCCTATCCATCATCTTCCTCTCCCTCCCTCTTTCTCTTTCAAGAAATAATAAAAATTGGTCCAGTAGCACCTTAGAGACCAACTAAGTTTGTTCTGGGTATGAGATTTCGTGTGCATGCACACTTCTTCAGATACACTGAAAGAGAAGTCACCAGACCCTTATATATAGTGGGAGGGTGGGGAGGGGTATTACTCTGATGGGTGGTAGGAGATGGGCGATTGACTCAGCGGGTATGGTAAACCTGTTGATGACTGTTAACGACTGCAATTAGTCCTACAGGAAAAAGCAAGGGATAGTATGCAGATAACCAAAAATAGTTTTAGCATGTGTAATGAGACAAGAATCCAATATCTCTATTCAGACCAGGTCTCTCCATAGTTTTCAATTTAGTAATAAGTTGTAATTCAGCAACTTCTCTTTCCAGTCTGTTTCTGAAATTCTTTTGTAATAAGACAGCTGCTTTGAGATCCAGTATTGAAAACTATGGAGAGACCTGCTTTTTCCTGTAGGAATTGCATGCTTGGCTGGTGGGTGCTTAAGACCGGGCCTTTTCAGTGGTGGCCCAACATTTCTGCAACTCCCCAAAGAGTTATGAATGACCTCGTATAGGTCTTTTTAAAACAGATCTTAACCTTTGTTTCAGTATGTGCTGGATTGAGGTATTGTGTGCTGCATGTTTAAACTGTTACTTTTTTTAGATTGAAATTAGGCTGTTTTTGTGTATTCCCTATTTTAAAATTGTTGTTTACCAGTTTTTGCAAGCTTCTCTGGAAGGGCTTTGCCCTGGTAGGTGGTATATAAATTCCTGAAATAAATAATATACGGTATGAGTACATAGCAAAGGGATATGCTTAGATCAACACTCAACATATTCTGTTTGCCTGGATTTTGAATTTAGACGCTCATACGAGCTTCTTTGCTTGTGGGGTTTGCAATGCTCACAAATCCTTCTGTATTTTCTTAGCAGTTATATCATGATAGAATCTGAAGTTCCAACCCAGGTTTTATTTAGTCTTTCAATAAGGTGTGGCTCTCTAGTTCAAAGGCCTTGTGTCATTCGTAACTTAAAACAGCTCTGGTTGGCCAGGAGGCATACATGGAAATTTGATCTTGTTTCCAGTGCAAGAGCCTTAAACTGAATATTAAAAGTGTCTGGGGTTTATGGGAGTTGTGCTCCCCAACATCTGGAGGGCACACAGTTGGGGAAGGCTGGCTTACTTTGTCCCAAAATATATAGGAAGGAAAACAGGACTGGCCTGGCCTGAACTCAAGTCCCCATCAGCACAGGAGAAGGCCGCTGCCCAGTTCCAAAAGGGTGAGGGTAGGTGCTTTGCTGAATTGTGGTGCGTTTGGGTTTTGACCTGAATGGGCACCTAAGCCCTGTCCTCGTGAGATCAAATCGCAGAGCTCAATAACTGCCTCTAGAACACAAGGAACACTGGACACCTGTGGAATGCGATGACATCAGAAGACATCAGTTTAGAAAGGAGGGTGGATCTTTTTCTTTAACTGTAGTGAGTCAGAGTTCTACGAGAAATAGGTCAGGCTACTGAGCTTGGGATGAAAAGGGTATCAAGCAGGGGGCAGACCTGCCTCTGTGGGGAGGGGCTGCCACAACCTAGGGACTGCCCACTGCTGGGCCACCCTGCCAAACCTCTGAGGACAGTGGAACTGCCAAGAGGGCTCCTTCTACTGATCTCAACACCTGAGAGTGTCGCAGGTGGTCGGACAAATATTTGGGACCTGAGTCATTTAAGACTTTGAACACAAGTGTGAGCACCTTGAATTCGACCCAGAAACAAATTAGCAATGGCAATCAGTGCACCTATTTTAACACAGGGGTGAGTTGTAAGAGTTGTAAGTAGAACCCTAGGCAGCAATCATTTCCTTCTTTTCTGAAATGATTCTGTATTCATTTAAAAAGAAGGGAACATGTCAAAGTGTCCTTGTGCCCATTTGAGAATTGCCAGAGTTCCTTCTTGGATAGTTCTCTGGCACTCTGTCCCAGGGATGCTTTGCCCCCCATTGGAGGGGGGTGGCAGACCGAGTTTGACACCATGCATACATGATGCCCGCCCCCTGTTGGGTGCAACTCAGTGCATCTGCTGCCACTGCTACTACTGTATTATTTGCCATTGGTATATATTTCATTGGGGTGCAACAAATATTTTGGTTTTTTAGTATAGGCATTCTGCTATTGCAAAAGTAGTAAAAGGAATGGCTGTACTAATCGTAACAATGATGGTGGTGCGCAGACAGAAAAGCACCCTGCACGAGGCAGGACAAGTCTTGACTGAAAAAGCCTGTTGTCTGTTGGCAAAAATGTGACCGTATGTTGAAAAGCGGCCATATGATTCTTTTGTACCAACAAAGTCAATGGCATTAAATGACCAGCCATCCAAGTACTTTTACTTAACTGCTTTTTAGATTGAGTAACCATTTGTCACTCTTGAACCTGTAATACCACTTCTCATTCGCTCTTGTTCCTCTATGGTTTAATTTCCCTGCACAAAGATTGAAATGGTGTCCCATTACTAATACCTGCCAGTAGCCATTTAATTAGTGTAATTAATTATAAAGCAATTTATTAAAATGTAACTTTCAGATTGTTCAGTATAACCCACAAACACATACACATAATCCTGCCCTTACCAAAAATTGCAGAACCATTAGGCAGTATGCAGCGGTGCAAATTAAAGCTGCTGAAATAGTAGATAAATGGAACTGTCATAGATGTAATTGTTAGGCAAAGTTTTAGCTGAATCCACTAGAGTGTTATTAGAGTTTTCAGACACAAAAACAATGAATCACCATTTCTTTTCCAGTGTGTTTTGCTGTATATGAAAGATAAGGTTGTTATGGCCGACTAAGGGGCTGCTTTATTAAAGACTTATTTTATGTAGTTAAACATAGAGAATGCACCACTGTAAAAACTGGACAGTGGTGTATCTCTGAAGAGTTAAAACTCAACGGATGAATTTCAGTTATATTAATGGCTTTAATGTAGATTTAAATACCACAATGCAATATTTAATTAGATCTAGCAAGAATGGAATTTCATTCTCTTGTTTGGTCACTAGAAGGTGCTCTGCTTAAGATGGCCTATTTGTTAGTTATTCATCTTAAGAGGATACAATTGCTTCAACAAAGCATATTTGAACAGATTTGAAAAAGAACTTTTTAAAATATATAGGGTCGTAGTCAATGCTATTTGTACTCAGAGTAAGCCTACAGATATTAATAAGCATGACTAATGATGAGCTTTTGGTCTAATTTCTTGGGACCTATATGGGACCAACATCTGTGCTTGTTATAAGCACACTGTTGAATTTATTTTAGGGACTTAACTAGGGTTCTTTGAAAAATAAATCTGCATCAGAGTCTTTATCTTTTGTAGCTTTGAATCAGGAAAAAACATCTCAGGACTCAGCTACACAGCTGCTATTATAACGTTGTAGGTGTGTTATAAAAATGTGGCACCAGATGGCGCTGTAGAGCTCAATGGCAAATTGCATCTATATTTTTATAATGATTTTAATAGCATTTTCATAGTGTTTTTTCTATATCTGTAGATATCTGTATCTATATCTTCAGAGCAATGGAAGGAAGGAGGAAGTATGATTCTGTAGCCAAAGTAAGTAGAATTACTTATTTATAGTTCAGCTTTAGAATGAACCTTTATTTCCTTCTTCCTGGCCCTGAATCCGTTACGTTCTTTTGAGAGCGATGACCCTTGAAGGATCTATCTGATGGATTGGACAACTCTAAATGTATTGTGCAAGTGCACATTTTTCATAGATCAAACAGACAGACCTACTAGCTCAAGATCAGTGTGGTTTGCATGGCTCTTTCATAACCTTCTTTGCACTTGTTAATAGACATTCTGCTGGCTGTCAGGGAGGGATAATGAAAATCAAGCCAAGCAAAGACCTACAACCTCACTCCATCGGGGATAGTTATCTGCTGCTAGAATTGTCTGCAAGGCTTAGCTAAGATCAGCCAGTACCACATTACTCTTCCCCCTTTCATTTTTTCACAACCAAACATGGTCAGAGAATAGAATTCTTCACAAATCTGTTGCTCATCTGCCAAAGGCTCCTCTTCCATCTAGATCCTTTGTAATCGAGTAGTGATTTATTAACTAAGCAAGAGAGAAATATAATACATTACCTTGGAATTCATGAATATGTAATTCTGTTTCAGGCATAATAATGGATCACCATTTACCAGCCTCCTCCTTTCTTGTGAGCATTGTGATGTTCAGTTCCATATACATTTTCTCTTATTTATGTCCCCTTGCATTCTCCCTATGTGCAACTCCTTAAAAAAAACAATAATCCAGAATGTCTCTGAATCAAAAGCCCTGCTCCCAAAATTTCAGTCTATTTTCATAGTACATGTTAACTTTCCTTGTCTGGACAAATACAGTATTATGCTTCCATTCAGGCCACACATGAAAATTTGCATAAAATACTGAAATAAATGCATATATACCTTCTAGTCTAGTACTTACTGCACACCAACATCATTTAAGCACAACACACAATTACAGTTCCTGTTTAACCACAGGTATAAGAATCAAATAATAATTAAACAAACAAACAAACCACGTATAACACATCATAGTTTAAAAATAGCCAATCTATATTAGGTTTATATGTCCAGCAAACCATGCTAGTTGGTTGGCCTAAAATTGTCTGTGGGTTGTTTGTGAAATGCCAATAAATATGTTTTGTAGAAGCACTGTTAAGAAACTCATATTGCCTGGCAGGTGAATCCTAAAAGAAGACATTCCTCATAGCTTCATCTTATACTTCATCACAGCAGCAAAACAGTGGTCAGTCTGGGGCACAATGACAACTAGACGAAGTGGTAGGGATCAGGAGCAAGGTGAGAAAATGGCCAAAGAGACAGGCCTTTCAGGACCGCTAGAGACAAGATATTCTTGTTCCATTACATGCAGACAATCGAGAGAGAGGTGCCTAGTTTCCACTGAGGTGGTAAATGTGGGTATGAGCTTTACCTTGGCGGATTACAAGTTGAGGTGCAGATTATTTAAATATCTCTTGTGCACACCATCACTGTGCCTGGCTGGGCTGGGGGGGGGGTTCTAGCTTAGCCTTCTCCCTGCTGACTAGGCTTTTGTGTTTAGGATGCCCTCTCCCAGGTCCTCATGCAGAGGAGCATTCAGTCTATGGTTCTCTATCAGCAATTTGAAATGGTACAATCCAAACCTGGCTTTACTCCCTCAGCGACAGCAAGGGCCAAGTAATCCTTTATACTTCCCCCTGCGTGACACAGTTTCAGGCTGTGTTGACAATGTATAATAAAGCAGGGGGCAGGAGGGCCCTTAAGAAACAAAAGCAAAACACACACAGCAGTGCCATTCACAGACAGCAATGTTTATTCTGGCTTTAGGCTGCTTTGGAAATAAGATTTCCCTTCCCTCCTAGGTCAATGCAGTTATGCTAGTTTCATGGCCCCTATTGGCTAGTGACCGTGGAATCACCGATGATGAGCAACATGGTATCCTTTTGGTCATTCACAGCCCATTTTTGGCCTACTGTTTCTTCCTTCGTGGTTCAGCAGTCCCTACCGTACTAATCAAGTAGTGCAGCACTCCTCTAATTCTTTAAAATGGAACAGCAGAGAACTAGTACAGAGTGGGAGGGGTCAGCAACTGGAGCGTCTGTGCCGAATCTATCCCACCGCCACCCATTGCTAACCAAAAAGAAAAAGAAATGTGCAAGGTTACCCCACTACCATGAGCACAGCCAGGAATTTAGTTAGGGGAAGCAGGACCTGGTTGGGGGGAGGACTTTTTGGGGGGGGGGCAGAACCAATGTGATTGGTTCATTAGTTAAGTATTTCTATTATTTTATTTGATCTAAGGGGGGCAACTGCCCCCCTTGGCTTTGCCCATGCCCACTCTCTATAGACATGTAGCTATAACTCTACGGGTAATGTTTGAATTTCCAAAAATCGCCTGGATAAGCCCTGCTTTTGAACAAAATTGATTTAAACGGACAGAAGTGAGGCTCTCTTTCACATTAACATAAAGCTCGCAAGTCTTTCATTAAGCTGCTCTTTCATGCTCAGCTTTGTCCAAGAAACTCCTTGTCAGACTCGTACTCCAAGGATCCAGCACTCCTGTTTGAATGACTGGCAGGGTGATTGGCCAGGGAACGCTACCATTATACCTCGTGTCAAGCTCTGCTTGCCAATTGCTTGGGATTAAATAAGAATGGGGAGGGAGGGGGAGGGTCAGGGGGGAAACGGATCCCATTGCACGGCCCAGCCACTCCATGTTATTGTTATCTGCCCCCCCCCCTTTCTGGATAAACTCCCTGGATGTTAGCCTGACCTTAGAGTGCAGAGCGAGGCTGGAGCAGCCAGAGGCAGCCCTTCCCTTCGGAAAGAGGGAGGATCAGTTAAGCCATAGATTTGCATTACACACACTAAACTAACAGAAGAGACTATTTACAAGACTTCCCTAAATGCTTAAATCTATTTTGTGGACAAAGGGATTTTAAGTTAATTTATTTTGCCAAACGAATAATTTAAAGCAAGTTAGCATTTTGTTGACAGAATTATGATGAAATTCATTTTGTCTGCATAATTGATTGGACAGATAGCAGAATGCATTTCCTCCGCAGAATGAAGTATGTGCAGCAATTGTCAAGCAGCATTGCCTCGGTGCTCTCAAATCGGTCTGTCAACAAAATGAATACAAAATCCTTTTGTCCACAACCCAAGGGCAGGTGTTAATTATTTGGGAAATGGATTCCAAGCCAAATTATCCTCTGCTGAGCACTGATAAATTTTTATTCTATGGGTGAAGTACTCTTCTGCTAGGCAAACGTTAATCTGGCAAACAAATCCCTTTGGAATGGAATCGCATTGTGCCAGGCTCAAGATTGGTCCATGAGTTGGTGATCATGAGGAGAAGAGATCTCTCCCTCTGACTGTCATTTTGTCAGTGGAGTTTTTCCCAGGTGGTTTGAAACCTGTTATGTTTCAGGCTCCAACCTCCCAGATGTGGACAATCTGTCACTCACTGTGATGGTTTTGCTAGATTCTCTGTCAATCAAAGTGCTCCTATTTGAAGATAGAAGCTTTAGTTGGTGGGCAATGCCGGTGGTGGTCTCCTATTCAATGTCAACAGATGGCAGTATATACAGCCATTTGATTCATTGACAGCCGTGTCTGCTGGTGTTCTTCCAGGGCCATTGAAAGGAGGTGGTTTTGCCCAAACAGTTCCACAAGGACTGGGATTCATGTTCCTTAAATACTGTCTGTCCTTATATCTTTTTGGGACCTTTTTAGAAGCCATCTTGTAGACATGTTGGGAAACTGGCATATTAGTGTTTAAAATAACTAAAATGGCCTTTAAAGTTCAAATTTTTTTAAAATTAAATTGTGAGATTCAGATTTCAAGTTCATGTAACTTGTAAGTTTTATGTCTGTGAAATAATTCTATTTTGTTTCTAGTTTTCATATTTTGATTTGTTGTATTAGTGTTGGGTGTGGGCAGGTAGGAACAGAGGACTCATATTATCTCACATTTGCTGAATTTGTTCATTAAATCGCCACCGGAGGCGGGACACAACTAGCAATAATTAGCAAAGCATGTTTTGTGCTGAAAAAGAATGTACACTGAATTATAGGGGACGTGTTATGTGGTTGGAGATGAACTCATTTTTTGTTCCTTCTAATACAGGCTTCTAAATACAA